>NC_133772.1:137665255-138010347 GCF_003597395.2 Chelonoidis abingdonii | reverse complement strand
TGAGGATTTCAATAACTCAGTCATGGGTTCGGGGTTGTTATAAATGTGTATGGGCAGGGTTTTGTGGCCTGCCTTGTGCAGGAGGTCAGACTAGATGATCATATTGGTCCCTTCTGACTATGAGTCTGAGTCTAAATGCACAACTACAAAATGGGGAATAACTGGCTAGGTGATAGTACTGCTGAAGAGAATCTGGGGGTTATAGTGGACCACAATTTGAATATAAGTCAATAATGTGATGCATTTGCAAAAAAGGCAAATATCATTCTGGGGTGTATTGCCAGGAGTGTGGTATGTAAGACATGGGAGGTAATTGTTCCACTCTGCTTATCACTGGTGAGGTCTCGGCTGGAGTATTCATAGATTCATAGACTCTAAGACTGGAAGGGACCTTGAGAGATCAAGTCTAGTCCTCTGCCCCCGTGGCAGGACCACATATTTTCTAGACCATCCCTGATAGACATTTATCTAACCTACTCTTAAATATCTCCAGAGATGAAGATTCCACAACCTCCCTAGGCAGTTTATTCCAATGTTTAACCACCCTGACAGTTAGGAACTTTTTCCTAATGTCCAACCTAAACCTTCCTTGCTGCAGTTTAAGCCCATTGCTTCTTGTACTCTGTTTAGTTCTAGGTCATCTTTAAGAAAGATGTGGACACATTGGAGAGAGACTATAGATGAGAGCACCAAAAATGATAAAAGGTTTAGCAAACCTGACATATGAAGAAAGGTTAAAAAAAAAAAAACTGGGCATGTATAGTCTTGAGAAAAGAAGACTGAGGACGGAACTTGCTAAGTCTTCAAATATGTTAAGGAGCATTATAAAGATGACTCTGATCAGTTGTTTTCCACTGAAGGTAGGACAACAAGTAGTGGGCTTAATCTGTAGCAAGGGAGATTTAGGATAGAGATTTAAGAAAAACTTGCTAACTCTAAGGGTAGTTAAGCTACCTTCTAACCCTACGTTTCTGTGTTTCTGCAATTGAAATTTCACTCTTGTACTATGATGCAGCGAACTGGCGAAAAGCAGGTTCATACATGTTAGTATGGAATAATTAAAAATATTATTTTAAAATGTTTTTATTAAAGTTGTGATGTAAAACTTTCACACGTTGAGACCTAAGACCTTTGCAGCATTTGCTGAATTTATCATAAAGTTCAAAGCCGCATTGTTATAGTGGTAAAAAACCTTTCTTGAGGCATTTTCAGCCATTGTATTTACATAACATCTGCAGCAGCATAATATTTTCATTTATGAGGCTGACTCACAAGAAAGTTAGAGGACAAAGTTATGAGATTGTTTGGGATAGTAACAATTTCCAAATCACTATTATTAATTGAGGGGAAAACTCTCTTCATATATAGTTTAAATGAGGGAGGGAACACCTGATTTTGGTTATTTAGGATAATATTTTCCAATAAGCATAAAAGTGTTAAGGGCCCAACTTATTTTGAAAGTCTATGGGAGTTGGGCATGCAGCTTCCATATACCAATTTGAAAACTCCACCCTTCATCAATTTACAATTGTCCACTTGCTTTGGGCTCCTGTCACTGATTTCACGTAGTACAAGTGGCCAGTTTCGTTTTTTGTTTTTAATTCAGGGGATTCTTTGTCTTTTTCTGGAACACTGATGATTCCTACCCTTGTTTGTTTTAACCATTTTGTTCCTCACAACTCTCAAGACCCGGTACTGTGATAACTTACCATCTCATCAAAGGGAACTGACTGGAACTTTAATCAAAACCCATCAGCCATAGGAGAATTCCTTTCCTTCTAGTACCGATATTCATTCTCTGCACTTCTCAATACCCAGAAGTCTGGGAGTGCGAGATCAGTCTAGGGAGTCAAACTCAAGTGTCTTGAAAATTATTAGGGAGCAGTAACCACAAAGATGCCACCAGACTGACCCTCAACATTTTATTTTATATTTTGCTGCTGTAAGCTGTCTTTCAGAATGATAAAACTGTCTGATCTTCCACACAGTACATTGGAAACTAGTCAAATCAGCAGTTGCCCTTAGTTGATTAAACTTGGGGGGATGATCTTCCTTCTCCAGCATAATCCTTGAGCACATGATAACATTCCACTTTCTCTCTGCAGAGTGTTTTATAATGATCTAGGAAGATCAGTTTCTGCCCCTGCAAATTCTGTCATTCCTAGTTTAGGCATCTGTTTTGTCTAGCTATTCTGGCTAATGGGTATAATAAAAGTGTGGTTATGTTTTCAAAAGATGTCAATAAAAATAAGAGCCTAAGCAAAAGCACAAATGAATTTGTGCACACTCTAGTACTTTATAGTGGAGAACTGATAATATTGGCAGTTAGTTAGTTCTTTCTATTCATAGATCTCAAAGTGCTTTCCAGAGGTGGGTAAATTCTGTAATCCCCATTTAACATATGGGAAAATGAATGCACCTAAGTTTACATGTCACACACAAGGTTATATGGTGGGTGAGTTAGTGCCAGCAACAAAAGCCTAGTGTGGCTCCCAGCTTGATGCCCTATTCACTAGACCACGCTGCTTCTTTGATAACAGAAAATATTTTCTTAATCATAATTTTCAGAGGATTCATGGCCCATTTGACTGTGATGGAGAAATTCCTGTGATGACAAGAGAAAAATCAAATCATCTTATTCCAGTGATTTCACCAACTTAATAGCAAACATCTGTTGCTGCTGCAAATTAAAAAAAAAAAAAAAGTCTGCTGAAAATTACTGTAATATTTTTAGCTCTTCTCTGTGAAGCAATTAGTAGAGAAAGGGCTGGATTGGAGCGCATAGTCAGAATTCATTAACTGTGGTGACAATTTGCACACACACACACAAGGAAAGCAATAGGAAAGTGCGGTACATCTCCTCTATAAAGTTGGCGGGGTGTAATCCTCTGAAAGGTGATTATTTTGTTAACAAACCCATATAACCAAT
This sequence comes from Chelonoidis abingdonii, assembly GCF_003597395.2. NCBI lineage: Eukaryota > Metazoa > Chordata > Testudines > Testudinidae > Chelonoidis > Chelonoidis abingdonii. The sequence continues at coordinate 138,007,418 of NC_133772.1, read as the reverse complement.
ACTATACTTCAGATACAATTAAAAGCAGAATTTGAATTGGAGTGGACGTTCAGTGAATATGCATCTTAACTAAAATTTTTATTGCTTTTATTTAGATGAAAATACAGGCGATGGTGAATTAGATCTTAGTGGAATTGACGACACTGAAATAGATAGGGTAAGATATATTTTTATTCTATCTACAGTCTGATCTTAGAAGACAAATATTGTCTTATGTGGTTTATCTTCCCATGCCCCAACCTCCCACTTCGATGGAACTTGGTTATAATGCACATAGATGGTCAGGAATTAAAGCCCATGATTATGAGAATCTGGTACCAAAACTAATGCACATGGCCAATCTGTTACACTCTAGCTTGTTCGCTGCAAGACATAATAAAATCATAGTATGTTGTTACTGCTGCCATTTCTCATCATGTTGGAGTAATTGTTATTGGAAATGTATTTTATTTTAGAGAGGAAGGACCTTACGTTCCATTTAATATTAAATGCATGACGTAGTTACTTGCTGAAGATATGTTTAAGATGTGGTGCTGCCCTGGAAAGATACTGTAAAATGGCATTCTGGGCTCCTGTGTTGTCTCAATGATTTCCATAACTCTTACTCAGTTTATTTTATTTGCCTGTGTGACAGTAAAGTGTAGTAGAGCTGGGCAAATAACTGAATTTTTGGTTAGCTGTTAGCCCCAGAAAACTGGGGGCAGAGGGGAGACACTTTTGATATGGGTTAAATCGTAGCCTCTTTTGAATTTTTAACTAGTCAAAACATTCAGAAATATTTTATTTTAGGTCAAACAAAACATTTTGTTTTGGTTTTTGGCATTGTAAACATTTTAAAAATAAAAGCAAAGGAAATGGAGAACTAGAGGAGGGGTGGTGGTAGCCCCACCTCCTTTTAATGCCAGTAGCCCAGTGAGTAGGGTGTGTACTTGAGGGTCAAGAGACCTGGGTTCCAGCCTCTGCTCCTGAGTGGGGATTCAAACCTGGGTCTGCTGCAAAGACATAGTGTATTTTGGGCTGGGGGGGGTGGGTGTCTCTCCTGTTGGAACTGTTCCACTTTGTATAAACAATTAAATATTCATTGGAGCAGGGCCTTGTACCTAGATCTGTCCTCTCCCAGGAGAGTGCCCTGGTTACTGAGCTATAGAGTCTCTTACATGCTCTCTGGCCCAGACTAGTCAAGTATTTCATACAAAGTGAAACAGCTTCAGCAGGAAAGATTGACAGCCCCATCCTACAATTGCTAATAACACGGTGGTGAGGGCACTCACGTGGGAGTAGGAAGGCCTAGGTTCAAATCCCTACTCTAGAGCAGAAATTCAAAATGGGTCTTCCCTGTCCCAGATGAGTGCTCTAACCTCTGGGCTGTTGGGCATATAGGGCGCATGACCACCTCCTCACTTTTGTGAATGGTACCTAACTTGCCTTGTGAATCTTGCCTGAAAAACCAAAATGGTTCATTTCGATAATGTGAAAAAGGACCTGTTTTGACATTTCTGATTTTTTTTTTTCGTTTTGCTAGTATTGACATGAATTCATGAAATGTTTCAGGTGACCCAAATCTACCTTTTTCGGGGGGGCAAAAGTTTGGGCCAAAAATTTCTCCCAGTTTTAGGCCCAGGCTAGGATGTCCTTGAACGAGGTGCTGTGCAAACAGTGAAAGAGTTCCTGTCTCACAGCCTAAACATACAAGATAGACAAATGGTGGCTGAAAGGGAAACAAAGGCACTGAAGTGAAGTGACGTGCTCAAGGTCACACAGCAGGTCAGTGTCTGAATCCAGGTCTCCTGACTCCCAAGCTGGTGCCCTCTCCACTAGACCATGCTAAGCTTACAAATAAAAAGTGCAGTTACAAAAAACCCGGTGTTATAAATTCCTCTTCATGTCCTGAAATAACTGAAAACAATTGGGTTTCATACATGTAACTGAGAATATAATTTGATCTGCAGAATCTTTATTTTTGGTGATAGATGAGCAGGAAAGAGCCCCACTTGACTTTTAGCACCCGGGCTGAGTCTGCCAAGCAGGCAGTTAAGAAGAATATGGAAAGGAGTGAATGTGCTATGGAAATAACAGAAACAAGAAATACAAAACCCCTCCATGCCAATTTCAGTTACTCATCAGAATAGATCCATAATTTATGCAGAAGCTAGGAAGGAGCAAACCCTTCTCCTCCTCCTGCTAGACTCTGCAGTGAAGCCATAACTCTGATGCAAGCAGGGTGAATAGTTGAGCTATGAGTGAGTGTCTTTTTCATTATTATGACCCAAATTTAATACACACAAATGAAACTGAGAAAATATTGGCCAGGTAAATTGGTATTAGAACAAATGGTTTTTTTCCAAGTTTGTTCCAATGTGAAAGACGACTCCTTGCATCAATTTCATTAGAGTTGACTTATTTTTCTCATAAACTACTTGAGTGTATATTTTATTTTGAAAAAAATCTGAAATGGTAAAAGGAATAAATTGCTAGAGAATCAAGCTGTTTTATTAGTGCTTAAAACTAGTATCACTTACAATACTTGGCTCTACTCTTTTAATTCATCCACAAAATACTTTTTAAAAAAATGGTCATAAAAAGATGATTGGTAATGGTTTGATCCAGTTTTTCCTCACAGCTTTACCAATGTTCCTCATTCCCAACCTGCAAGTAGGAACCAGTGTTACACAAAGACTAGTTGTGCTGAACCTAATATTGGATTGGTATTGTAATCTGCATAACTGAAAGCTAGGATGAAATTCATCATGCCACTTTAATATTGCAATTTCTGGACCACATTTTGGTTTGTTCCTCTGCCCCACACAACTCCAGTGACTTGAGTGAAACTGAATGAGTAGAACTGAAAATATAATTTGAATGAATTCAGATCCCCAAAGTGGAAGGTTTAAAATACTAACTTATTGTGCTAACTAGTCTTTGTCGCTTCTTTCTTTACTATCCCATTCTTCCCCGTTGAACAAACTTTCCTTCATTTATCTAGTTCTAAAAATAAAGTTGAATGTGAATTACTCTTACCTGTAGTTTTTCACTGTATTTTGCCTACGATTTTCAGGTTAGTAGCTGAAGAGAAATGAACTTTATTTTGTTTTTAGTATATACTTGATGAAACAGAAGCTCAAATAAAAGCAGAACTGTGGATGAAAGAAAATGCGGATTATTTGAAGGAACAAAAGGGTAAGAAGCATAACAACTGAAAGGCTCTCTCTGGTTACATGTCACAAAAAGCAATCTGATACCTGTTCTTCATGCTGGCTACCTTTTTGTCATCTTTCAGAGAAAGAAGCGAGAATAGCAAAAGAGAAGGAGCTTGGGATTTATAAGGAACACAAGGTATGGGACTTAAATATTCCAATTGTGCTTAACAGTGTCCATTTGCAAATTTACTGGAAACTCATTATATTTCTTGGTCAAACTCCTCTTACAGTGGTTTAGAATATGTTGGGGTCAATCCAAGCAGTAATTCAGTTCTCTACTAGCCTAACAATAGCTTTTTATCTTACCCCTAAATGTTAATTAAACTGTGCTGCCGCACAGCTTTTCAGATGGTGAGTGTAACATTTTCCTGCCTGAGCATTGTTTACATCTCTAGCCCAAGACTATACTTTAAAGTCCTCTTGAACTCTGTTAGGTAGGGAACTTCTGTACATTGTGGTTGTGGCAATTTTTTTTTTGCATGGAACAGTCAGCTGCATTTATGATTGCTATCCTCAGTGATTACTTTGTTTAAAAATAATTCTTAAAATGTTCTTGATTTTTTTGAAAAGACATTCATGTTGTATTTGTTCTGAGTTTGCTACAACTGCAGCACTTTTGTATGTTGTTCCAGTAATGGTTTCTGTACGAAGAGGTGAACAAATCTCCATTACAGCAACTTGAAGGGATATTATTGTTCTACCTTTCATAAAGCATGTGACATTTATGTTAACAAGTGGCTTGTCCTCTCTGAGTTTAGCAGTTTAAAGCAGTCTAATTGGCCACATAGTCACAATTTACAGCATTAATATTTTGTGTAATTGACCAAGTGACGAGGCAGTCTGTGCATAATTTTTCCCATGCAGCTAAAATCTACATTAGTTTTTGGTGTGTGTTTTCCATCAGTCTTTTTTTAACAGATCAATGAAAGACACTATTTCTCAAGATATTTAAACAATAAAAAGTAAACCTGACAATGAAAGACTATTTGATGCTTGAAAGTTTCTCATTCAGGCTACATTCCTACAAATGGCATTGCACAAGTAATTTTCAAAACTGTGCATAACACTCTGGCACAGAAACAGCCCAAACACCTGCCTCTTTGTTCTGACAACATTGAATTTTTCTCTAACTCCCTACTGTTGCTGACAACTTTAGGCTAGAACTTGATTAACATAGTGCCTGCGATTTTCAAGGTAGCATTTGACCCGTGGAGATAAATAGAACAGTTATTATGCATTCAAAAATAATTCACTTGCAGATTTAGATGTTAAACCTTCTTTTGAGAATGAAAATGTTGGGCAAGACATCAAAGTTATTTCCTACTCTTTTAGATTGGGGACATGGGACCTTTCTTCACCTGAACAGTTGCCAGATACACTCAAAGATCTTTCTGTCTGTAACATCTGATCCTCTAGTTCTGGGTTGCAGTGTGTCAGGAAGTGTGGGGGAGACAAGGTCCTGCATCCCCCACTTCCTGTGATTCACCATGAATCTCAGCCAGCCAGTAAAACAGAAGGTTTATTAGCCAATAGGAGCACAGTCCAAAAGAGGTCTTGCAGGTACAGACAACAGGACCGCCTCAGTCAGGCAATCAGGTCCATATTGGGGGGCAGGGAGCTTGGACCCCGGCCCTGGGTCTTCCTCCATTTCCCCAGCCAGCTCCAAACTGAAATCCCCTCCAGCCGTCTCACCCAGCCACACACCCCGGCTCCTCCTTCAGCCTTTGTCCAGTTTCCCAGGCAGAAGGTGTCACCTGGCCCAGTCCCCCTCCTGTGCTCAGGTTACACGCTCAGGTATCATCCCTCAAGTGAAGTGACACCCTGATATTCCCATCACCAATGCAGACAGTACCAGTAACACTCCCACACAACATTCCCAGGTCAATCTGCCCCACTCCGTCACAGTGTCAGTCAAAAACTTTGACTTGCAACTTTTTGACCTACACAAGACTATCTCCAGCTGAACATCGCTGACATCACTGCAATGCCTAGCATCTAAGTGGAACGTGTAAGTGCTCAGAGGCTAGCATTAATGCCAATCCATTTACCCACTGATTGCCAACTCTGTAATACAGTTGGCCCTCTTCACTGAATCATGGAGCAAGAGTCCTATGGTGCTCTCCGAAATAGTATTGCTGTAATTTTGAGCCTCACTTTGCAGAAATTAACTATAGGGAGAGTTATAACCCAGTATGGGTCTAGTTATAAACAAGTATTTTTGGGGAAATGTATGTTTATTTTTTGATTAATTGTATAAAATGTATTGGGAGCCCCTCTCCTGTCACTGGAACAACCCCGTCCCCCTGTAGATGATATTTGGGAAAGAGGCTATGTTTCTCTTTGGTAACAATGCAGAAACTATAGGATTAATTTAGCAGAGCAATCATATTGACATGTGGTGGCATTTGGCAAAAGATACAAAAGCTAACATCTTATCTCTTGAAAAAGTTGCATGGGCTCTACAGTGTCCTCAGATGGCCAGAATCTCCATTTTACAGCTGATACCAGTCCTGGTGTCTGCAGCAGTACAATACCTGAAACATTATACTGGGGCATTAGCTTGGCACTGACTCCAGGTGAACCTACTGGGTCATCTAACACCAGTGTCAGCAGCACTGCAGATCACCCTTCTGTTCTGGTAAAAATTATTTTGATTGTATCTAACTCACTAATTTTATATTTTAATTAAGCCAAAGAAGTCAGCAAAAAAGCGGGAGCCAATTCAAGCTAGCACAGCAGGAGAAGCAATTGAAAAGATGTTGGAACAGAAGAAAATCTCAAGTAAAATTAATTATAATGTGCTAAAGGACCTGAACAGCAAAGGAAGTAACACACCAAAGAAAGAGGATGACAGCACCGATGACAGCAGCAACACCAAGAAGCTGTCAAGAAGAAAATCTACTGCCAGTAGGAATATAGCCAACACTGTAAACAGTATGGGAAAAAGGTATTGCAGTTGTTCATTTATCTCCGAGGCTGTCTGTGCATCTGTCTAGACAGACAGCGTAGATAGTGTAATGCTTGTTTGAGACTAAAGTAACATTAGGGCTCTGATTTTTATTTATTTTTCATGCAATGCTGCAATGAAACCTTATTTGCAGACCACATATCAGCTGACAGCTTCTGTGTGGATTAACCATCATAGTGTGAAAGAATCAATGAGAATTCACATGTGAATCTTTCAGCCGTAGATATCTATTCTTAATGTAATTCTGACATTTCTTGTCTTTCCTTAAGTTGGCTTCTTCATAGTCACAGACATGACACTAAAATGCTGATGTTTTGGCTTTTCCACTTGATATGAAAAAATAGATAGTATCCATCTGTTATGACAGCTAGCTGTTTGATTAGCTTTTATTTCAGTTTTATTCCAAGCTTTTGTTGTTAATTGATGACACAAATATAAAGCTTCACAGTAAATACGCATGTCAGTTTTCTGGTCTGCCCTTGCAAATGTTTAAGGCTGTGATGAAAACTTCTGTTTTAATGAGTAAAATACTCAGACTTGTTGGATAGATTTGGAGTATGCGGTAAAGTATACAGGGAAATTGGTGTGTGCTGTCTGCAATATTCAACTGTTTTATTAGTCTGGTTCAGATAATCATTTGAACTGCTTCAATGCATAGTCATTTCTCATTTGTCTGTTATATATTTCTATGGTTCCTACCTACAAAGAACCTAGTCTAAGTGTAGCCATACCATTACAGTTGATAACAGACAAAGTGTGGAGGGTAGAGGGAACAAAGATTGTGAATGAGTAACTAAGGTGTTCTTGTGTGTGTTTGTATATGGTTGGTGAAGACAAACTCAAAGGTGTGAGGTGAATGAGGGAGTTGATCCCTGATGGCAGGTTCAACCAGTGAGAAGGAAGCACAGTCATCAGTATGGAGGATGAAGTCCCCCAGGATTGAGGGTAGGAGATTAGGAGGAGAAAGGAAGTGAGAGAGCCAGAAATCAAAGCCCTCGCAGAACAAGTTGGGCTAGAGATGTACCAGGGTAATACAGGGGAAAGAGAAGAGCCTGATGCATGTACTTTGGAGGAGGAGAAGGAATGTGTGTTTGAAATCAGGGGAGCTTGGAGGCAGCAGCAGTGGAAAAATGTGAGGCTAATATCACTGCTGCCAGGGAGTGAGGGAATCAGCCACCCTATGAGAGAGTATCAGCAGAGGGAGGAGGAGAGTCAGGTAACTGTCTGTTCAAGATGGGAAAGGAGGAGAGACTGAACTGGTGAGGAGAGGAGAGAAGATAGATGGAGGTCAGTACCCAGAAGGTAAACAGAGCACAGTGAGAGTCTATAGTGTTCAGGTGCTTATTCTGGCCTTTGGTTTAAGAGCCAAAATTTAAGAATAAATGTGTAAATAGAGATCTGGCTTGTTTAAATTTCTCGATATTCCTAGGAGACTTGATTCTGCAAGAGACATTATTGTAATAGCAAAGATATTCTCCCTTGTCTGCTCTTTTTTCCTTGTTTGTTTACCATGATTGCTCCATGCTTATACAACGTTTCCCTGGAAAGATAATAGAAATACCCTTAATAACAACATTCTTACTTCCTCGTCTCCCTTCTGACCCTTTTACGTCAGCAAGAATATTGTAAGTCTCCTGTTTAGTTGATGATAATAGTGAGGTCTAAAAACCCACGAGCAGTGTTTTTTCTGTTAGCAAAGTGAAGTGCAAAAAAGCATTCAAGACTAATTTGTAGCATTTCACACACATTACCCTGAAGATATTTAGGTTTAACAATTTTTTGATGAAACTTAAACCAGGAGTTACATTATCTAATTAAATAATGCTCTGATTCTGTTGTCAGAAGGTGAATGCTTATAGGTGTCTTACATTGTGGTGGTATTATTGATTTTGAAAAAATTGCGTGTCGAGCTGAGCATTTAGCACCAGGGGTATGTCTGCACAGCAGCTAGACATCCATAACTGGCCCATCCCAGCTAACTTGGACTCACAGGACTTGGAACTGTTTCACGGCTGTGTAGACATCTGGACTCAGGCTGGAGCCTGGGCTCTAGGACCATCCGTGGTGGAAAGGTTCCAGAGCTATGACTCCAGCCTGAGTCCAGACGTCTACACAGCAATGAAACAGTCCCATGAGCCAGAGTCCGCTGGCACCGGCCCTCTGTGGGTGTCTAGTGGCTGTGTAGATATACCCTGGCAGTTTTTGACGGCTTCTCCACATCTTCACATCACCATTTTCAGGACCTGATTCTCAGAAATGCTGAGCCCTTGTAGCTCCAGTTGAAGTCAGTAGGCCCTTCAGCTGCTAAGTCCCTTTTTTTTTTAAATGCCTTAAATTAAACAATAAGGCAGTATAGACAGCTATCTAGATAAATACAAATAATTATTTTCTAAAAGTAGATAATAAAACCATGTTTATTTTTCCCTTTTTAAGTTCTCAAAGCACATCCTGAGGGTGCTTGCAGAGTTCTGTCACTGATTAGCAATTTTCAAATGTAGTTAATTTTGAAGCAAACCTGTGGGAGTTGTGTGGGGTGAGGTGGGTGCATGTATGTATATACAGGAGATATTGTATATTAAGGAGAGCTTTCACTTCCAAAGTAATGTTCCTGCTAAAACAATACTGAGAACTTGGCAAGCAAATAGATTATTTTGATTTCCTACAATTAAAGATTTATGATATTCCTTTTGATTTTCTTCCATTACTCTAAGTGCCAAACATCTTATATGGCATCCAGAAATTCCTTTGTTCAGCATTGTTGTTGTGTCATGCATAAATTCCTTTATTCAGCATCGTTCCTCTGAGAAGTGAATGGAAAATACTTCTCCTGTGATACAGTAATCATGGTAATTTGTATGCAATTAATAATAAAAACCCTTCACATTTCTCATTAGAAAATGAATGAAGTATGTATGCCAGAATCCAGGAGACATTTTCAGAGATTCTGCTAGCTATTTATTTTTCAGTGATTTATAATCCTGCTAGTTTATCTTTAGAGGTCTTAAATATTTAGTAATCTATCTGCAGCAGCAGCTTGCATCACAAGCATCTATGAGATCAGCATGCTATAATCCAATACTTCAATTAGTCCGAGTGATAGTTAAGTCTTAAAGACGTACTGGTTCAATTCTTTGGCCTAATTGAAAAGTACTGAGACCCAAGCTACTGGGAACTTGACAAGTGAGGAGAAGAATATTGGTGGTAGGTGATTAAAGCAGAATTTTTTATGGAAAGCAGAGTTTCAATATAAAACAGTTTTCCTTGCTCCCCATTCTCAAGTGAAATTGTTCTTCATGCTTACTTGACTTTTATGATTAGCAGAGGTCATCATAGTATAGGAAGGGTCATCTTACTGTATGTAGTGCAAGGAAGGATATGGCTCATCTTCAACTCTCTACCCTTCTAAATCCTCCTTGTACTATAAAATACAATGGATTATCCAAGGACTTCTCTTTATAGTTATACATTATAGTTAAAAGAGAATCCCCCAATCCTATTTAAAAGTGAGTCATTTTCTTGCAAGTATAAATCCATATTTCTTATGCTTTTTAGGCTACATGTTGGTAAGAACAGATTCAGACTAAAGCCCTTTGAATGGAAATGTTGTGTTTTTGATATATCAAACACAGAATAAGGATAGGCAGAGTATTAAGGAAAGATCTTCTAGGTTTTGTTCAGTGTTTTCACAGCTAAGTAAACAAATGCTATAATGTTGTATAATTATTGATTCCCAACAAATATTTAAGTAGATGGAGTGTTAAGAAAGTTTCATAGAAACAAGCTAAAATCTTATTTCCTTGGTAAACTATCTTTTTAATAGAGCATATTGGTGATATAATAATTACTGTTAAACTAATAGGAAAATTAAATTCCAAAGAGCATTTACTTTATCTACCATTTTACACTTTTCTAAACTGCAAACAAACCCTGATTTAAAAGCTGGGTTTGTAGTTTCTGGATTTTTGATGGGCTAGTGATATCAAAGAACAGTTTTTAAGAACCAAGTAAACATCTTGCTCTTCGATAAAATAGTATCATCAAATATACTAATATTTTCAAAAGCTAGGTTGGGTTTTGAGTGTTTTGCTTCATCTCAAACTGGATGAATTATATGCTTTTTAGAAAACAACATACTTTATTTGAATGCATTTCCAAGAAATATGCTGGAGTTGTACTTAATATACCTGTCAACATTAGTACTGAGCTCAATGAAGAGAGAATTTGAGGGTTTATTTATATAAATAAGATTAATTACATTTCTCATTGCATATAATTTTTTGTCTCCAGTGAGTACCAAGACTACTGTCTGGTTGGAGAGTCAAATAATTTTATTTTTGACACACTGAATGAGGCAATAATCTCCTCCTATTTAGTATGTCTGAGTTTTTAGGATCTAGTGCAGGAATAATTGTTTGATTTATACTGAATGCTATCAAAATAGTTGCCACAGCTTAATTTTAATTACCCAGTTGCACAGTTGATCTTCAGTCATGTTTTTTTAATGTGAAACAGAATTCATAATTATATAGAGATAGCATGTTAGTTCTTTTTTTTTTAAAGGCTAATCAAATAACTTCTATTTTATATATGCTAAAGTTCCAGTTTTGAAGTAAGTTATATCCTGGAATTCTTGAATTGTGATAAAGGAGGGGATCTAGGTCTGGTGGAAGCTTTAATAGTTTACATTTACTTGAACTGAAATGTTACTACATTACTTGCAAAGTGAAATATGTTGTAACACGAAAGTGTGGGAACTGAAGGGCCTTTCAAGTCATTGCTTTTAAAAATTTAAAGCCTATTATTGCTATGTACTTGAAATTGGCAATGATATCTGAGAGGACAGGATATATTATCAAGGGAATAAATGTGTCAAGTTAATCTCACAAAAAACTTGTCTTGGAAGAAATGCAGCAGGATTGTAAAGCACAGCTAAATCTCTTTTAATAAAATAAGGTTGTTTCGAACAAAAGGATGTGCATATACAATAGAAAACCAACTCATGTTTATTACAGAGATAGCAAAAGCCCTCAGTGGAGTTTTCAGGAATGAGTGTATTTGAAATTTACTTCCAAAAATTGTTTGTCTCCTTTCTTGCAGTTATTGATCCTACTAGTAGATACATTTTGTTAGCTGATGGCTAACCGATGCCAATATGGTTGAGTTACTAGCAGTTGTGCCACTGAGTCAGAAGATCCGTGGATTCATGGCCTACATATTGCTGACATTGCAGTGCAGTATTAGGGATGTGCTGCAATGTTAGAGCCTTGGAGTGGCTTGTTAAATTTGCATCTGTTCTGTTCTCATTTCTGTTGGATTTCCAAGTACATCTCGTGGCCCAGCGTCCTAGCCAACATTCCCCTTCTCACTAAAAGAGGTTGCAATTCCCAGGTAGTATGTATTACTATTGCATAGTACTCAGCACACAACAGCTGCTCCGTTGCCTGGACAGTCATTTTGCTACTTGTATTTAAGTCGTTATTCTGTCATATGCTTATCTTGAGTATGACAGTTGCCTTACGATCTGATTAGTTTAAATATTTCAGTTGTAGATAATTTTTTATCAAAATATTTCCAATAATGCTGGACATGTGTTTCACAGGCCCCTTTCATTTCAGTAGATCTTTTGAAATGTGACACATGCAAAAATACGCAAGGAATGAGCGGGTGTTAAAAGCTGCTCATCTGCTTCTAATCAGGAAACTTGCCTCTTCAGATGCATTTTTGGCACTGTGGTTGATTAGTAGAATATGTAGGTGCTTTTACTGGAAAAAAAACTATTTCCCACACACTCAGGACCATAGATAGTATGGAACAAATTATGCTGTGCACTTTATTTTTGGTTACAGGACTGGAATTGATGTAAAACTAGAACACTAAGTAGCATACCATTTCAGTGTTGGAAATGCCCTAGGCTCAGCTAAGTAAATATGCTCAGTGTGGATGTCCATTATTGCTTATCTTGCTATTGTCATGACTTGTGATTTATTTCTCTATAGTCAAAACAACCAGCAGCTGCTTTGTTGTGGATGTATAATATGTTCCGTGTACAATATTTAGCTTTGTAAGGTATTGGTATTGTGGGCAGAGCTCAAGTTTTCCAAATGAAGGACCATTCAGATCAGTTACCTGGATTGTACAGAATAGAGTTTGTTTAGTAATCCAAGATATTTCTGGGTGATTAAAAAATTAGAATTGGTTAACCTGTCTTGTTTTCACTTAGATGATGAATCAGCTAGACTTGGAAAGCCAAGGTCCGATGATGCATATGGGTATGTCTACTCTGCAGTTAGACAGCTGTGGCTGGTCCATACCAGCTGACGGGCTCTCAGGGCTTGGGCTAAGGGCTGTTTAATTGCGGTATAGGTGTTCAGGCTCGGGCTGCAGCCTGAGCTCTGGAACCCTCCCATCTTGAGAGTCTAGAGCCTGGGTTCCAGGCCAAGCTAGAATGTCTGCACCTCAGTTAAACAGCCCTCCCTCCTCCCCGGTCAGCTGGCACAGGCCAGCAATAGGTTTCTAATTGCAGGGTAGACATACTCTGTGTGAGAGAGAACCAAGGCTGTATTTTTACATACAGTACAGTTAATTAGCCTAACGAACCATGCTAATAGCGAGTAATGTAATTCTTAAGGTAACAAAGCACTCTGTTAATTTTACATTATCAAGGAAAGAGTTGGTCTTTTAGGGCTATGGTCCTGGTGCTAGGAAAAAGTAGTATTTAAAACATCATAGAATCATAGAATATCAGGGTTGGAAGGGACCTCAGGAGGTCATCTAGTCCAACTCCTTGCTCAAAGCAGGACCAATCCCCAACTAAATCATCCCATCCAGGGCTTTGTCAAGCCTGACCTTAAAAACCTCTAAGGAAGGAAATTCCACCACTTCCCTAGGTAACCCATTCCAATGCTTCACCACCCTCCTAGATTCATAGACTCTACGACTGGAAGGGACCTCGAGAGGTCATCGAGTCCAGTCCCCTGCCCTCATGGCAGGACCAAATACTGTCTAGACTATCTCTGATAGACATTTATCTAACCTACTCTTAATATTCCAGAGATGGAGATTCACAACCTCCTAGCAGTGATTCCAGTTGTTTACTACCCTGACGTTAGGAACTTTTTCTCCTAATGTCCACCTTAACCCTTGCTGCAGTTTAAGCCATGTTCTTGTTCATCATTGAGCTAAGTGAAAATTGTTCTCCTCTTCCTGATGATACTCTTTTGATACCTGAAATCTATCATTCCTCTCAGTCTTCTCTTTTCAAACTAAATAAACCCAGTTCTTTCAGCCTTCTCAGCATGTTCTCAAACCTTATCATTCTTGTGCTCTTCTCTGAGCCTCTCCAATTTCCACATCTTTCTTGAAATGCGGTGCCAGAACTGGAACAAATATTCATGAGGCAACCAGCGCAGAGTGAGCGAAGAATGACTTCTTCGTTTGTTACAACACCCTGTCTAATCATCCCGAATCACGTTTGCTTTTTTGCAACAATCACATGTTACTCATATTAAGCTTGTGGTCACTTGACCCATCTCTTGCCATACTCTTCCTAGACAGTCTCTTCCCATTCTGTATGTTGAAACTGATTGTTCTCCTAAGTGAGCACTTTGCATTTGTCTATTGAACTCATCTGTTTACTCTCAGACCATTTCTCAATGTCAGATCATTTTGAATTTGACCTGTCTTCAAACGCCAGTGCATCCTCGGTTTGGATAATCTGTCTGCAAACTTAATAAGCGTAACTTTCTATGCCAACATCTAAATCGTTGCTGAAGATATTGAACGCGAGCCCGTCCCAAAACCGACCCCTGCCGAACCCACTGTTTAACTTCCAGCAGGATTGGGACCATTAATAACTACTCCTCTGAGTATGGTTATCCAGCCAGTATAATGCACCCACTTATAGTACGCCATCTAAGTTACATTTGCCTAGTTTATCGATAAGATATCATGCGAGACATTAAATGCCTTACTAAAGTCTAGGTATACCACATCTACCACTTCTCTCTTATCCACAAGACTCGTATCCTATAAAGAAAGCTATCAGATGGTTTGACGCGATTTGTTCTTTACAAATCCAGGCTGCTATCCCTATCACCTTACACCTTCCAAGTATTGCAGATGATTTTTTAATTACTTGCTCCTTATCTCCTGGACATAAGTTAAACTAACTGCTTGTAGTTTCCTGGTTTTTTATTTCCTTTTTATAGATGGGCACAATATTGCCCTTTCCATTCTTCTGGAATTCTCCCGTCTCCCATGATTTCAAAGATAATGCTGAGCTCAGATACTCTCTCTATTACTCCTTGAGTATTCTAGGATGCATTTCATCAGCCTGGTGACTACAGGCATCTAACTTTCTAAGTGATTTTAACTTGCTCTTTTTTTTTTATCTTCTAAACTACCCCCTTCCCATAAGATCACTATATTAGACATTCCTTCAGACTTCTCAGTGAAGACCAAACAAAAAGTCATTAGCATCTCTGCATTCCAAGTTTTCCTGTTACTGTTTCTCCCTCCTCACTGAGCAGTGGCTACCTGTCCTTGGTCTTCCTCTTGCTTCTAATGTATTGATAAAAAGTCTTCTTGTTTCCCTTTATTCCCATAGCTAGTTTGAGCTCATTTTGTGCCTTTGCCTTTCTAATCTTGCCCCTGCATTCCTGTGTTATTTGCCTATATTCATCCTTTGTAATCTGACCTAGTTTCCATTTTTTATACGACTCCTTTTTATTTTGTAGGTCATGCAAGATCTCGTGGTTAAGCCAAGGTGGTCTTTTGCCACATTTTCTATCTTTCCTACCCATCGGAAGTTCCTAGTGAAAAAGTTTTTCCTATTATCCAACCTAAACGTCCCTCACTCAAGTTGAGACCATTACTCCTTGTTCTGTCATCTGCTACCACTGAGAACAATCTAGATCCATCCTCTTCGGAACCCCCTCTCAGGTAGTTGAAAGCAGCTATCAAATCCTCCGTCATTCTTCTCTTCTGCAGACTAAATAATCCCAGTTCCCTCAGCCTCTCCTCATAAATCGTGTGCTCCAGCCCACTAATCATTTTTGTTGCCCTCCACTGGACTCTTTCCAATTTTTCCACATGCTTCTTGTAGTGTGGAGCCCAAAATTGGACACAATACTCTAGATGAGGTTTCACGAATGCCGAATAGAGGGGAACGATCATGTCCCTCGATCTGCTGGCAATGCTCCTACTTATGCAGCCCAAAATGGCCTTAGTCTTTTTGGCAACAAGGGCACACTGTTGACTCATATCCAGCTTCTCGTCCACTGTAACCCCTAGATCCTTTTCTGCAGAACAGCTGCCTAGTTACTTGGCCCCTAGTCTCTAGCAGTGCATGGGATTCTTCCGTCCTAAGTGCAGGACTCTGCACTTGTCCTTGTTGAATCTCATCAGATTTCTTTTGGCCCAATTGAGTTTGAAAGTTCATGGTTTAGCTGAAAGGGCAGTTGGTAGATGTATTTCTTCAGGAATTCCCTGAAGGTCAAAGATTCTGTGTGAGAGCAAAGTTTGTAGAGATACAGTCCCATGTGTTTAGCAGATTTGAAGCACTTCTGAGTCTTTTCTATATGTGTTAAATGCTTTAATTTTCCCGCCATTTATTTTTATTTTTCAGAACTGTCTTCAGCTCTTTGTGTAAGTTACTTTTTGATATCCCCCCTTCTTACTTTGAGTTCTGCCACATGGCTTGGAATTCATAGGTATTACTGAAAATGAGATATTAAGTTTTACTTTTGGTCTTCTGCTGTGCTACAGGCTTTACTTCTGTGTGGTGACTGGCAGAGGGTCACTGGCATGAAATTCACTTTTGGAAGAACCCTCTTTTAGAAGAGAGGCTGGGGCTGACGGTACCTTATTCAGATTGTAGTTCCAAGATCTTTCTCTCAGTCAACTGGCTTGTTTTTGTTGCATTTGTTTAGGTGTGGTCTGTAACAGGAATGTGTTCTCTTTTAAAGCATGCTAGTAATGGTTATTTGGATGTTGGCCTCAACTCAAATTGTTGCCCACTTAAGATGGGGATTTTTCTGCATGTCTTCACATGTGAATGTGCTGTATAGAATAGGCTTTTGGTTCGGATATTAGCTAATTGGTAAATCGATCCTCTGGAATGTTTTCATGAGATGCTCTGTGAAGGGCAGCTAAACTCTTAGTCCTCTATAATCTATACTTCGTAAGTTTGTAGCATAATGTGTACATGTTTGAGTTTTGCTTCTGTATTATATAGTTTAGATCCAAGTAAAAGGATAGTGTAATGAAAATAACTGATGCTTTTTCTTTGTAAAACTGTAGCATTTACCAAGCACCTCCATTTAAAATAAATTTTACCAATATCTAACTTGGTAACCTTTAATGGGGACACATTTATATAAATTGGTTTCATCTTGTTTTCATTTACAAAAAGCAAACCTTAGAGAAATGGTTGCTTAACCAAAGGGTAAGTTTTTGCCACTTGTCAGTACACCGCTACCTCAGTATAACCCCACCTGATATAACATGAATTTGGATATAACGCGGTAAAGCAGTGCTCCAGGGGCACGGGGCTACACACTCCTGTGGATCAAAGCAAGTTCAATATAACATGGTTTCACATATAATGCGGTAAGGTGTATTGAGCTAATTTTATATTTTTAACCTAAAATCAGGTGAGCAGCAGATATTACTCCTCTTCTTACCAGAATTAGGTGACCGGAGTAATGGTTCTTCTTCGAGAGATGTCCCTGTGGGTGCTCCACTCTAAGTGTCGGTGCGCCCCTGCGCCTTTGACCGGAGATTTCTGCAGCAGTACTCGTATCGGCCATGCATGCTCTGAGCCTGTCCCCCCGCTCTGAGTATACCTCTAGTGAGCATGCGTGGCCGGTTCTCTCTGTTCCTTCTCTACCGTCCCCAGCTTGAGACGGAGCTTAGCAGATTCGTTCAAGAATTTCTTTCCTTATCTTAAAATTGGTTTTCAGCCCTCGACCTACAAGATGCCTATTTTCATGTCACTATCCACCCAGCCCACAGGCGTTTCCTTCATTTTACCCTTGTCTCAATGCATTTCCAATACAGAGTTCTACCTTTCAGCCTTTCCACTGCTCCCCGAGTTTTCTCCAAGCTCCTAGTGGTAGTCACTGTCTACCTCAGGGGAAAAGGGGTCATAATATTCCTTACCTTGACGATTGCCTTTTCAAGGCCTCCATGTTCGACGAAGCCCTCTGCTTCACACAACTCACCATTGATTGCTTCCAATCTCTGGGCCTGCAAATAAACAGAAGCAAATCCATATTAAGTCCTACCCAGCACCTGGAATTTATAGGAGCGAGCCTCGACTCCACAACCGGGCTGGCATCTCTCCCACCTGACCGATTCAATACCATAAAACTGCTGGCTACGAGCTTCGTGACAGCCCCCAGGTCACCGCCCGAGACTGCCTCCAACTACTAGGGCACATGGCCTCGTGCACGTTCGTGGTCCAGAATGCACGTCTCTGCATGAGGTGCTTCCAGACTGTGCTGGCCACAGTTTATAAACCAAACGTGCACTTGCTAAACAAACCCTTGGCCATACCCTACCGAATCAAAGACTCTCTCCTATGGTGGACAGTCTCCTCCAACCTCTGCTCTGGAGTCCCCTTCCTCCAGACCTTCCCAACTCTGATAATGGCGACCGATGCATCTCTCACTGGCTGGGGGGCCCACATCTCTCACCAAACAGTCCACGGGCTATGGTCTCCCTCCGAGACCTCCCTGCACATAAATGTTCTAGAACTTCGAGCTATACAAAATGCCTGCTGCCACTTCCTGCCACTAATCAAGAATCAGCATGTACGCATAATGACAGACAACATTGCCTGCATGTTCTACGTAAACAGACAAGGAGGAGCTCGCTCCCACTCTTTGCTCAGAGGCCATAAAACTCTGGAATTGGTGCCTTGCGAACTACATCCGCATATCAGTTGCTTATCTCCCCGGGGTGATGAATACCACTGCCGATGAGTTAAGCAGACGTTTCCCTTTGGAACATGAATGAGAGGTAGACGACGGAATCATTTACAACATATTTCGCACTTGGGGTCACCCAACCATAGATTTCTTTGCAACTGAGAAAAACACGAAATGCCTCAATTTTTGCTCCAGGGAGGGACTGGGCCAACACTCCCTCGGAGATGCATTCATGATCCCATGGCACTGGGACTTACTCTATGCATTTCCCCCAATACCACTTCTGAATAGGGTCCTCATAAAGATACGAACGGACCTTGCCACAGTGATCTTGATTGCACCTTCATGACCGAGACAACCGTGGTTCCCTTTCCTCACCAGAATGTCAGTTCGACCACCGATCTCACTGCCTCACATCCCGAACCTTTTATCACAGCAACACAGCAGGCTTCTTCACCCCAATCTCTGCATGCTTCATCTCAAAGCCTGGTACCTGCATGGTTCTCCCAAGGAGAACTAGACTGTTCCGAGGGTGCTTCTACACAGCAGAACACAATTCACTCGTACCACCCATCTCTGAAAGTGGAAGCGATTCACAGAATGGTGTTCAACTAAACAACTGTCTCCTATCTCTGCATCCCTCCCCCGCATACTCGACTACCTATTAGACATTAAGCAATCCGGCCTTTCCTTCAGCTCCATCAGAGTCCACTTAGCTGCCATCACAACCTTTCATGATACAGTTGATAATATCTCGGTCTTCACTCATCCCATCACCAAGTGTTTCCTTAAGGGACTCCAAACCTTATATCCAGACATTAAGCCACCTACCCCTCCATGGGATCTTCACCTAGTATTGTCCTTTTAACTCATCAACCCTTTGAGCCCTTAGCCACCTGCTCCCTTTTGCACCTCTCGATGAAAACAGCCTTTTTGGTGGCGATTACCTCCGCCAGACTGGCAGGAGAGATAGTAGCCCTTATGGCAGATCAACCATATACGCTCTTCTTCAAGGACAAAGTTACCCTACTCCTACACCCGAAATTCCTTCCAAAAGTTTATGCTTCATTTCACATCAATGAACCAATACATTTACCAACTTTCTTCCCGAAACCACATGCAAACTCCTTTGAAGCCACAGTGCACACGCTTGATGTGCGCAGGGCCTTATCCTTCTATTTGGACAGAACCAAACCCTTCAGAAACTCTCCTAGACTCTTTATCTCCATCGGGAAGCGCTCCAAAGGCATGCCTATCTCTACCCAGAGACTTTCAAACTGGATCTCCGATTGCATACGACTCTCTCAGATAAAAAACATTACACCTCCAGCATCAATCAGAACACATTCCACTAGATCTGTATCTACCTCTGTAGCCTTCTTACGTAAAGTAGCATTGACTGACATTTGTAGAGCAGCCACTTGGTCCTCCAAGCACACATTTGTCAAACACTATGCCCTTACTCAGGGCCCTCTCTCTGACACTCGATTAGGCAGGGCAGTATTATCTACTGCATTCCTACCAGATCCGAAGTCCCTACCTCCTTGAGATACACTGCTTCGAAGTCACTTAGAGTAGAGCACCCACAAGGACATCTCTCTCAAAGAGGTTACTCACCTTGTGCAGTAACTGACGTTCTTCGAGATGAGTGTCCCTGTGGGTGCTCCACTACCCACCCTCCTCTCCTCTACTTCAGAGTTGGGGTAGCCTCCGTTGTAGAAGAGGAACTGAGGGAACCTGAGGTATACTCAGAGCAAGGGGGCAGGCTCTGAGCATGCGTGACCGGTACGAGTACTGCTGCAGAAATCTGCGATCAAAGGTGCAGGGGCGCACTGACACCTAGAGTGAAGCATCCACAGGGACACTCATCTCAAAGCATGTTAACTTTTGCTAACTGCCGTATCGTATTTTTTACCCCTCCCCCAAAAGAGTAATACTCCAATGAGACAGGAAATCCCACAAAAGGTTTTGTTTCCTGATATTTCATACAGTTCCAGTCCAGAGAATTAGTAATAATTGCATAACAATGACTGCAGTTCTTAAACTGAAGCTCATGTGGTGCTGGAAATTATAAAGATCTGCTACAAAACTCAAGAGCATATGTGGCTGGTTCACATAATATTTCATAGCATCCAGATAATTAGTTGTAAATTGGCTTGTGTACTGCGTCTCAGTCATCATTATATAAGTGCTGTTCCGTTACCAAGTAATGATTCCCATGCACTTGTGGTAACTGATTTCTGCCTTACCTTGCTGTGTTTGTTACTAAATGTAGAGCAAAACGTTTTGAAATAGTTATTAGAATGACTTGAGAAGATTTATGCAGAAAATGTAGCTGTGCTTCTCTTTTTAGTTCATTTTTTTCATAAGTCATCAAACTCTGAACCATATTTTGCCCTTCCTATGCAGTAGTTGAACAACCCAGATGCCATGCTAGGGGGTTGTGAAGGCCATGTGTGAAAGAGGTAGTTTCAGTGCATTGCCACACCTCTCTTTACCTCTTCCCTGATGGAGCCCACTTTCTTATGAATACGTGAATAACGTAGCTGAAGTCGACGTACTTAGATCTATTCACCGCTGTGTCTTCACTGCAGCAAGTTGACTGCTGGCACTCCCCCGTCGACTCCGCCTGTGCCGCTCGCTCCGGTGGAATACTGGAGTTGATGGGAGAGCGCTCAGCGATTGATTTATCGCATCTATACTAGATGCAATAAATCGATCCCTGCTGGATCAATCACTGCCCATCGATCCAGCAGGTAATGTAGACAAGCCCTTATAGTTTTTGCTCTTGTTTGTGCTCTCAGATGGCATCAGTCATACCACCAACTGCACCAAAATAAAAGTTTTGAAGTAAAACTGTGGGGATAATAATTTAATACAGTAGCATTACTGCAGCCTCTAGTGGGACATAACTTGGTTGCTTTCAAACATGTGATGGGTGTCAGTTGTGTTGCTTTAATACACTACTGGAAGATGCCCAGATATTACAGTGATGAGTGTTGAATAAGAACCATATAAAATTACTGTGTATACCAGTAAGTCTGTTTACTCTTGCTCACAAACTGTGTTGTTTTTACAGGTGATACTGATGTAAAAGAAGCATATACAACTTTGTGTAGTGTTTATTAAAGAAAAAAGCACCAGAATATTTAATGATTTCAGTGCGTTTGAGATGCAGGGAGAAAATATTTTAAATATGCACAACTTACCATTTTTAAAGAGTAAGTTTAGAAGTTCTGTGTTCACATATCATTTCTAATGAGTCTCACTTTTGGTGTAAATAGAATTTACTGTACAACATTACTAGTACTTATTTAAATATTCCACATAGTGTGCTATTTAAACGTCATGACAGTTTTTTATATGGGAAAAATTAGGGTGTCACTTTTGGCCCTGTTTGAGATTTCTTTACAAATTACTCCCTTCTAAATTCTTCTGACAAGCCACATAGTACATATTTAAAGAAAACGACGATGTTTTTGTAAATCAATATCTTATTGATTTTATAAAACATCCAACGAAGTGGGTATTCACCCACGAAAGCTCATGCTCCAAAACGTCTGTTAGTCTATAAGGGTTCACAGGACTCTTTGCTGCTTTTACAGATCCAGACTGACACGGCTACCCCTCTGATACTTATAAAACATAGACTCCTATAAACTGTACACTGAATTTCATGAAAATATTTCTAAACATTTTTTTTTTAGGCTGAGAGATAGGCATGGAGCTGTAGTGTTTGGAATTTTATTCCTTTTTTTTTTTTTTTTTAAAAAGGACTGATTTAAGGCTACTAATATTTTTCCCATTGCCACACTAGTCCAAAAATACCCAATATAAACTGAGGAGTAGGCAAACTGTAACAAATCTCAAAATTTGTACAGTGCAAGATATCTGAGAAAGCTAAAAATGAATCAAATGACTTACTAGCTGGAGGGCCTTAGCTGGAAGGTGCTTATTTGTTTAAAAATAAACCTCCTCTCGCTGACCTTTGAAGACCCTTACTGCGTCTGTCTCAGTCTAACCTGGACAGATTAGGAAAGTCCTTAACATCAAAAGAAATTGTGGACAGACTCTCGTCTCAGAGAGTCCCATTGTATTTTGCAGTGATTTATCGGGACATGCCAGTCTCCCTGCTCAGGAGCCTTCACCCGCTGTCACAAACAATACAGCAGCAGCCATGTTGCTGTAGGTCGGTCTTGCAGACTACAAACTTTGCATTGTGAGAACAACCAGCGTCTCTGATTCTATAGATTAATAGCCTGCCTCTTTATTTCATTAGCCTGAAAATGTTTTGAGAAATTGTTCTCTTTATTGAATCAGGATTTTCATTTAAAATCAAAGTGGCTTCCTGTCTACCATCTCCAAGAATGGATTACGAACTTTTTGTTCAAATATATTAAATATTAATATAATGAAGTCACATGAATATCTGTCTTTGAGCACATCACAGTATGCAAAAATCTGGTTTCATTTTTTTTTAATAATCATTCTTAAAATTGCTATTTGGAAAGCATGGGTGTTTTATGGATAGTGTGTTTTTTACTAGAATTGGGTTACAATCTGGAATTTGCTCTTTAAAATAGAAACAGTTCCTGAAGTGTGGAACACTTAAGGGAAATTCTGAGATTCAAAGACTTCAGTGCACTCATAGAAGTAGCCGTAGCTTGTACTGATAATTTTATTCCTGTTTCAGTCGTTCACCATGAGAAGGGGAAAGAGAATTTTAATTTTCTTATGTGTGTTTTCTTAACTAGTTAATCCTTTAGGGCTCAATTATAAGCCTTATTATAGACCAACTGAGGGGAGTAAGGGGTGTGAGGAGCTTCCTTTCTCCTGTGATAGCTGCCTAAATCCTGAGACTCTGCAAGGGGGTGGGGGAGCAGCTGTTTCTTTCTTCTCCTGCAGGTGTGTGGGAATGGGGCAGAACTCTGGCTTCATGTCCATCCGTCCCCTTTCCAGGAACTCCTGTAAGTGCATGGAGACCCCAGCGCAGAAGCGGAGGTGATCTATTACATCAAAAGGGCAGGTGCTGATTACGCACCCCGTAGGGCTGAAGCAGGGACCAGACTATGACTGAATCCCAGTCTGGTTCCTCTCGTTTCTGAAGAAATGCAGCTATGTGCTGCTCCCTTACTTAGGCTGGATTGTAAAGTTCCAGCTCTTGGGTGGAATTCGCTTACAACCTGCCCCAAGTCCAGATAGGCCAGTGATGCTCTGACTCTTCCCCTGAGATGGATTCAGTGGCCCCAAACTCTCTGTAATAATTGATTTTACAGGTCTGTTGCATCTTACACACATTTAACATGTGCAATTTTGGCTTTACGCAGTTGGCAAAACAAAAAAAGGAGAGAAATATAACAATCTTAATACTGTACCTGTAATGCAGGTGATTCCGTCCGCCATTACACTCAATGTAATTTTGACTATACGCTATTTTCACTTTAGGTGCTGACTGCCAAACGTTAACCCCAGCGCAAGATGCGACAGACTTGTATAACCCTGCCCCAATCCCTCTTTTTATGCTCGAGTATTTTGGAGTGGGGTGGTGCACACAAGTGCAGACGCTCCTGTGCACAGCTTTTTCACCTGAGCACTCCAGTTCTGGAAAGCCCCTCTTGTCATTCCCCCAGGGGATAGGTACGGTGCTCCCAGAGGGGCTTCTGCGTCAGTTCTACTCTCTTCAGTGACTAAAATAACTTTTCGCCTGTTACGCTGCGGAGCCAGCACAACTAAGACAGAGCGAGCTGGAGTTATTTCTGGCTCTCACCCCGTCAACAGAACTATTGAGGGTTTTTCTACCTGGAACATTACTGTGCAGCAAGCCAGAGTGTGAATCCTCAGTGCAGTAGCTTACCGCACTGTGATGTTCTGCACTATGAAACTTTAGAGCATTGTAGCAGTGTCCCCACCGGATGTTACTGCGCAGCAAGGTAATGTGCTCTAGATTCACACCCTGGCTTGCCGCGTAGTAACAATGGGTGCAGACATGTCCTTTGTGAGTTCTGTGTGGTAGGCTTGCTTTTTACTGAGGGCATAACGTGAATCTCTCTGTCATGGACCAGGGTGTCGGTGGTCAGGCCTACTGGTCAGAGCCAGGAACCAAGCAAGCAGTGGCGGCTCCAGCCACCAGCACTCCAAGCGCGTGCCTGGGGTGGCAAACCGCGGGGGGCACCCTGCCGGTCCCTGCAAGGGCAGCAGTCAGGTGGCCTTCGGTGGCTTGCCTGCGGGAGGTCCCCGGTCCCGTGGATTTGGCGGCAATTCAGCGGCGGGTACGCCAAAGCCACGGGACCAGGGACCTCCTGCAGGCAAGCTGCGAAGCCGTGGGACTGGGGATCTCCCACAGGCAAGCTGTCGAAGGCAGCCTGCCTGTCGTGCTTGGGGTGGCAAAAAAGCTAAAGCGGCTCCTGCAAGCAAGGCTGAAAACAAGGCAGGCACAAGAGCCATCACAGCTATGTGAGCGTAAGCATTGAGCAGCCAGTGACCTGCTGCTGCTGAGTTTAAATGCAGACCTGTAGACTCCTTGCAGCCAACTGGGGGGCTGGCCAATTAGGTGATTGTGTTGCAGCCCAGCTGGGCTCATTACGTGAGGGCGGAGCCAGCTCGCAACAGGCGTAATTGAGGGAACCCGGGCGCATAGTTCTTTACGCTGTCTGGTACCCAAGTGAAACTGAAGACATAATTATCTTGCAGAACCTTTTACAGATGTTGATGCATGACAAGGGAAGAACCTAATGTGACAATTGGATCACAAGTTGAAGTTGCAGGTCTGGCAACTTGAAAAAACATGTTTTATTTGTAAGTGGAGCACTTTTTATTGTTTTTGTTCATTGAGAGACAAACATGGAAGTTGACTGATTTTTCTGATCATTCATTCCTAGCAGTAATAACAAAATAGAATAGAATTTCACTTTGATGTTTTATTTAACTTAAGAATTATGGCCAGATCCTGTTTGCCTTGCTCTCACAAGCACCTCTTGACGTTAATGGAATTTCTCACATGGCACAGCAATCTGGATTTAGCCCTTAAATAGCTTTTATATAACAACACACCCACATGAAGGTGTTAAGTGCAGAAACTTTGATGCAACCTGTTATCAAGTAATTGACTGAACAAAACTGCTAGAAGGCTCCATTGAACAATCGATAGTGTTCACTTCCTTCACGCGTAGGGAGAAGCAATGCAATACAATGGACAGCCATGATGGTGTCATGACTGACCCCTCCCCCAGCCAGCATGAGAGTTTTGGCACTTCCCATTACAGCAGAGGTTTTCAAACTGTGGAACGCGCCCACCTAGGTGGGCATGGAGGAACATTTGGGCGGGCCAAGGGAAAGCAGCGATGTCAGCGGCTCAGCCTGGTGCAGCGGGGCTCGGTGAGGGAGTGCCACCTCCATCCCCTGACTCCCCTTTTTTTGTCTGGGTTTGGGAAGGGACACAACCAAAAATTGCAATTCAAGGGGGAAGCTCAGCTCAAAATTTTAATATTGCCCTTACTGTTAGGCAGCAGTAGTTTTTTTTTTTTAAGCTCTTAAGCAAACTAACTAGATATCTGTATAATAGCAATTGCTTGATGACTGTGAACAGAATTTTATGAAGAAAATATGCAAGGGGTAAGTTTTAGTATTTTCTTCACTGAATTTTAACAGTGTAAATACTGAATGAGCAACCAGAAATACCTTTTCAGAAACCTGCATTAAGTAGCTTGCTAAGCTCTTTTGGTCATGGACTCAGACTTGTGTATATGCAGCATTAAGCATGTTGTCATATTGTGAAGACCGGAGACTGGGAAACCCAACTGATGGTCAAATACTGTGAGACTTGTGATTAATGAAAAGCCCGAACAAAGACATGCATTTTATAGAGTGCTATCAGTGAGGCCAGCGTCTTGTTTCAGACGTATTTCTTGATCACTTGCAGTCTCCTTTCAGTTGCTGTTGATTTCCAGAGCTGATATAATTTTACTGTATTTGTCAGTGTGCTCTCTTCTCCATACCAGTACCCACTAAAGGTTCGGCTTGAGCTAGCTGCCTTTCATCCAAGTGCTTGTTACTTTTAAGCACTGGTGCACCTGTGTGTGTGTGTGTGTGATTGTATTGTCTGCTCCAGATCAGAAAGAAATATATAGTGTATTGTTGATAGTTCGTTTTTTGGTGTCTTGTAGCTGCCAGTAGTCAGCCATGCATGTTAAATAGTAGAGGGACTGGACTTTGTTTCTGCACAATTTAGCTTTTGAGGAGGGCAAAGGTGTTGAGATCGGCATTTAGGGTTAAATGGGTCAATGGAAGTAGGTAATGATTGTAGCCTTTAATCACGTTGTCTTTGGACAGGGTTTCTGGTTATGCAGTGTTCATTTCCATGTATGAAATAAAATTTCAAAATACTATAAGTTTTTAGAAGCATCCAGGTTGGATATTTCCTGGACAAGAGAATGGCATGTTGTCACTAGACACAGTCTCTTTATTGTCTAAATAAGATAAGTAAAAAACCAGAGCCCTCTGAGCCTCTCGTATTCGAGTCCCCTTTTTCATGTTCATTGATTTTAAAATGGAATTAAGTAAGGCTTTTGCTCTGGAGGCAACCAAAATCTTGAATTTTCCCCTGCCCCGTGAGGCCAAAGTCTGCCTGGCTGCTGTACAAAGCATTGCTTCTTGAGCAGTACTGGCTTTTCTCAAACTATAAACTAAATTGGGATTTACAGTAAGCCCAGCTTAGTTTTTAATTAATAAGTGACACTTAAAGCAGCACAGCCACCCGAAGCATGGGGCTGAGCATAGTGGTTGGAGCTCAGGGGAGGCATGGCTATTTCCTGAAGTGCTGCCTGCTCATTTGTGCTTCTCACGCATTGGAACTGTGATGAACACCATGTTTCTCCATTAGTCCAGCTGCTGTTCTCATCAGTCCTTCAGAGGTGTCGGGCCTGTTTTCAGTTTTACTTTTCTTTGATAGGGTAATCAGGAGTGATTTTAAATATTCTCAGTTTACCACTGTAAGAAAACGGTCAAAGCACACCTGGATTTTGAAGCACCGATTTTCCAGAGAGGTCTTAAAGAATAATTTAAACCTTGTAGGGTGACCAGATAGTAAGTCTGAAAAATCGGGACAGGAAGTGAGGGGGTAATAGGTGCCCATATAAGACAAAGCCTTGAATATCAGGACTATCTCTGTAAAACTGGGACATCTGGTCACCCTAAAACGTAATTGTATTACAGTGGTATTAAGACATGACAGGATTTATTTCAGACGTCTTTTCCAACCACCTGCGAGGTAGGTATATTAGTGGACCAGCAGATGATTCCCTTTTAGGTCTTCGTGTTGCATCATGTCCAGAACAAGGTTTCCCCCCCTATTCGGAGCTGAAGTGACATTCCAGGGGACCTGCAGAATTAAAGAAAAGATGTAAAATGAGGAGCAGACGGAAAAGACTAGCTTAATGGAAATGACAGGCAAGAAAGCAGCAAATGAAAATGAGAAACATGGTTACCCAAATGTGCATGCGCAATAAAGCTAGTGCTCATACCAATGTATATGGTTACAACTGTTTAAAAAGAGAACGAGATCTGCAATTTGGTTTCCTGCTACCTGCAGCTGAACATTAGGAGCCTGATTCAAATACTACTTAAATCAGTTGGAGTTTTTCCCATTGACTTCAATGGAGTTAGCATTACACCCTTAGAAGGCTGAATGATGCATGTGGAATTGAAATTCATCGCTCAGCAGGTCAGGGTAACAGACCTGTATTAAGGTAAAACACTAGCAAGCAATGTTCAGTTACAAGTGGGAAGTACATCAAGATGGTGTCACCACACATACACCTCCAGCACCAGACAATACACAGCTTCAGCTTCTCTTTATTAGGTTAAGTATAACTTCTGTTATTTTTTTTATACATATGTGTCAGTTTATCGTTTTCATATAAACTCTCTCTTATAAGTACAGGTTTTACTGCTTTCTTAAACCAGTTTCTTCTAGCTTTATGGTTATTTTAGCCTTGGTTTTCCTCACAAATACGATTACTCTGTATCTTTGTTACCCATGCACAGCTATACTTATGCAGAGCTGTTAAATATTATCAGAACAGAGTTGTTCAGGCCTGAATATGCCTTTGCTCCCAACAATGTATATTTAAATTTGTATTGAAGCACCACAAAGTAATACTGAAATATTGCACGTCACTCAGCCGATTCTTGAATAGAAGTGTGTCCTAATTCTTTGTACATATTTTACTTGTTCAGGAGCAAATACCACAAACACAGACTTGAAAACAGCTGGGCTTTTGTCAATTTTTGTTAGCTTATTTTTCAGCAAATTTGTAACATGCTGTCCTTCACTCTTGACATTGTTCTTTTTTTCTTCTTTCACCCCAGTGGAGTGATTTTTAAAGGTAAAGTGTCAGACTTGTGTTAGAATTTTTTAGCTTTCGGTTGTCTCTTCTCACAGTGAGTCTTAGTATTATTTATTATTTATGTTTAATGCAGGCCCTAGATGTTGTTTTGACTACAGTATTTCTTTAAAGCTAGAAACGATTTTCATTCTACATGGAAAGGAAAATAAGTGTGTTTTCTACTCACAAATTCACAGCACAAAAAGGATTCGTAAAAGGAAAAATCATTCAGAAACACACCAAAATAGACACTGATTAAGCAGTGTGGAACATTCACATATCTGCCACGTGGTCTCATGAAAATCAGTACTCTGAGGCTAATCTATGGTGCCATAGCAGTCTATAATAACTGTAAGTTGTTATCTCTCCAAGTATTATTACTGGAATAAAAATGCAGCCCTTAAAATTTCAGTAGATCAAGACACTCATCTCAGCATTCATCATTTCATAAAATAGATCAACAGTATTCTACCATGCACGCACACAGTTCAATATTCTTTAAAATGATCTCTGGGGCTGATCGTGCTGTTCTGATTCAAACAAACTCCCCAATAAAGTCACACTTGAACAAGAATAAATAACATTAAGGATTGACTTGGATGAGTTCAAGTCTGTGCTTTTTCTTTGCAGGTGTTTCAGTCCTGTTAGGATAAAGGCAGTGGGGGCAAAAGAATATCTTTTGTCAAAATATTTTTACATGATAGGAGACTTGAAATTCAGTGAGGTGCTTTTCATTTATAACTTAGGTTATGGGGAGTTTATAATTTGGGTAATAGGGAGAAGTAGTGTCTAGTACAGGGGTTCTCAGACTGGGGGTCAGGACCTCTTGGGGTTGCGAGGTTATTACATGGGAGGTTGTGAGTGTCAGCCTCCACCCCAAGCCCCGCTTTGCTTCCAGCATTTATAATGGAGTTAAATATATAAAAATGTGTTTTTAATTTATGGGGAGGAGGTCGCACTGAGAGGCTTGCTATGTGAAAGGGGTCACCAGTACAAAAGTTTGAGTACCACTGGTCTAGTAAATAGTAGCTGAGTTTCTGCTACATTATATTGCAAGTAGACATAGTAACAAATTTGGTTTTAGGGCCCAATCCTGTGATTGAATCCATACAAACAGACTCTCAGGGCCCCTTGGCAGTCAATGAAGCTCACGTGGGTGGATCTTAGGAGCTATCTTTGTCTTCAGTGGGTGTCCATACGTAAGTCTGGTTGCAGGATCGGGGCCTTTGTTTGAAAACTTGTTAAAGACAGAGGGTCTTGTGAACTTTGATTATTTTCAACTCTTGCAGTGAAACTCTATTCATGTAATTGCAAATGTATATAATTGTTGTTTTTCCCAGTGGGTTTCAGAGAAACTCATGAAATCACTGGTGAATGAATGGTGTTTAATCCTCAGAAATGCTTTCATTAAATTTATATGATAATGATAATAAATATGGAGGCATGACATTTTATCAGCTTTTTGCTTATTACTAACCAAAAGCAGCTTGTCATAACATGAGAAGTTCATCGATGACACGGTTGCCTGTGATTGATTAAAAGTGGCAGATTTATTTCAGCTTCAGTCTTTCCATTAGCACTCCTATCGACCATCTGGCAGAGAGAAACCTGACTTGTGAGATGGGCTAGGATCTTGTTAGAAAAATTGCAAGGTTTCTTGGGGACTTTTTGCCAATGTCCAGATGAGCCAGAAATGTGTCACTTTCAGTTCCTTTTTGACTGGTTATTGTAATGTGAATTTATGAAGATTACTGCTGAGTCAGTCTGTAATTTGTTTTTAAAATTTTTAAATGTTTTTAATTGTTTGCAGTAAATGTACAGTGAATAGTTATATAAGAGTCGTATTTAGGTTTTTGTCTCTTTGATAGCATTTATGTTTTGGCTAGAAAGAGTAGAAGCTTGTTGCTTGTAAAATGGAAAAGCCTTATAAAATGGTAGCTATGCAACAGAATCTATGACTTCAGCTGAAAAAGTTGGTTAACATTTGAGTTTAACCTAAAAATCATGTGCAAGTAAGTTATCAAGGAGGAAAGTGTAAGTGACATGAAATAAATACAGATTATTAGCCATGTCTCAGTCTAGGGAGGTCTGAATGTCCATTAAATGATAGATGACATGAAAGAAGTATGAAGCTGGCTTTCAAAGAACAGTGAAAGCTCAGGGCATAAAAGAGAGTTTCTGCTGACAGCACTGAGAATTACATCATCTGAACCAGAGCAGCTGCTCTGTTCCCAGCATCGCCTGATGAATAACAGTCTATCAGGGCTATCTTTAGTAAACAGCTTAATATGGCCTTTCTGCTGCAGAATACAGCACCCAAGAGTCTAACGCTGCTGAGACCATTTAAAGCAACACCCCTGGCTCCCCCAGACCTCCCCCAAACAAGGCAGTTCAAAACAAAGGTTTGATATACGCTTCTTAATTCCCTTCTCATGTCTGGATTTTGCAGTGGTCCTTGTAATGATTGATCTTATCTGTGTGCTGCAGACAGGTGAATTAAGGACAGAGTGATCAGCATTAGATATGAATTTCCTTGTACTTGGGGATCTAAATTATATTAGTGGTATGTTAGATCTTAATTAAACATAATAGTATTGGTCTGTTATTTAAAAAAAACCAACATAAAATTACATTTAAATTCTCAGTGTGATAGATTCATATCTGTAAGGCTTTGAAGCGTTTGGGTGCATATATGAAACAGTCTCCACTGACATACCAATTTAGTTCCTCAAAACACAGTACTGTAGTAATAGAATGATAATGATTTTCTCATAAATGTGTTTAACATCACTATCACATCAAACTTAGACCGCCCACTCAAATGTAACATTGCCTCCTAAAAAAATTAGCGAAAATATACATAAAGGTCAAGGTATCAAAGTACTAGGAGATCACCAAAAATAGTTCCCTTGAAGAATAATCTCCTAGTAATTTATTTTCAATTGAGAGTACATTTTTGCAAATGATATTAGGAAGCAATGTTGTGTGTATAGGTGATGGTAAGTGCCAGTCTATAGCAGGGATCGGCAACCTTTCAGAAGTGGTGTGCCGAGTCTTCATTTATTCACTCTAATTTAAGGTTTTGCGTGCCACTGATACATTTTAATGTTTTTTAGAAGGTCTCTCTCTACAAGTCTATATATTATATAACAAACCAGTGTTGTATTTGTAAAATAAACAAGCTTTTCAAAATGTTTAAGAAGCTTCATTTAAAATTAAATTAAAATGTTGATCTTATGCCACTGGCCCGCTCAACCCACTGCTGGTCTGGGGTTCTGTTCACCTAGGCCGGCAGTGGGCTGAGTGAGACCTGCAGCTGGGACCCCAACTGGGAAGGGTCTGGCAGCCAGAACCCCAGACTGGCTGCAGGCTTTGCGGGACTAGCAGCAGGGATCCCAGACCAGCAGTGGGCTGTGTGGGGCTGGTGGCCGGGACCCCAGACCGGCAGTGGGCTGAGCGGCTCAGCCCGCTGCTGACCCGCTCAGCCCGCTGCCGGTCTGGGTCCCGGCCCTGCCCACATACAGTGGGTACCTACCTTCTCCTTGGTTCTGGCCTGTTCTCTTCCTCTCTCTGCACTGAGCTGAGGGAGGGAGTGCACTGAGCACAGGGCTGGGGGTGAAGGGTCTGGCCAGGAGCTAGAATGAGGGAGGGGGCTCAGGGTTGGGGCAGGAGGTTTGGGTGTGGGGGCACTTACCTGGGCAGCTCCCATTTGGTGTGAGGGGTGCAGGTGGGAATGTGAGTGGGGGTGCAGGAGCTCCTGTTTGGTGCTCAGGGTGGGGGTTTGGATGTGCCGGGTGCAGTGAATATGGGCGTGCAAGGTAGGCCAGAGGCTAGGCACATGTGAGGGGTGCAGGTTAGGTAGGGGGGTCTGGGTATGGTTGTGGGCGGTGCCGAGTTCGAAGGCATGGTATGCGGGAGGGGTGAAGTCAGCGGGCTGGTGGGCTAGGGACTCAGGGCAGGGCCTGTTGGGTTGTGATGCAGGCTGCAGAGTGGCTGGGTGTGCGGGGGAGGTCAGCAGAGGGCTGGGTGACTGCCCCCGCACTCCACCCCCCCCACGCTGCCTTCTCCAAATACCCTCTGGACCCCCACCCCTTCGTAAGCTCCCGTTGCCCCTTGTCCCTGCACTTGCCCCTTAGAACGCCTTACCCGCACCGTCCCATGATGCCCCACCCTTACCACACCCCTGCACCCAGACAGACCCCTGGAACCCAATGCCTATCTAACCTCCCACATCTTGAACAAGGACTCCACAGAACTCATGGACCAACAACCCGCTCCCTTGCCTGCCCCAACCCTATCCACACCCTACCTCCTGGAACCCCCCTCCGAAATCATCCAAACCCCCCACAGTCCTCTGTCCATGACCACCTCTTCCAGAACCCGCCCCCCACCCTAACATGCCTCCAGGACCTCCGTGATCCCTGTCTCCTGACTGCCCTGACCCCGTATCACCCCCCAGCGACCCCGGGGACGCCCAGCACACCATCCAAAACCCCCCCCTGAGACTCCTGACTGCTCCCTCCAGAGACCGCCACCCTAACCACCCCGGATCCTAGCCCTCCCATCCACCCACCCGTCCCTGTCCCCTGACTTCCCTCCCACCCCTTTCCACCCCCCCCCCCCCGTCGGACCCAGACACCTTACCATGAGGTTCCCCGCTGATCCGGAGCCCTGCCGCCGCATGCACAGCACTCTGAGGGGAGGGGAGGGGAGGGGCGGGGCGGGACTCTGCGTGGCGGCGGGGCTCCAGATGAGCGGGGAGCGTCTTTTCCTTCCCACAGAGCCAAACACTGCCCCACGGGAGCGCAGCCCCGACCCCCAGAGCGCTGTACATGGCGGCAGGGCTCCAGGGGAAGGCGGGGGAGGGGCCGGCGGCTTGCTGCGCTCGGCCCAGCGCTGCAGCCCAGGAGCATGGACCCTGCAGTGTGCCGCGTCCGCAGGATTTTTAATGGCACACTGGGATCTCAGCAGACCCCAGCGTCCCATTAAAAATTGGCTCACGTGCCATAGGTTGCCGACTCCTGGTCTATAGCATTGGTAACTGTCTGGATCCCTTAGCTGTTTGTTTTTAAAGGTATAGAACTTTTGTAAGTGAAATGCAATTTTTGGATTTTAGCTGTACTCATTCTTTTAACTGAAACATTCTTTCAGTCTTAACTCTCTAAAAAAAAAAAAAAAAAAAGCTTTGTTTACATATCGAGCCCATGTGGATAATATGTAAAGTCCCTGATTTGCAAGTCTCGTATATCGCCTTTTTTTGTTCTGGGTAGTGTCATACTGGAGGGAAAAAATCCAGATCACATTTAATTGGCCACCTGAAAGTATTGCATAGAGGATTAGGATGTGTGTGTACTCATGAGCACTGTCATCTCAATTTTAGTACCCCTTTTCCATTTTTTGAGGTGTACCACCAGATGTTAAAAGATCCACTGCTCAGTTTTTGTGTGTATATGTCAAAGTATCGTTCATCCACTTTATCTAATGTTGAAAGGTCCAGTGACTATTTGATGCATCCACTGTGAAGATGGACTCACTTGGGACGAAGTGTGGTTATTCTACAGTCAAGTTTCTCTTTGTCCTAAAATGTTCTGCCTACAGGTTTCTTTGTCCTACTTACATTTCCTTTTTGAAACAAAGACCTTTTGGGCAGCTGCATTCCTATTCATACCATATTTGGATAACTGATCAGACTTCCACCCATCATCTCAGTGCTGTCTTCTAGATCATTTGCCAGTTGTCTGCTTGAACACCATCTGTTCCTGGCAAAAGTTACCTTCAAATACCTAACAAAGCAGGTCATGAGAAAAAGCAAAAGATTCCAGGATCTAATATTGTTAATAGACATATTTTTTTCACCTTCTTTCGTGTTTTCCTGAGGGCACTTGAGGAAAGAGAATTTTCAGGCACTTTCTCTCACTCAAGTCCTTTCTCTCCCCCCGCTCTCCCCCCCGTGCTACAGTCTTTGCCCAAACAAACAGTAAACAATGGTGTTAAGTTGCACAAAGGTGTTTGAAACAGTGTAGTGATTTGTGAGATCCAGTCTTCAAAAATTATGTGGAAAAAGGGGTAAAACAATGTTAATGAAATTAGCAGAAGACAATAAATTGAGTGTGGTTCTGAACATCATTGGGGAATAAGACGTAATACAACGGCACCAAGGGAGCTTAGAAGCAAAGGCAGGAAATAAAGTGAGATTCATTTTGGAAAAAATTGTTTTAATGCACCCCAAAAAATCAAAATGTGAAATGCACATAATAAATGGGAATGAAACCTGTAAAACCCATAATACTGGTAGATACGGGAATGGGGGGAGATAGTGGTCAGCAAATTAGATATGAGTCTATAATAAAGGCTAAATTTAAGCCATATGTGCAAGAAACATCACATCATGGATTAGGGAGGAGAATAGTTCTTCCCTGTAGAACTTGAGTCTGGAATGTTGTGTTCAGTTGTGAGATTGTTCACACCAGAAAAATATAGAGAAATGAGAGGAAGCTCAGAGGAGAAAAATAATGATGTTTGGAGATGGTCACTTATAAGCACATATAGCTGTCAGGTCTGACTTTGCCAGAGTATGTATAGTTTGATTCAGGAGTAACTAAAGGATGACACAAACGTCTACAAATACTTGAAACAAACAAACAGCAAAGATGGAGAACAATGATATAGGTAGTATGGGAGGGTAGAACTAAGAATAAAAGGATGAACCTTAGAAAAGGAAAATTTTACTGGAATAGCAGAAAAGCGTGTCTTGACAGTGCAGCCTATATAATTAGACTGTGGTATAGTCTCCAAAGGGAGGTTGAAACCCCATTATTTATGACAAAGAACAAGAAACCTGACTATGTGCACTGCTAGATGATATAAGTGATGGTCTCCTCTAATTTCTCTGGCTAGTATGATGCCCTTCACTATTGAGAGTGAGGAGAAAGCAGAAGCCGAAGGACCCAGGTAGAAACTGGTGTGAAGGAAGAACAGCAGCTCCTTGTCCCTCCAGCCTGTACTGGGGCATGGGGCCTTTGGGGTTAGGACTCTTTTTGGGTAGGGAGGAGTTCTGCTGGTTGTAGGGCTAAGAGGGCAGCCACACTCCGCTCTCGGCTTCCTTCTGACTGAGTATTATCGCTGCTGGCAGAGGTACCAGTGGTAGCACAGCTCCACAGTGTTATTTCAGAATCAAGAGGCTCCCATTTTTGTAATGATTTGCCTTTCTGTAGCATGACATGCATTATTTGGTAGATTTTTGTATATACCCACATACAGGATGTGGGTATATAATGTCTTAATGTTCCTTCCTCTCAGACTGAATAACTACCTTATTCTGGACTTTGGCTGTAGAGTTTATCCAGTCCAGGATTGGTTATTAGCTGATCAACAAGAAGCATCCTCCGATTACTGTAATATTTAATATAGGAGTATGTAATTGACAGTGCGAGATGGTAGGTTTTGCCTGGGTTGTACAGCAGGTTTGGAGGTGACTATACCAGAATAAAGCCTGTGTATTTAAGCTGTATTTTGGTAGAGGAGTTCTGGAGTCGGGATCTAAGGACTGGATTACTGTTTGAAGCCCACTGGCACCAGTTTTATGAGGTATTGGTACCATTGAATTCATATACGTACCAGTCCATAGCCCCTTCTATAGTCTGTCCCCAGTGTGATCTTCCATGAAGCTTATGTGGGGCCAACACAGGGAACATTTCTGTAATGCACCCTGTGCAGCTGCTTGTCCCTGCATAGCCCTGTCCAAAGTTTAAGTGGAAGTGAGCGGCTTTGTAATGGCCCTGTGCACCATGAGTGAACTTCACTCTTAGTGAGTAAATAGAGGTCTCTGGAGAAAATGAAAAGTGACTGGATGAGGCTTTATATTTTACTGCTGCTGATAAAGATCATCTTGGGCCAAATACAGATCTAGTGTAAAAGGATTTGTGACTTTTTTTGGCGGGTGGGGGGTGGAGGAGTTGTATATTAATAATTTGAAAAGAATTGAAAGCATGGTTTAGAAGTTTGTAGACAGGATGCTGGTTTTTTCCATGAGCATTTGGTTCTCATACACTGCTTCAGGAATTAAGACTGCAGTAATCTCTCTTCTCTCTTAACAACAAAGAAAAACTACTGTGAATTGCAACAGCTGTCCCTAGTGTGAAAGAGAATTGTCTTGACCTTTTCCGACATTGCTTCTGTTGACCCATTTGAAATTGTTTGTCTTACAGGAACAAATCTAAGACTAATTATTTTGCAACTCTAATTACTGTTCTCATGGACATTTTTCCATGTTAAATAGAAATAGTTACCTTAAAGTTCTTCTTTCATTTCTTACTTTAGCAAGCACTAGAGGAAAGTAAAACCTGTTTTGCTGGTCTTTGATGCAGTTTGCTTACTCATGTGAAAAGGTTATATGGAAACAACTTGTTTGTATGATAATTTTGAAAGATATGCAGCTTCTTGCTCAGCAAAACTTCACTTCATCACAGAGTCTAAATGTGAAAATGCCATTTTTTAAAATGTTCATATTCGTTTAGATAGATGCTTTATAAAGCAGCTCATTTTTGATCTTTTGATATGTACAAGAATATCCCTAAGCATAATAGACAAACTGCATCAGCTCAGCAGCAATAAACTGCTTACTAGTCATTCATATCTGGCAAATGAGCCCCTGCAACCTGGAGAGTTTACTGCCACTGGGTTGTTTTAGGCTCTCTTTTTATCAGGAGCATGAAATTGCGTGTTAAAATCACAATGAGGAAAGAACCTCAAAGTACACGAACTCCCTCCTCCCACAAAGTCACATCACCCAAACCAGCAAAAATTTCAGACTGCTACCAGCATCATCAAAGCTGCTCAAGTTGCAGGTGTCTTTGGATTTGGATCCCTGTGCAGTGATATTCTAAACATGATTTTGCATGTGTGTGTGAAGTGCACCTAAGGCATTATTAATGACTTTGTCAAAGATGGGATGGAAAAGCCTCCAAAACAGCACTTTTAATTGTGTGGCCCTTTTCCTTCAAAATGTTTGTTTTATTTTATCTGGCACCAGTGAAGACTCCCAGAACCCTAATGCAAATAAAACTGCACTGCTTTTAAGAAACATCTCTGTTGACTTTGTCTCTCAGGCTGATGAGCCTAACAGAACTGAACTGAAGAGCTTAAAAATTAAAATTGCTTATTAGATTTTTTTTCTTAATTTGTTCTGCTTTATCAATCCAGTTGAAGTATGATTCTTGTTTAAGGAAAAAAATCATAGCTGTAAATCCATGTATCTATCTATCTATCCATCGCCTTAAGACGTTAAAATGTTGTTGTTTATTTTTATACTGTTACTGAAAATCATTTGTGACATTTTCTGTTTAGGCTGCTAAAGGTTTTGGCAGCTGGAACATGGATTTTGTCTTTTGATGGTGAATTAAATTCAGTGTTTATTGCAAAGTCCTCAGGTGTTTAAATGTGCAGTGATAGACAACTAAAACTCCTGCTATGCTAGAGTTGGCTAGGTCTCTATAGTAGTTCTAGCATTCGCAAAGAATTGGAACTTGTTTAATCTGTTTCTAATAAACGTAAGGCTTTTTTTGCTATTTATATTAGTAACTAGAGCCAACTTAGTGTTTGTCTCACAGATACCATACACCTAGCTTCTCAGTTCTTATTTCTGAAGACTCCCGTACAATTTATGATGCTGTCATCCTGAGAAAATAGCTTGTGAATCATGGTTTATAAATTTCAGTACTAAAATTTGCGTAAGAAGAGAAAAGAAAAATGGATCCACAAAGGTGCTGATGATGGAAAATCAACCATGTACATAGCTTGTTCATTGGCCAAGGTGGGTAGTAGATAAATTTAGAGGTGATCAACTTTATTTTCACTTTGTTACTAATGAAAATTTTGCCAATGAAGGGAGGCTGATTGAAATATCATTAATATAAGGCTATATTAGGTAATTTCTTTTGTTCAGGGCAGCGCACAGGCAGGAGAGGAAGAGGATGGATAGTTCAGTGGTTAGGGTGCTAGCGTGGGGCTTCCTCTGTGACCTTTGGCCAGTCATTTAGTCTTTCTGCCTCAGTTCCCCGTCTGAAAATGGGGATAAAAAGCACCTCGGTACCTCCCAACGGTGTTGTGAGGATAAATACACTAACAATTGTCAGGTGCTCAGATACTATGGTAATGAGGGCCACAGAAGTACCATAGGTAGGTAGGAGGGGAACACTGAGATGTAATTGTTGACGAACTCAGTTTGTAGTATGCATGTTAACCCTGGCTAAAGCCATGGAGAAGGAATATAGAGGCAAGGTCATGGGACATGGTCACTGTGATTTACTCTGCATTCTTTCTGACCCAGCCATCCTTTGTTGTCACATATTACTCTTGCCTCTGGCAGGAGTGATCCACACAAGGGTTCTCTGTATAGGGCTGCAGTTGGCAAAAATACCATCCCACTTTCATGCTGCTTTTGCAATGTTAATTTTGCATTTATATCCTGGGAAGTGAGTGAGGAGTCGGAATTTGGCCTACCACATGCTGTGCAGCATGGGTGTTAGAATTCACATGGAATATATCTTTGATATGAATTGGATAAATCAGTGTAGGGAATATATTCGATAGATTAATCTTTACTTTTTAAAAGCTTTTTAATGCTTTTCTGTTGGTGGGTATAGCTTGCTTTGTGAGGTATCTGGTACCTTCAAGTTGTTTTAAATTTTGTTCACTGGGAGACCTTGGGTTTATGATCCTTGCTTGTTTAATTGTGAACAGATACCTGTAGCCTCCTATTAATGTTTTCAAATAAGATATTCAAAAATTGTGAAACTTAAAAGTAACAGTGAAAAATTTTGTGACTTTGCCACTTTTCTTTTCCATTGATAGTGGGGCAAACTTTATACTTCTAGGTTAACAAATTCTTGATCTAGTGTGCTTTAGTTTACTTCAAAGCAAAGGGTCATAAACTGCTACTGAACTAATTCCTAAATTTAAGTCTGCCATGTATATGATTTGATTCAGTGGCCTTAAAATGGTTTATTTGGAGAGACCTAAGTTTCCATGAAAATATGCACAGTATGCCCAAAGAGTTCACACTATATTTTTTTAAACAAATACTTCCTCTATTTCTTCATTTACTTTAATACTGCAATAAACAACTAAGGAAAGGAAAATACAGATTTGTATAGTCATCCTAAAAGCTAAGTGTAGCGTTGCCAAGTATTAATGTTCCCACGGTACTCTACAGATGCAAAAATTAGGGCAACTGGAATGATTTTGCAATGCCGATAAAGGAAAATATAGTGTGTGGCAATTAAAACAACTGGAAAGGGAAACTTTTATTACAAGTTAGTCCAAAACTAACTGCTGTCTCATTGGTCTAAACTCTTCTAAAACATTTGTTGCATTCTTTACCCATATACAGAATGCAGCAGATCTAAACTTAGGATTCTTCTTCGAATGCTTGATCATATCCATTCCAGTTAGGTGTGTGCGCGCCGCGTGCATGTTCGTCGGAGAAACTTTTACCCTAGCAACACTCGGTGGGCCGGCAGGTCGCCCCCTGGAGTGGCGCCACTATGGTGCCTGATATATAACCCTGCCGACCCAACCGCTCCTCAGTTGTCTCCCTGCTCAGGAGCCTTCACCCGCTGTCACAAACAATACAGCAGCAGCCATGTTGCTGTAGGTCGGTCTTGCAGACTACAAACTTTGCATTGTGAGAACAACCAGCGTCTCTGATTCTATAGATTAATAGCCTGCCTCTTTATTTCATTAGCCTGAAAATGTTTTGAGAAATTGTTCTCTTTATTGAATCAGGATTTTCATTTAAAATCAAAGTGGCTTCCTGTCTACCATCTCCAAGAATGGATTACGAACTTTTTGTTCAAATATATTAAATATTAATATAATGAAATAAGGCTTGGGAGTCCACCTAACTGGATGGATAGAGCAAGCACGAAGAAGAAAAGACGGTTACTCACCTTTATAACTGTTGTTCTTCGAGATGTGTTGCTCATATCCATTCCACACCCGCCCTCCTTCCCCACTGTCGGAGTAGCAGCAAGAAGGAACTGAGGAGCGGTTGGTCGGCAGGGTTATATATCAGGCACATAGTGGCGCCACTCCAGGGGGCAACCTGCCGGCCCACCGAGTGCCTGCCAGTGCCCGACAGCTCCCTGGCACGCGCTGTGGGTTGAGCTCCCTGCTCTGCTGCTGCTTCCGTGCCAACTGCACCGCAGCCAGAGAGCTCGTTTACGTCGGATCGCCAGGCACCAACACCTGCAGAGGCACTGAGGACGCCGGCACCGTTGATTCCGGTCCCACGGGCCGTCGAATCCAGTGCCTGCCTGCTCCCCGCATGGGCCGTGGTTGAGCTCCTGCTCCTGCTGCTTCCATGCCAACTGCACCGCAAGCCAGAGAGCTCGCCTAAGTCGGATCGCCCGGCACCAACACCTGCGCGCACGGCACCGACAACGTCGGCACCGTCGATCCCGGTCCCACAAGGGCCGTTGAATCCAGTGCCTGACGCTCCCCGGCACGCCGTGTGAAAAAGTTGAGCTTCCTGCTCCTGCTCCCGTGCTAACGGCACCGCAGCCAGAGCTCTCTAAACGCATCGCCCGGCAGCCGACACCTGCCGCGGCACCGACAACATCGGCACCGTTGATTCCCAGTCCCCACAAGGGCCGTCGAATCCAGTGCCTGACTGCTCCCCGGCGCACGCTGTGGTCGAGCTTCCTGCTCCTACTACTCCCGTGCAAACTGCACCGCGGACAGAGAGCCTGTCTAAGCCGGATCGCCGGCAACCGACACCTGCTGAGGCATCGGCGACGTCAGCACCGTCGATCCCGGTCCCACAAGGGCCGTCGAATCCGGTGCCTGACAGCTCCCCGTACACACTGTGGTCGAGCTTACTGTTCCCTCCACGCCGGAGACATTTCCAACGACGAGGGATCTCGTTGCCGTGACAGAGTGGATGCTGCCTGAACCCCCGCACCGCCAGTGCGGCTACTACAGTCTCTTGGCAAGCCTCCTTGATACGACCATCCTCTGTCGGCACCCCCCCCCCCCCCCCCCCCCCCCCCCCCCCCCCCCCCCCCCCCCCCCCCCCCCCCCCCCCCCCCCCCCCCCCCCCCCCCCCCCCCCCCCCCCCCCCCCCCCCCCCCCCCCCCCCCCCCCCCCCCCTCCCCCCCCCCCCCCCCCCCCCCCCCCCCCCCCCCCCCCTCCCCCCCAGCAGAGCAGCATCATTCATGATCACGGTCCGCAGACGGTCCAAGTTCCGTCGGCACTCCTGCTTCCGACGCCACTTGCAGTCCCGACGCTGCTCTCCTCGGCACCGTCGCACTCGCACAGGTCGGTGTCCCGTTCACCGACCCGATAATCCCGGCACCGTTCCGGCTCCGGCACCGCTACAGGCACTGTGACTCCCTGTAGCTGCTCCCAACCTCGAGATCTCAGTTGACCTCCCAGCACCGCTCTGGTCGCAGGTCCGGATCTCGTTCCAGGTACCAGTGCGCCTTGCGGTACCGTCCCAGGTGCCAAATTGGGCAAGGTCTGGTAGAGTCAGACTCTCTGCCCTATGATCTTTCAGCACCTCCATGGCCATCCAGACACGCATCAGTGTCTTCCACGCGGACAGCTCTTATGCTCAGGACCGCGATTCTGGTGTGCCCACCAACAACCTGAGAGCCCATCAGGCTCTCCTATGGAGGGTAGCACTCAATGCGGACCTCCAGCTGCAGGAGGTCCCGGAGGTAGGGGACCCGGTAGTGGACATTCTATCGCCGGTTGCCCCGCTAGAGGGCCCTACCGTTTATTCGGACCATCCAGGTGAATGCCGATACTCTATGGAGGGTACGACTACTGGTCTGTCCGTCTCCTCCCTGCGCACTAGTCATTCAGTTGGTCAAGAAAAAAAGGGAACGGCGTGGCCAACAGGCGCCAGCCCGAAATCGAAGGGGGCTAGGCGAATGACCCTACTCAGCCGCAAGGTGTATTCTGCAAGGCTCTTATAGCCTGCGTGGCAAAATCAAATAAGCCCTGCTTAGCCCTATAATCATAACACCTGGATAACGGGGATAATATTATGGAGCTTCTCCATCAAGACTCGGCCAAGAGTTCACTGCCCTCTTGGAGGAAGGGAAAAAGGCGGCTAGAGCTTCTCTTCAGGCCTCGTTACCATGAGGAGCATCTCATGGCTTCCGGTTTCAAACCTCCGGCTTTCACAACTTACCATTTGTTTGGTAAAGGCTCTTTGCGGTGAAATCAACCCCAGGCTACAAAGCCTGGAGGGCAACAAGGTCCTAATGAGCTCTCTCTCGGCATGCATACGCCGACGACCTAACGCAGGCCTTTCCGTCCCCAGCCACACCACCACACTCTGTGCCTAGCCACAGATCGGGCTTTTGGCAGTCGGCGCGACTGAGGTGGTCGCAGACGACCGTCAGGACCCTAGAGGGCCAGATCGAGGCCCCTCACAATCACGATCGGGGGACCAAAGACGAACTTTCAAAGGTGCGCGCCGAGGGCGCGTACGGTTACAAGCGCTTACCACTCCTACTTCCTTTGCGTGGTCCCAGTTAACTTCAGTTCGCGGTCCCCTGCACATGGTGGAGTTTGGGTGCCACCTCCAATTTGTTCCAACCCTGTCCCTCTTCAGGGACTCCATCTCGGGCGTAATTCCTCTTACAAGAGCGCAGACGGCCGATGGACGAAGGGGGCAACTATTCCCTAATCCCCGACTCGTACGGAGGTCTCAGACCTATCCTACACCTACGAGGACTCAACCCAGTTTATGTTAAGGTTGAAGTT
This sequence comes from Chelonoidis abingdonii, assembly GCF_003597395.2. Lineage (NCBI taxonomy): Eukaryota > Metazoa > Chordata > Testudines > Testudinidae > Chelonoidis > Chelonoidis abingdonii. The sequence continues at coordinate 137,964,166 of NC_133772.1, read as the reverse complement.
CCGCATGGCATCCCTGGGAACCATTATCCTGTCCTTAGATCCTGGAGGCTGGTATGCCGCCTCAATATGAAGGACGCGTACTTTCACATTGCCATCTTCCCTCCGCACAGGAGATACCTCATGCTTTCTAGCCACGTTGGTACTTCCAGTTTACGGTCCTGCTGTTTGGCTTGCTACAGCCCCACAGGCATTAACCGAGTGTGTGGCCGTAGTCGCCACCACCTCCGCCGACCCGTCGGATATGCGTTTCCGTATCTGGGCGATTGGCTTATCTGAGGAGACTCCAAGACACAAGTCAACTCAGCGTGTGGGCATCGTCAAGGACCTATTCACATGTCTAGCCTGATGGTCACTACGGAAACATCCACTCTGGTTCCCACTTGTCTCGGTCTCCCGGGTCCCATGGCTTCTTGCTAGTTTGTAACCAAACACGCTAAGCTCTGCCTCTGTCATCTCCAAGTTTGGCTCAAATCGGCGTACCGCCTGGATAGGGGCCCAATGGTCACCATAGTCACCAATTCCCTGAGCATCTAGGCTCCCTAGAAGGTGGCTAACTCCCTCCCTGGTGTGGGCAGGATGCGCTCTATCCGCCCCAGCCCTCACTGTCCCTGACGATGAGGCGTCATCTCTCAGCTCAGGTGCTCACCTTTTTTTTTTTTTTTTTTTTTTTTTTTTTTTTTTTTTTTTTCAGTAACCTTTTTTCAGTAACCTTCGACTTTAAGGGCCTTTGGTCTTCTCAGGGCTGGCGTTCCACATCAATGTTCAAAGATGAGAGCAGTCTGCCTGGCGTGCCAGGGGTTCCAGCAGCAGCTGCGAGGCCGTAGCGTCTCAGTGTTTACAGCCAGCACAACGCATGTACTACATAGACAACCTGGGAGGGACATGGTCCTCCTCCTTTTTTCAGGAGTCCATCCATCTCTGGGACTTTTTGCATAGCCTACTCGATAAATCTGGTAGCATCCTTTCTCCTTGGCAATTCGACTCAGCAGGTTTTTCCTGTCTCATGAGTGGTCGCCCTGCCTGATGTGATGCATTTTGGGTGGCCAGAATGGGGTTTTTTCCCCCACAATATGGACCTGTTCGCTTACCGCGAGAACGGAAATGTCCGAGGTCCTGCTCCTTCTAAGGTCTCTCCCCCGGACCGATCTCGGACGCTGTCCTCATGCCGTGGAAGGGCCAACACCTTTATGCCTTCCCGCCGTTCCCCCGCTCATTGGGTCCTGCTCAAACTTCGCAGGAGCAGAGCGCGCAATCATCATGATCACTCAGCGTGTTCCAGGCAAGCACTAATACACCACGTTGCTCGGCCTGTCAATAGCCTGCCCAATTACCCTGCCACTCCACCCAGACCTCGTACCTCAGGACCATGGCAGACTTCGCCTGGACCTGCAGTTTCTTCACCTCACGGTGTGGCTCCTACGTGAATTATCAGGGGGGCAGGATGCCTTCCACCTGGTCAACGTACCTGGCCAGGTGGAAGCGTCTCTCCTACAGGTGCGAAACGCTTAAATCTTACTCCTGCTGGGTCTCAATCCCCTCTATTTTGGGACTACCTCCGCCTGCAACAGCAGGGCATAGCGGTGTTCGCCGAAGGTACACTTGGCAGCCATCTCTACCTTCATCCAGGCTAAGGTGGTCGTTCTGTGTTCTCACACTCTATGGTTTCGGGTTCCTCAAGGGCTTGGAGCGCATACACCCTTAGGTACGCCGCCCAGCCCCAACCTGGGACCTCAACCTGGGTTTAACCACGACTTATGTCTCCTCCATTCGACCCGTTAGCGACCTGCTCGCTGCTATACTGTCTTGGAAGACAGCTTTCCTTCGTAGCCATTACATCGGCCAGACGAGTCTTCGAGCTCAGGGGCTCTATGGTGGTTCACCATACTTTATGTTTACAAAGACAGGTGCAGTTACATCCACACCCGGCTTTCCTCTCCTAAGTGGTTTTCGGCCTTTCATGTTACCACACTCAACGTGACGGGGACAACAATTGCACTCCCTGGACATCTGTAGAGCGCTCGCTTTTATGTTGAGCGGACAAAACCATTTTGTAACACGCCAACTCTCGGTCGCAGTAGCAGTCCAAAGAAAGGCCTACCTGTTTCCTCTCAGTGGATCTCATCTTGGGTGATATAACGTGCACCTGCACTTGTTATGATTTGGCTCACATTTCCCCAAGCCACATCACCATGCGTTCTACCAGGCTCAGGCTTCATCTGCCGCTTGCTAACTCGTGTACCTACCCACAGATTATCGCGCAGCTCCATGGTCCTCGTCCATACCTTGCTTCACATTATGCTCTGGTTCAACAGTCAAGAGATACTGCAGCCTTTGGCTCCGCAGTTTTACATTCTGCCATTTTTCACTCCGACCCCACCGCCTACATAAGGCTATTGGGAGTCACTAACTGGATGGATATGAGCAAGCACTCGAAGAAGAAAAGACGGTTACTCACCTTTATAACTGTTGTTCTTCGAGATTGTGGTTGCTCATATCCATTCCACACCCGCCCTCCTTCCCACTGTCGGAGTAGCCAGCAAGAAGGAACTGAGGAGGCGGTTGGGTCGGCAGGGGTCTATATATCAGGCACCATAGTGGCGCCACTCCAGGGGGCAACCTGCCGGCCCACCGAGTGTTGCAGGGTAAAAGTTTCTCCGACGAACGTGCACGCGGCGCGCGCACACCTAACTGGAATGGATATGAGCAACACATCTCGAAGAACAACAGTTACAAAGGTGAGTAACTGTCTTTTCAGGACATATGTATATTTTTTTTTAAAAAAAAGGTGATTCCATCCTTTTAATTTAGCATTTGTTGTTGGCTGACTCTTCAAAACTTGTTTTTAAAATCTTCAGAAGAAAATGAGCAAAATGACCACAAGAAACAAACAAAATAGCAACTTATACTGACTTAAAACTTGATTTGATGATAACAGATAAAGGTTTTCCTTATTTTCCTAATATGACACAATTCCAACAGCTTTATTTTGCATGCTATAATGTATGCATTTACTTGATGCTTTTGGTTTAATTGACGTTTGTTGTAATGGAAAAACAAATTGGCAAAATTATTACTAGTGAACTTTGAAGTAGCGATTTCAGGCCGGGCTTAATCTTCTGTTTGTGTGCAGTACAATCTTTTTGGTTTGGAGATGGATGAATACAGCACAAAAGGTTAAAAAGACTCTGCACATATGTAGCCTCCCTATTAAACACTCTGCCTCTTTCTTTAAGTAGCTGAGGTCCTTTAGGAATATCAGTTTTTCTATTTTCACTGTGAATTTTTAGTTTAGAGTTTCTGGGGGAAAAGTTCAAAATAAAAAAATGCAGTAGGATTAACCGAAAAGTATCATTTTATTGATCTTCAAACATAGCTCAGAATGTAGAAGGATTTAAACCACGTTGGGGAATTTAGAGTCTGCGCTGTTTTGTCAGTACCGGTTTCAAGTAACTAAAATAGCTGTGGTGAAAAATTCTTTGAGGTACAAAAGGAGGAGGAGGGATTTACTTGAGATTATTAGCATTTGTTTCATGTTTTACACATTCATATTATAGTTGCATTAATATCTATTGTGTATCATAAATATGATGAGAAACTTCTTGACACTGCAGAGTAATCTGCTAACAAAAATGATTTTCATGAGGAAAAAACCTTTTTATATAAATGAAGCAGCATAAAGACACCTATTTATACTATACTTCACAAAATTCACTGTACTTTCATGCCTAGTCAGTCAACTAAACCTTTTTTCCTCCACTTTCCTTGCTCCATATCCTAATAATCATTAGGAAGATAGCTTGCACTGTATGTATTCTCAAGTGAAATGAATGCATCTCTAACTTTACAATTCCAGATGTATAGAAGTCCCCAGTCCTGCAAATGCTTGTGCATATGTTTAACTTTTAAGCATTTGAGTAGTTGCATTCAGTGGGACTCCTCATGTAGTTAAAGTCGTTGATATACATGGGCTTTTTTGAGGGTCAGGGATAAGATTGTATTATTACATCAGAATTGTTATCAGTCGTTGTTAATAATTCTGTTAAAGGTGACCTGCAAAGGGGAAAAATGGGCTCTTGACTTTTTTGCCTTTTTCATGATAAAGATGGCATGATTTATGGTTGTTTTTTTAATAGACTTGTTTTTACGTTCGCAATTCAGATCCTTTGTAGGCTGGAAGATGTCTGTGATGACATTACATGATGTTCAGTGATATTACAAGAGCTAAAGGAAGGTTAAGCAATTAGGAGGGAAAAGGATTTTTAGTCACTCTTCGTTTGTTTGTTCATGCTTATTTAACTTCAGTGACTAATATTTTATACAAAGGAAACCTTTCTTAAAGGTTCAACACCTAGTTGTACTTGTTTAACTTAAGATTTGATTTTAAACTGATTTTATTTGAACCAATGCCACAGGCTGTGTTGGGCATGCTTATTTTGGTTTAACCCAGGTTTATACTGGTTTAGCTTACACTACGAAGTTAGGTTGATGTAAGCCACCTTGTGTTAATCTACCTGTGCATGTGTCTACACGTAAATTTGTCTTCCACTGATGTAAGTACCCCATTATGGTGATGCAGTAACACTCTCTCTCTGAGTGGCGTTGAGCCATGGTTGATGTACTGAAGTTGGTGCAGCATGAATGTAGACACTGCATTACCTATGCTGACCCTAACAGTCCTCCGGCAGCTTTCACAATACCCAACACTGACCTCTCTGGTCACAGTTGTGAACTCCACTGCCCAGGTGTCATGGAGACCCAACAGTCCCCCTCCCACCACCACCTTTTAAAACCCAGCACATTTTTTTAATGCTTTTTCCTGATTGTCCAGCTTGGCAAGCACACTAGCAAATCTCAATTGTTGTGTGCAGCTGCCCAGCCGACCTGGAGTAGACAAGAGATACTGGATCTCCTGGGAGAGTGGGGAGAAGAGACTATGTAGGCACAGCTATGAACCAGCCATAGGAATGTGGCCATCTACGAGCAGATTGCACGGTGGATGCTGGAGAAGGCATATGACATGGATCAGTAGCAGTGCCAAATGAAAGCAAAGGAACTGCAGCAGGCATACCAGAAGGTCAGGGAGGTCAACAGTCCATGCAGTGCTGAACCACAGACCTGCCACTTTTACAAGGAGTTTCATGCCATACTTGACAGAGACCCCATCACCACCTTACAGCCACCGTTGGTATCTCCTAGAAGCCCAAGACACAGACCCCATTTGTGAACAGCGAGGGTGAGGAGAGGAGGAGGATGGGGACACATGATAGAGTGGTCCAGCTATGTCGCAAACCAGAACCTGTTTGAGACTCCTCTGAAGTCCAGTCAAGTCGAGCATGGGTGAGCCTGATGCAGGGAGAAGAACCTTGGGTAAATGTGTAATTGTATTTGCCATTACAATGGTGTACTGCTGGCACTCCCGACTTAGCAGGACACAGCTACTGACTTTTGTATTAATTTATCCATTCTAGAAGAGGTAGTAGTACAACAAAGACAGATAGAGTTGTCATCTGTTTTTACATTCCCATGTAGAGTTAGGCAGGGGGCGCTTTGCGGAGCAGTTTGCTTACGTACGCAAGTATGTCTCTTGAATCCTGCTTAGAGGTCTTGGTGAAACTTTCCTGGAGGTGCTCTGCAATCCTCTCTCAAAGCTTTCTAGGAATCGCAGCCCTATTTCTTCCTCCACGGGAGGACACTTTTCCGTGCCAGTTGATGATGACCTCATCAGGCACCATTGCAGTAAACAGGCTAGTAGCATATGGGCCGAGCAGGAAAAGAAGAGGGAGATGCACCAGGACATAATGGGGCTTCTCTGTCAACCAACTCAGATGCTGCAGATTGTTGTGAACCTACAGGTTGAACAATCCCAAGCTTGCCTGCCTTTGCACTCCATGGAGAACTCCATTGCAGCATGTCCTTACACCTCCCCTCTACAGTCCATGTGGCATATGGGGCCACATCCCTAACCCTACCACTCCACACCACGGGCAGTAAGGACAACCACAGCTCCACATACACTGGCCTGGGAGAACCACAGTTGCTGTATGTGTAGTCCAAATGGACACGAATATTTCCCCTTGCTAAGTTCTGTTTCATTAATTTACGTTTTTTACGTATTTGCTTTTACATCATACACAATTTTTTGTAGTGGTTTTGTTACTCAATAACATTCTATTTTTTGGAAAATAATTCATCTTTATTCTCATTCTCAATATATGCTGCAGAATGCCTTGCTGTACTGAAAGCACCCACTGACTTGTTACTGTCCAGTGACACAGCTCCTAGGATCAGTGACAAACACAGTTCAGTAATCATAAATGTACAGCAGGCACCACAAAATTAATTGGTGCATTGACAGTGTTATATTCATACACGTACACAAAGCACCACACAATTCCTAACAGGCCCCAAAACAGCAGGGCGAGTTAGTAATGTGTGGAGCTAGACTGTGCGCTATGTCTCACTGTTAGTGCTCTCTGTAGGGTGCCCTTTGCAATGCTTTGCTGCTGTAGCCTCCAGCCTGGACTGCTCACAAACAACCCCCAGTGTGTAAGTCACTCCCAGCTATGTCTGTGTGTGGGCTGCAGTCAGCCAGCCATACCTTGGCTCTAACCAGCCTTGATTATGCTTCAGGGTGACCTCAACACACCCAGTCCCAGCTCATCCCCCAGAAATGTGTATCCTGTGTTGCCCAGCCCTCTCCTGGACAGTACCAGTGTATGTCTTTAATGGAAATAATATGCACATAACTTGTCACCATAAATAGTTTCCAGACATTTCAGTTCAAGCACACTGGGGTAGATAAAACAAATGTATTAATTACAAAGAGAGAGATTTTAAGTGAGTACAAGTAATGAAGCATAAAAGTCAGATATGATGACAAGAAAAATAAAGATAAAAGTTAGGCAACTGGTGCCTAACTTAACAAATTATGTTAAATTCAGAACAGAGGGCCCCTTCTCCCAGAGTCCAATGAATGCTTCCTTTGTCGCTTCAGGTGCCTTGAGTGCAATTACAGGGAGGTGCCTTGCAGGGTTTTCCCTTCTTTTTTTTATAGTTTCAGTCCTCTTCTTGAAAAACATTCCAGCTGGGTACCAGGAGAGAAGAAATCTATGGGGAAGGATGTTTCCTGCTTCATTTTCCTCACCTGCTTCAGCTTCCTTTGTTTCCCTTCCTGCTTTATGACTCTGTTCACTGCTTACATGCAAATTAAGCAGAGCACACATTCCTTTATCTGAGACAGACTTGTTTACCAACCTCAGTTTGGAATATTTGTTAATAATACCGTACAGTGGAATCTTATAACTTTGCATACAGTATTGCCACACACATTTTATCAGGACAATAATTACCAGCCAGTTATGAGTTTTCAAATGATAGCTCACAAGTAAGGCTACGATTTAGTCACGGGTATTTTTAGTAAAAGTCAGAGACAGGTCACGGGCAGTAAACAAAAATTCACGGACTGTGATCTGTCCCTGACTTTTAGTAAAAATACCTGTGATTAAATCTTAGAGGTGTGTGAGTGGGCCGCTGCTGAGGGGCATCTGAGAGGGGGGCGCTGTTGGGTGAGACCGGGGGCGGCAGCGGCGGCTGCTGCTGCTGCTGAGTGGGGCGCCTGGGGCCAATGGCCCCAACTACCAGGGGCAGTAGACAGCAGCTGCTCCGGCCAGCCAGGGACCACTGCCAGAGCAGCGGCTGGTGTGCTAGTTCCTGGGGCCACTCCAGCAACAGCTGGTGTGGCTGTCCTGGGGACCACCTGAGCAGCTGGCCCCAGAGCCAGCTGCTTGGGCAGCCCTGGGTTCAGCCACACTGGCCCCTGCAGAAGTCACGGAGCCCTACTCACAAGGCATACTTTGTACATAGATTATTAGCATAGTGTGTAGGGTGTGAATCCCAGGGTGCATTCTGTTACAACCTTCCCATGTGAAAGTTAAAGCTGTCTTGACTCAACTTTAACTCACATAGCTGTATTTTAAAAAATGAATTAGCTTGTTAACAGACTGCACTGCGACTTCTTCTAGTGGCCCACTTCTTCCTTTTAATGCCCTTCCTGCTATCGAGGTCATGACTCGAAACTTACCTCAGATACATGCTCTTCCATGGATGGCAAAATACCAATCTCATCTAAGTTAAATTAGTCATGTAACACTGATCTCTTAAATTGCACAAAGTCCTAAGAGACACAAGTCATGAGAGTGCAGAGTGTGGTGTTTGCCTTTGAATGTACCACCATACCACCATTAGGCTGTTTGATTAGGCATGTTCAGTGTGTACCTCAAAATATGTGATAATTTAAAGATATACTTGCCATTTAAAAAGAGATTTCCCCTAATTGGCTGTTATAAATTAGAAGCAAGAAGAAATGATTTATTGCTTGTAATTGGAAATGAGTTACGAAGACGAATGTTGGTAATCACGAAATAAAATTTGGAAGACGTTGATTTCCAGATGGTTGGCAATGAAATTGCTCTTTAATGTATAATATACCAGACATGGGGGAAGGGGAGGTTTCTACTGTATGCCCTTGTGCTTTGATGAGTTGCTTGTATGAAAGTACAGTTACCTGAATCTTAAATTATTGTGTTCCACTGCATATACCTGCAAGATGCATCTTGTTTAAACAGTGCTGTATTATCTGAGATAGTGAAGGAGGAAGAGGTAATTTAATGTTATGTCTAATATGATTTTTGTCCTTGTAATGTCACATAATTTAAACAGGAAAGATCTAACATCACCTTTGGGTATAACAATCTCCGTGGATTATTCTCAGAGACTACACGTTACTAGATGTTTTCCTTTGGCCTCATTATCTGTTTTTATGAGGTTGAGATTGATCAAAAACACCTGTCCAAAAGCAAATACTTGTAGACCTCATTGGCTACATCTGGTATAATACATTTGTACCAGAATTAAAGGCAAAAACACTACTGTTAAGAATTTTGCCATTGGAAATACATATCTTCACAATGTAATTTAGTTCTAATCGGATTATAGAAGTGTTTGTGTGACTTGTTAATTTAGAAAGATTTGTCTATCCATAGCTGTAAGCACAGGATGTAAAAATGATTGGTATTTAGATTGCCGTATATAATTTCCATAAATTTTCTGCCTTTTCACAACCATTTTGGGCCCTTGTTCAGCAAGGCGGTTAAGCACTTAAAGTGGGACTACTTGCATCATTAAAGTGAGGCACAGGTTTGTGTGTCTTACTGATTCGGAGCCATAGTGTGGTTTTTCACATACTTTTCAGAATAAAGTTGTAACCCAGCTTCATAGCTTCCTCTGTTTCAAGAAGATTTTCTATAAGATGCAAATCTGCCTTTCTGCCACCATTTCATTTGGGCAGGCAGAAAAGGCTCAAGCTGGTGTGGTGAAAGCAATGGCATCTTTTGGACAGTGGTTTCTCTTTTGAGCGAGTCTAGATTTTTTTTAAATTGCAAATACTTTCCTCTGTCAGCTCTCAAAAGGTGAGTTCATCAGCATCCATATTGACAAATCCAGTAAAGTCTTCCACTCGGTTTGCCACCCATCCGGGTTTTACCTTCTGTGCCTGGGTGCCATTAGGGTTGCCAGGTGCCCAGTTTTTGGGGGATTGAGGTGCTTTGAGCTTGATGACCTCCTGAGGTCCCTTCCAACCCTGATATTCTATGTATTTGTTGTCTGTCTGTCTGTCCTTCTGTCTATAACATTAGTTTGGGTGGTAAGCAGCAGTAAGAGGTTTCCTGCGTGGATGGATTAAATTAAAATTCAGCAGTAAGAGAGCTTTGAGTGACGATTGTTATGGTATAATAATCTCCTGGGTGGGTGAATTGCCTAATATAAATTATACATCTTTATTACCCCATAACTCCTCTCTGTTTTATGTGATGTATTATATAATCTTTGTTTATTAAGTAATAAGCAAAATAAAAAGTTTGTCACAGCCAGCTTGTTTTTCAAAGCATTTGTTCATTTTGAAAGTTCAATTTATGTGATCTTCAGCCCTGCCAGATTCTATTATACTGAATCTTCTTTTAAATTGTTAAGCTGGAGGACAAACCTGGATGCTGCCTTGAATGTCTTAACTGAAGCTGGAGCAGGAGCTAAGCAGATTCTATAGTGAGCAGACACTAACGACAAATACTGTGCCATTACTTTCTGACAAGGAAATGTCAAGAGTATCAACTTCATGTGTTGTATATGTTGGTTGACATGAACATGTGAATAATTTTCAAAATTGGCTTGAAATCTGTATGTTGCACTTGGGGTTCGTACATCTTTTTCCTTTTGTAGGTTTGCTTTACTATTCACAACATTGCTTCTTTTGTGGTTTATTTTTTTTTATTTTTAATGTATTTAATTCTATCAGTTTCATAGTTCGTAATGCAAATGCATAAAACCAGAAGATAACGGTAAATGGTGAATGAGTACAGAAGCATTTAGAAAGATCACGAGAGCCGTTTCATTTTTGTCAAAGTATTATATTTTAAACAGAAACATGCTGTTTATCACAGTGTGTCTTAACCCAGGAAATGATACCAAGCATATGAGACAAAGCAGCTCCTAATTCCGAGTATTTCTTCTGCTCAGCAGAAGCCCAGTTTTCAGCAAGTCTAATGAGCTGGGATAGATGGGGAGGTAGTCGTGCTGATGGGGGGTACATGCATGTTGAAAGTGGCATAAAGGACTTTGGCTGTCCTCTTTTTGTGAAACTGCTCATTTGAGCATTAATGCCCCATCCCACTCAAGCCTCAGAAACAGCTGTGTTCTTCAGTGATGGCACACTACAGTATTCTAGCCTTCCCTGGTTAAATGAGACTGCAGAAGGAGCCAGTATCTGTAGCCATGGCAGCCAGTAATTTATTGTTCCATATGGTTGGTGTGGCAGCAGCTGCTCTGTTTTAAGGAGGTCAGGGCATCAGGGCATTTAAAAAAAAACTGCAAAATCTTTCTTCAGTGCTCTGTACAGTACAGTACTAGCTAGGGGTCTCTGTGGAGGTAATGACATCACCAGCCAAGAGACATAAATTACTTTTTTTAATCGACGATGTTATTCTCTTAGGAAAATAAGTTGACACACTGTATCTCTGTGTGTGATGGTTTTAGTTCTCACTGCTGGTGTTTGGTGATAGTACATATTAATTAATTATCCTCCTGCTTAAATTGGTATTAATTCTGTTGAACTCAGTGGAGTCCCACTACTGTAAGATCAGTGGAAGGAAGAGGAGAATCAGACCCAGTGTCTTTCCAGTGCATCATATATATGTTTTTTCTATATTATTTTTGGCTTGCTCTGAGAACTGCAGTACTCTTACTACTGAGAAATAAACATGCTTTATGAACACTAATATAGTACAGAAATACAGCCTGTGGAGTATTCAGTCTCTCATTATTGTGAAGTGCAATAGAATGACTCCTTATGTTTAGGGTTGCAGTTTAGAATTAGGGGTTCCACCAGTAAGAATCCTTTTTTTCCTTCATTATGGGAACAGTTGTAATTAAAATGACACTGGAATATTTACTGTGGGACTTAGTGTAGCAGTGATTGTATTGTTTGGTGTGAGCGCATGCACTATTGCCTCTAGAACAAAGGCTGGCACATTGTGAGTGCCTTCTGGGCTTGTTTTATAGCTTGATTCTAACTGGGAAAGGGCAAGGCTTCAGGGTATTCTTTGGGGGGCATGGTGTTGATCATTAACATGCGGCAACAAGTCTCATTTTTGGATAGAGTGTTAATTGCAGTAATCACACTGTTTTCAAATAGAGAGCTTTAATGTCTTATTTACTGCTTTTCTAATATGTGAATACAGGGTAACAGATATTTTACCAGCAACCTTCATTTATCTAACCTATTGATATTGTTACTGCAGTCTCATGTCTGTGTGCATCTAAATTGGTACTCTAGATTAGAAATCAATGATTAACAGTATGATACACATATTCAGATATTAGGAAGGTTGTGTAACTCACATGGGGCAGCATAAAGAGGAAGTCGGACACAGAATAAGATTTGTATATGTGCCTTCAAATGTTTTCTCTGTATATCGAAGGATCCTTTAGGACTTCTAGGGAGTAAATACATTCGCTGGGTTAATGGTACCATTTTCTTCCATGATGTTGATAATCATGAAGTGCACCTGTAATAAGCCTCTGTCCCAAATCTGGACCTTAGCGTCCAAAATCTGGGTGCTTAGCATGAACCTCCAAGCTTAATTACCAGCTTGGATCTTATCTCGCTGCCACCAGTCAGGATTCTGAGTACCTGATAAACTCTCTGGTCTCCCCAAACCTTTCCCTGGGGGACCCCCAAGACTCAGATGCCCTGAGCCTCCAACAAAGGGAAATAACCCACTTCCCTTCCTGCTCTTTACTTCCTCCCAGATTTTCCCGCCCTGGGGATACTAGGAGATTTCCCTGCTTCAATCCCTTGAAACACAAAACAGAGAGGACGATTTACCTTCCCCCCTCCTTCTTCTCCCCCCTCCCAGTCTTTCCCTGAGAGAGACAGTACTCCTGGCACAGAGATTCCTATCCCCTTGCCTTAACTAGGAAAAGAAAATCCAACAAGTTTTAAAAAGAAAGCTTTATATAAAAAAGAAAGAAAAAACACATGACATGATCATTGCATCAAGATGACATAACACAGGGCTATTGCTTAAAAGAAAATATGAATAATCAGCCTTATTCAAAAAGATATCCAATTTAAACATTCCAGCAACTCCACACATGTAAATACAAAATACAATATAAACCTATTGCTTTTCCTTTTGTACTCACAACTTGGGAACAGAAGGGTAGAAAGAAGCTTGGAGATAGAAAAAAAAAAAGCTCTTCCCTCATAGCCGAGAGAAACAAACAGACAGAACAAAGACAAAACACACCCAGAAGTTCCCTCCCTCACTTTGAAAAATCCGGTTTCCTGATTGGTCCTCTGGTCAGGTGTTTGGTTCCCTTTGTTAACCCTTTACAGGTAAAAGAAACATTAACCCTTAGCTATCTGTTTATGACAGCACCAGACAGTAGTTGTAAAAGAATATCGTTGTATTCCAAATCACTCTGTAGACGCAAGCGCATAGACTCTGCCTTTGAAATGTTGTCTGGACATCAGCTTGGTTAGATGCACTGAAAACAGGTTCACTTTGGACTGCCCCAGTTGTTCAAGTATCCTGAAAATGTTCTGAAGTGCTGCAAAGAAGACTCCCAGCTGAATGCCTGTCTCTTGAATTTTAATATTTTCTTCTCTGTCAGATAATGAAGACTAAAACTCTCCACTCATTCTCTGGGGTTTCACTTCTTACTGTAGAATAGTCAGATTTAGTGTCCTTTTTAAATTGAGAACAACTTCTTTGTATGCAAAAGAATGCCAGAATCAATGGATGAGTAGAGGGAAAGAAGCATCTTACTCTAAATGAATGCTTAGCTCTGGAGATGTAAATCTCTATTAATGAAACTTAGACACCGTTCACAGATATACCAGGGAACTTGTGTGAGCAGAATTTAGGTACCAGGCAACTCATTCTCTCTATAGCTGGATATGTCTGTATGAGGAGAGGGGACACAAAGCAGCCAGAACTAGGTTAAAACAATTGAGAACAGCGTTTATAGCAATAAGGAAACAGGATTTCAAATGACGAACTTAGCACTTGAGTGGCAAAATAATACTTATCTCTGATCTCCAAATGTGTTTCTGCTGTCCTCTCGCCCTCTATGCAATACTTTCAAAAATATGCACAAGTTCAGCTTCCAGCATTTCTTACTTTCAGCTCATGTAGGATCCTTGTGGTTTTTCATGTTATCTAGTTTAAGATTAGATACAAGATTTTAAAACCATACTGAAGTAATCTCGGTACATCAATGTGAGTCTGGAATCACCTCACTGAAATAAAAGGAAGTGATTCCAGATTTACACTGGTGTAATTAGGAACAAAATCTGGCTCACTGAATCTGTCCCTCTCACTATAACAGAAAAGAGGGAGGGGCCAGCAATGGGTAAGAATTTTTTGGCCACTTTCAGAGCATGTGGCAAAGGTAATCTATTTTATAGGGCCTCTGGGGAGAGCTAAGAAGGGCGTTAGGTGGATATGGGATGGAGTTTTGCTATTGTGCTTATTAGCTTGCCTTTTTTCTAAGGGCTTGTTTACATGGGGAGTTATTCTGATTAGCTGTTCCTAAATTAATTATTCCTGATTAATTGTATTCCAAATAAGCTTTATCCACTTTGGAAATGGATTAAATTTATTAAAAATAAGACATTATTATTTTGGGATAAGAGCATTCACACATGGAGTTAATCAGGAATAGCTAAACCTCTTTAAAAACACACCCTACCTTATTCCAAATCAACTTTCATGTCTAGACAATCCTTTATTGTATGGAGCTGCTAGGTGATAGTTTTACTGAATGTAAATGTTAATGCTGTTAAACTGTGTGTAGGGCTTGTTCATAGACTTTTTTATATTTTTAAATTGAAAGGATAAAATAAATACATGGTGTGATAACATTAGCAAACTTATTCTCTTGGCTAGAGAACAAGTGAATGCAGCCTGTGTCAAGCTGACCTTGCGTTTTTACATTTACAATATAACTTTCCTAATAATCACCAACACCTTTTTTTCTTTTTTCCAGATTAAGACCCTTGATTTCTACACAACTAGCTAAAAAGGCTGCAACTGAAGAGGTATGTGAAGTTTACCACCTCTCCAAGAACCCTTTTACACAACTGCAATCTGAAAATTGACTTAACTCATAATACAATACTTAACACTTCATTATGGCAACTACCACAAATCTCAGTGGACTGGTGTGACGTTTCCTTCAGGTGTTGTCTGAACCAGTGATCTGCTAGGCCACTCCAATCCTTGACTCTGGGAGCCAGCCTTACCCTGCTCTGCTGTGAGAACCCCTGCTCCTGGGCTGTTCATGCACAGCCTCTGGCATGTAAGCTGCTCCTAGCTACTTGCAAGTGAATGACACTAGTCAGTGTCTCCGGTCCCAGACACAACCCTAGGAACCTCTGTCTTGCAGTGTCCAGTTATGCCTGCTGGACACTACAAGCTCATATAAGTTTGTCAATTGAACGAAGAAATTGATGTTTACCAGGCTTGTTATCCCAAGGGGAGTTTCTGACACACTTCAAACCAAATGCACTGCTTCAGGTAGAATAAACAAACAGATTTATTAACTATAAAGGTAGATTTAAGTGATTATAAGTCAAAGCATAACAAGTCAGATTTGGTCAAATGACATAAAAGCAAAACACATTCTAAGCTGATTTTAACACTTTCAATGTCCTTAAAAACTTAGATGCTTCTCACCACAGGCTGGCTCTTCAGCCAGGCTCTCTCCTTTGATCAGTGGGTCAGGCGCTTGGTGATGGTAGTCTGTAGTTGTGGGTGGGAGAGAGAGAGAGCATGGCAAAATGCCTCTCCCTTTTATCATGTCCTTTCTTTCCTCTTGGCTTTGCTCCCCCACCCCACTTCAGAGTCAGGTGATCATTACCTCATCTCAGTCCAAAACTGACCAAAGGAAGGGGGTGACTCCCTCGAGGATCTAACAGATTCTTTTGTTGCTGCCTAAGCCAGTGTCCATTATTCCTGTGAGGCTGGGCTGGGTTTGTCACATCCATGCCTTGATGAGGTGAACTGCTCTTCTGCTCCTGGAGAGTTTTTGCATAGGCTTGCTTTAAGCCATGAGGATACATCTTCAGCCTCATAACTATATACATGAAATTATAACCTGTACCCTTACTATAACATTACTGTAACAACCATGCTCAGTGCATTATGATCCTTCCAAAGACACCCAACATGACAAACTTTGCATTGGATACCACACAATTATTTTATAAAGATGAACAAGGGGATGTAGGGTGTTTTCCTTGAGGTACAGAGCATCACAACTGGATTCTGATCTCTGTTATGGGAATGTAAATTCCGAGTCAAAGAGATAAGGATTGGTCCCTCTGGTCAGGCCAGTGGAATCATTGCAAAGATGATGCTCTCTGTTTTCCAGTTGGAATTATTTGCTTTTACAAAAACAGGGATTCAGAATGG
Organism: Chelonoidis abingdonii; assembly: GCF_003597395.2. Taxonomy (NCBI): domain Eukaryota; kingdom Metazoa; phylum Chordata; order Testudines; family Testudinidae; genus Chelonoidis; species Chelonoidis abingdonii. Next base: position 137,948,135 of record NC_133772.1, on the reverse strand, counting down.
AAGGGTGAGTGAAACTGTGAACACAAACCTCTCAATAAACCAGGTAAATATTAACATTTAATATATTCAAGAGGAATTCCAGTTTGGAGAGAGGGGAAATAACACCATACGCTTTTAAAAAACAAACAAATTGCGTAAGAGAGCCGTGGCTGGGACTAAGCAGAGATTGTCCCTGCTCCCTCACTGTATTATCCAGCAGAGCTGAACTGGCACACTGGAGGAAGTAATCAACTCCTGTTGAGGACCAATGGTAGATGACTTCCCCCATGGAGCAAGCACGTAGCCAGGGAGAGAATTGTGATTCTGGTGTCATGTTTCCTCCCTCGTCTGCTCCTGGGGAAGAGGAAAAAGTGACAGCTCACGCTAAGTAATGAAACTTAAATATTTATGTATTTTCGTTTGAGATTGTAATATTACTGGGGAGGAGTTGTTAATAATTGTGACTATATTCACAATACTCATTTTGGTAGTTCTCTCTCACACGCACGCATGGATTCTCTCTCTCTCTTTCTTAAAATGTGGGTCATGATTCCTGTCACTAACTCCTCCAAACTGAACCATAGACTCTCTATAGATAGTAATTCCATGATCTAATGATAAGAATATAGCAGTAGGGATATATTAGCGACCACGTGACCAAGATGGTGGTAGTGACTGTGAAATGCTCAGGGAGATTAGAGAGGCTATTAAAATATAAAACTCAGTAATAATGGGGGATTTCAACTATCCCCATATTGACAGGATACATGTAACCTTAGGATGGGATGCAGAGAGAAAGTTTCTTAACACCTTAAATGACTGCTTCTTGGAGCAGCTAGTCCTGGAACCCACAAGAGGAGAGGCAATTCCTGATTTAGTCCGAAGTGGAACACAGGATCTGGTCCAAGAGGTGAATATAGCTGGACCCCTTGGTAATAGTGACCATAATATAATTAAATTTAACATCCCTGTGGTGAGGAAAACACCACAGCAGCCCAACACAGAAGCATTTAATTTCAGAAAGGGGAACTACAGAAAAATGAGGAGGTTAGTGAAACAAATTAAAAGGTACAGTGCAAAAAGTGAAATCCGTGCAAGCTGCATGGAAACTTTTTAAAGACACCATAATAGAGGCTCAACTTACATGTATACCCCCAATTAAAAAACGTAGTGTGAGAACCAAAAAAGTGCCCCTGTGGCTAAACAAAAAAGTAAAAAAAGCAATGAGAGGCAAAAAGACATCATTTAAAAAGTGGAAGTTAAATGCTAGTGAGGAAAATAGAAAGGAGCATAAACTGCCAAATGAAGTTTTTAAAAATATAATTAGGAAGGCCAAAAAAGAATTTGAAGAACAGCTAGTCAAAGACTCAAAAAGTAATAGCAAAAATTTTGTAAGTACATCAGAAGCAGGAATCCTGCTAAACAGCTAGTGGAGCCACTAGACAATTAAGATACTAAAGGAGCATTCAAGGATGATAAGGCCATTGTGGAGAAACTAAATGAATTCTTTACACTGGTCTTCATGGCTGAGGATGTGAGGGAGATGCCCAAACCTGAGCCATTCTTTTTAGGTGACAAATCTGAGGAACTGTCCTAGATTGAGATATCATTAGAGGAGTTTGGTAAACAAATTGGTAAACTAAACAGTAATAAGTCACCAGGACCAGATGATATTCACCCAAGAGTTCTGAAGGAACTCAAATGGGAAATTGCAGAACTACTAACTGTAGTCTGTAATCTATCATTTAAATCAATGTCTGTACCAAATGACTGGAGGATAGCTAATGTGATGCCAATTTTTAAAAAGGGCTCCAGAGGTGGTCCTGTCAATTACAGGCTGGTAAGCCTGACTTCAGTATTGGCAAACTGGTTGAAACTATAGTAAAGAACAAAATTGTCACACACATGAACATAATTTGTTGGTGAAGAATCAACATGGTTTTTGTAAAGGGAAATCATGTCTCACCAATCTGCAGAATTCTTTGAGGGAGTGAACAAGCATGCGGACAATGGTGTCCGGTGGATATAGTAACTTAATTTTCAGAAAGCCTTTGACAAGGTCTCCCAAAGGCTCTTAAGCAAGTAAGCGTCATGGATAAGGGGAAGTCTTTCATGGATGGTAATTTGGTTAAAAGACAGGAAACAAAGGTAGGAATAAATGGTCAGTTTTCAGAATAGAGAGAGGTTATAGTGGTTTCCCCAGGGGTCTGTACTGGACCAGTCCCATTCAAATATTCATAAATATCTGGAAAAAGACATAAACTGAGTGGTAAAATTGCAGATGATACTGAACTATCAAGATAATTAAGTCCCAGCGGAGTGCAAGAGCTACAAAAGGATCTCACGAAACTGAGTGACTGTGGAACAAAATGGCAGATGAAATCAATGTTGATAAATGCAAAGTAATGCACTTTGGAAAACATAATCCACACTATACATATAAAATAATGGGGTCTAAATTAGCTGTTTACACTCAGAAAGAGATCTTGGAGTCATTGTGGATTCTCTGAAAAACATCTTACTCAGTGTGCAGCGGCAGTCCAAAAAGTGAACAGAATGTTGGGAGTCATTAAGAAAAGGATAGATAATAAGACAGAAAATATCATATTGCCTTTATATAAATCCATGGTACACTCAACATCTTGAATACTTGTGTCAGTTGTGCGGTTCCCCCATCCAAAAAAGATATATTGGAATGGAAAGGTTCAAAAATGGGCAACAAAAAGATTGGAGGTATGAAACAGCTTCCGTATGAGGAGAGATTAATAAGGTGGGACTTTTCAGCTTGGAAAAGAGATGATTAAGGGGGATATGATAGAGGTCTATAAAATCATGACTGGTGTGGAGAAGTAAATAAGGAAGTGTTATTTACTCCTTCTTGACACAAGAACTAGGGGTCACCAAATGAAATTAATAGGCAGCAGGTTTAAAACAAACAAAAGGAAGTATTTCTTCACACGATGCACAGTCAACCTGTGGAATTCCTTGCCAGAGGATGTTGAGGGCCAAGAGTGTAGCAGGGTTCAAAAAAGAACTAGAAAAATTCATGGATAATAGGTCCATCAATGGCTTTTAGCCAAGATGGGCAGGGATGGTGTCCCTAGCCTCTCTTTGCCAGAAGCTGGGAATGAGTGACGGAATGGATCACTTGATGATTACCTGTTCATTCCCTCTGGGGCACCTGGCATTTGCCACTATCGGAAGACAGGATACTGGGCTAGATGAACCTTTGGTATGACCCAGTTTGGCTGTTTTATGTTCTCCTCCTTCACACACTGTCTCTGTGAAATACGTTTACACCTATGTATACATATACAGTAAATTAAAATTGTTGTTCATATTCAGAGACTAAACTATTACATAACAATGTAGCATCTATATTGCTAATTTACAAACGGAGTCAACCATTCATCTTTTTTATATAAATGTGTGAAATCTGACACCATTTTGAAAATGTTCTATTTAATGTTGTTCATTTAACATGTTTCCACAACCATTCATGCCCCCATTAAAAAAAAAAAAATGAGAGTTTTTAAAAGCCATACTAAAGTTCAAATTTTCTGGAGACTGATTCAGGAAGTTTGGTGAAAGGAATTGTTTGACACCTTTATTTAAAAACAATTAAAACATAAATTTTCAGAAACAGTTTGATATAATGCCTGGGGAAATACTTTTTCATTTTTTTTGCTGTGCTCATTAGAAAAACCTGCACATTTTTAGAGCTGTAACAGCCTGGAAATGGACATGATAATTAGAAGAAGGTCATATTTTAATTAGGATGGTGCAATTTTAATAAACAATGAATCAGTTGTAGCTCCTTTATATTCATCCATTCTTTAGTGAAAATTGTTAGAACAGATGGAAACTTTTAGCATAAAAATTAGTATAAATTAAGATGATGTTTTTCTGAAACTGTTGTCTATTACTTCTTGAGCCTAAAACCCCTAGAGTTGTCATTTTGATAATTCTATATGGGAAAAGTGGTGATGGGTGAAAGAAAAGGAATTCAAATCTAAATAACAGTAAGATTTATTTCTACATGGAGATTGTGTTCTATGTCATTTGGACACCCAGTCCCTGTTAAAATTAATGGGTGTGCAGTACCCAATCAATGAGCTATTTGTGGAATCTCCTTGGTGACTTTGCCCTGGTCTGCACTACAAACGTACATCAGGCTAATGAAATTTATATAATCCACAGCCCTGAGCAACGCGGTTATACTGACCAAACTCCTGGTGCACACAGTACTGTGTTGACAGGAGGGCTTATTGGGGATGAGGAGTGCCTACGCTGACAGGAGATCTCTTACTGGCATAGGTCGCATCTTCACTAAGCGCCAGAGCAGTGCAGCTGCACATCTGAAAGTGTAGACAAGCCCTTCGAAAACCTAAAATGGAATCCTTAGTTTGCCTGTGTGATCAGCTTGATTTCTCACAGGTTTGGGTGGAATTTGATATTTGAGTAATTAGACGGTGAGCTTTTTGGGATAAAGGCTTTCTGTTACGATATGTTCATACAGTGCCTAGGACAATGGGGCCCTGATTTTGTTTGGGGCCTCTAAGAGTTACTGTAGCACAAATAAATAAGAGAGGAATTGCCATACTGAATCAGATCCTGTCTTCACGAGCGACTTACACAGAAGGTGCAAAAAACCTTCCTCCTAACTTCTACTTTGGCTTAAGCCTCATGCTTAATATCCCTTCCAAAGTGGTTTCACATTAAATATTACAACTGCAGATATTTTTGTTTTCATATAAATAGCTAATGCCTTTCTGAATCTTGCTACGGTTTTGGCCTTAATGGCCTGATGTGGCAATAAGTTCCACAGTTTAATTGCACATTGTGTGAAGGAGTGTTTCCTTTAATCAGTTTTGAATTTGCTGCCTTTTAATACATTTGAATGTCCCCTTTTGGTTTAAAGAGACAGGAGGAATAAAAGTTCCCAGTCTGACTTCTCCATACCATGCACCATTTTACATACTTCTAACATGTCCCCTCTTCTTCTTCTTCTTCTTTTGAATGTAAACAGTCCCAGTCTTTTCAGTCTTTCCTGGTGATGACTAGTGGCAAGTAATATATACCTTCTCAGTTCTGCAAGAGTTAATCATACTGCACCAGATTCTCTGGTGCACTAACACTGGAGCTATCTTCTGGACAAAAGGGAAAATCCCTCGTCAGAGAGTTGCTGGAGACAGCACAGCTGCCTCCTCTGCCAGCTTCCCCCCTGTAAAGGGTAGAAGAGGGAGGGGCCTGGAAGGGCAGAGCTCCACTGCTGCAGGGGGAAATACTCCGGTAGCCTTAATTAGAGCAAGGCTCCTCCTGCTCTGGCTTAGGATCAGGTGGTGCTGAATCAGGGAGCTGAAGCCAATTTCACGTGGCTGCTACTTTCCACAGCTCAGACATAAGAGAACCAGCGACAGTGTCTTCTTTTTCTTTTCATTTAGTCTCCATCTCCCTGCTGTGTTTTCCTCCCTCCCTGCTTGCTCCATTGCACATGCTCTTTTCCCAGTTTGACCCCCTTTCTCCTTCTCATCATCTCTACAAATGCCTCCTTGTTGCCTAATCCTCAGCTTCTACTGCATGTGCTTTCCTGATGCTTGGTCCCCATCTCTGCTCCTTGGAATTTCTCCCCACCTGCTAGGTCTTTTTACCTTCTCCTACCCTGGAGGTACTGCCTCACTGTACCCTTCCCAGAGGACAACTTAGCCCAGTCGTCAGGGCATTCAGCTGCAATGGGGGAGACCTAGGTTCAAGTCCCTGCTCCAATTCCTGTAGAATATTGATGCAAAGTGGAACAGCTCCAACAAGAGAGATTGAGAGCCTGACCTCAGTATAGCCAATAAGACTGGTGGTCAGGGTACTCACTTGAAATGTGGAGAGCTTGAGTTCAAGTCCCTACTCCATACCTGGCAGAGCAGGGACTTGAAACCGAATCACTCACATCCCCGGCGAGTGCCCTGACCACCGGGCAATTGGCTGCTCTGGCATGGGTCCCTCTCTCTGTTTTGGGTTCATCCCAGTGCTGAATGGGAAAAATGTTGAAAATCTCAAAATTCTTCACCAGATGAGGAAACCATTTCCTGCCGAGTTCCTCTTAGCACCTTGCTGAATTGGGGCCTTAGCAGCAGTAAGACAGACTCCTTATCTTTGAAAAAGTTTAGACATCTCTGGCAACAGAGAGGACAGACCAGCACCGTGTGAACAGTTAGTTCTGTGTTGGCATGTGCTCTCGGAGCCACGAGTTCCCAGCCCGCTGGTCTGATAACCTAGAGGTACCAGTCCGTGTTGCCAATGTGTTATTCTATTACACTATTACCAGTGTTGTCTGATGAGAATTATTGTCGCTCTCTTGATTCTGCTCCAAGAAAATCCAGCCTGATGTGTCAAAACTAATACACATCAGTTTTTTCTGATATCAGAGTACATTTTGCTCTCATTAAGGTGATAACAGTGTTGCCATTTTGTAATAGCCCTTATTTGAACCAAATATAATGAAGGAAAACACTGCAAGCTTCCCCACAGAGCTCTGCCAAAGCACCTTAAGCTAGTTTTACCTTGCACTTGTGAGAGGGTTGTTTTTCATTTACTCTGTTTGGCTGTTTCACTTTGAGTATTTTCCTGGCTTTGAAATACTTGAAAATGAACGTTTCCCTCTCATTAACATTCACAGTACTTTCCACTATGGACGCTGAATGTTCCCCAGAAGATTTAAACTTCTTAGGCTGTGCTTTGGCTTTGTTTGAGGACAGTAGTGCCAGCTGCTCTGGCCCTTTCATTTGGAGATGTTAAGCGGAAAGATTTGGCTACAACGAATGGTATACTTCAGTGTCCCCCTGTCTTGTTCCCAGGTAACCTTTCCAGAGTCGCAGACAGAAGGGCCAGAGCTTGAAAAACCAGAGAACGTTCTGGTAGAGAGTGGACCGGTGTCATATAACCATGATGAAGAAGTTGAAGAAGAAGAAATAGAAGAGGAGGATGATCACTGCATGAGTGCACTTCAGTTAATGGGAGGAAATGGTAGGTCTTGATTTTAGATAGTGGAACCTATTGACTGGGCACAATTGTGAAAACACAGAAATTACCAGACCAACTTCTGTTCTTTGTGAAGGACTCTCTATTCCAGGGGTTCTCAAACTTCATTGCACCACAACCTCTTTCTGACAACAAAAATTACTACACAACCCCAGGAGTGGGGACCGAAGCCTGAGCCCACCCTGGGGCCAAAACCATTGTCCAAGGTCTTCAGCCTCAGGTGAGGGGCCTGTAACCCTTAGCCCCGCCACCAAGGGCTGAAGTCCTCAGGCGTGGGCTTTGGCCCTGGGGCGCAGTAAGTCTAATGCCAGCCCTGGCCTTAGACCCACTTCGGGGTCCCAACCCACAGTTTGAGAACCGCTGCTTTATTCTTAAGGAGCTATTGGAGAAATAAAAAATACTAGCTATTTTTGGGGGGGGGGGGGGAAAAAGGCCACAGCAGTGTTAGCTTGAGGTACCAGATGAAATGTGAACACCCAAAGTGGTGATGAATATGATTAGAATAGTGCTAATCGGTGTGATGCTGGACTGTGCAGGGCTGGTATCAAGGTCCTTTCCACAGCGTATCTGGGGTAGGGGTGCATATGTATCCCTGCACAGCGTCTCTGCCCATCCATCCCCTGCACAACCCCTGGGTGAGGCTTAGGTGATGCAGTGAGCCTTGCACAGGCCCCTCCTCGCTGCTGGGGGTTTTAATCCCACATGCAATATAATTCAGCATGCATTTAAAAATGCTTTCTCATCTTTAATAATGAAAAGGTAACTTTAGGAAACAGCTAAACATAATGTCAGACGACGAGAGCAAGGTTTTGGCTTACGGTGATTCTTACTTCAGTAAATACATTTTTTAAATATGCTTTCAGTAAAAACTTGATATCCAAATTACATTTTTCTTTAACAGTTCTAGCTGCTGATCTGTGTCACCGCAGCACTCTGGATATGCAGATCCCTCTGCTCCATCTCTTCACCCTTACCCCCTAATTCCTCCCATGCAGCAGTCCTCCTAGAGGCTCATGTACTCCTGCATCAGGAAGCAGGATTTACCCTTTAATGCCACAGTGCAACTTCCTGGAGGGCTTCCCATAGTAAAATCCTGGGACCCTAGCTGTAGGATACTGGCTTGTCTACACCTGGGTTATTCCCAAATAGCTACTCCACTTTAAATTCACTTCCTGCCTTATTCTGGAATAACTCTCCGGTATAGTAGACAAGCCCTAAGAACTTTGTGCTCCAGCTCAGTATTATATGAATCTTCAAACATCATCTCTGGGTTAAATGTCATGAGAAATGAGGACTTTACCGAACATATTGTGATACGGGAATCACAGCCAGTGTATTCTACTCATTAAACCACATGTATATTAAGGTCTATGGGTGGGATTCACAAAGAGGATTTAGGCTGAGCATCAGAGTGTCTACGTTTGCGCGTCTGCTACCAAGTGGAATCCACGACCCAGAGTTAGGCACCTAGTCTCCCTGTATGATGCACAGGAACAATAAGGGACCTAAAAAAGGGGTTTTACAGAAGCCAGCACTCTGAGCAGGGAGCTTCCTAAACTAGCTAGCAGGAAATACTGATGAGAAGGGTGGGGCCTAAGCCCCGCCCCTCAAAGGGAGATGGCCACCTACATCCACTCCAGATTCACAGCTGTGGACCCTGGCCTGGAGTTATGGATGCGTAAGCTAGGCTAGTCCTTTCTTCAGGAAAAATGAGGAGATGGTGTTGAGGCTGTCGGGGGGTAAGCAACATGTTAGAGCGTGGACCTGGGATAGAAAACCTGTGTTCAGATCCCCACGCTGACTTATTTGGAACAGAGGCTTGAATGTGGGTTTCCTACATCCCAAGTGTTTGCCCCAGCCACTGGGTTATGGGGTATTCTGGAGTGCCTGTGTCTCAGTCTCAAGCTATTCCACTTCATGTAAATAATTATATATTCATTGTGCCAGAGAAGGTGTGTGTGTGGCTCTATAAACCAGTGGTTAGGGCACTAACCTGAGAGGTGCGAAACCTGCATTCAGGTCCCTGCTCCACATGAAGCAGAGTGAGGATTTGAACCTGCCTCTCCCACATGCTGCGTGAGTGCTGTAACTGCTGGATTATTACATAAAAGGGGAGGGTGGGGCATCACCACCAACTTCTCTGGCAATGGTTTGCATGGGGCCCAATCTGCTCCAAGGCAGCCTCTGAGCACATCTACCAAGCTGGCCCCGCAACATAAGCGGTGAACGCCTAGTTTGTGAATCCTGTTGAAGCTTAGGCACCAAGTTGCTCAGTGGTGTCAAGACTGAGGTGGCTGTGTGCATGCAGAACTGTAAGTGTCTAGGGGACTTTACCAGTGGAAACCTAGGCCCCTACAGGGCGAGGCAGCAGCTTGAGCCAGGTTTCTGAGGATGTAAATATTGGACTTGCATGCCTAAATGACAGGTGCCTAAACTCCCCTTGTGACTCCCATCTTTTATGTTAACCAGAAGCCATCATATGAGCAGGTTTCTGTATTGACAGGAAACACTGATAGCCTCCCTGCAGTGGTATTTCATAGTTGGGCATGGCCAGATTGATCCTTTATTTGAAACTTCCTGTTAAATTTTGAACTTCGGATGTATGCAAAAATTATCTTAAAATAGAATGATGCAATATGCTAAAGCAAAGTGGGAAGAAGGTTTGTGCTGGAGCGTTGATTTAGTGTTTAAGCCTCCCCATCACTATTAATTCAACTGCAGACTTTGATGAAGCTTTTTTGTAATATCTGTGGATTGATCATAAAGGAATGTGTTGTTTTTAGATTGATTTCTGACTGAAAAATAATTTCTGAACCAAAGGAAAAACACTTTGTCACTAGTGTTTGTTAGGATTATGTTCCCAAGAAAGTGCACCCATGTGAGTGGGTGGATCCATGTTTAAAAATAGTAGTAATAAAGCCCGCAAAGTAGTTTAAAGGTCACTGAGCTTTTTTCTCCTTTGTGTTACTATATTTCAACCATTCTGAGAACATTGCACTACCCTCTGTCTGGTTCTGTACTGCATATGAAAGAGCTGAGTATTTGCGTTATTAAGAAAAATAAGTTAGGAATGCTTCCAGAATTAAAACTGAGGTGTTCAGAATGGACTGTCAGCAAAAGAACTGCTTTGTCTGTCTACTCGTGGGTCTTAGACCTCCCTGATAAGTGGAGGGGAACTGCAGGAGATTCAGGTGATGAACTTTGCCCTTTCTGTACAAATCACCGTGGATTTAAGTCTCCTTAAAATTACGGTCCTAAGGCTCCATATAGAACCTTTCTTAATAAGTGCAGTGATAAACATATGCCTGTAGGTTCACAACTATTTTTGAGTTTATTAAGGAGAGCATATAGCAGATTTTCTCCGTAGTCTTAAGAAAATGTATGGGTTTGTTGTTTGGTTTATTAAAAATGTACTGATTCATTACGCAGCATAAAGACTGCTTGAATTTATAGTTTGACAACTGTAATATTTTCAATGCACTTTTCTTATTCTCTGGAACACTTTCTTTTCTATAAACCTTTTTCTCTGTGTGTTTCAGATTACGGCTGTGATATGGACGATGACGACGGTTATTAGTCCTGTGTGCTTCCAAAGGAGATGTAGTAATTTTGTGATTCCAATGACTTTATGAATGGTGAAAGAAGCTGTCTGTGATCAGCAGACATACTGAACAATCCTGACTTTTGTAAAGAGAATTTTAGTTGAGTGTTGATTCTGGTTAGTTTACATTGACATAACCCAGCAATAAAGTTTGGGTTTATCGTACTTGAAATTTTTTTTGGATCATGTTTTGAGGAAGGAGTTAATGGAGGTAATGTTTCCAGAGAACAAAGCAAAATACCCTGTATGGAGAGTATGTTGTGGTTAGAAACTACACGTCTCTTATTTGATTCTGCTTCAGGCATGCTACTGAAAAGGAATGTATAGAAGAGGAATAAATTATAAAGTAAGTAAAACCTCCACATAAATCTTTGAACTATACCAGGGTTAATCCTCTCATAATACTATAATGAGAAAAATGGATAATCTAATCTTTATTGTTAATGTGACTCTGCCATTGTATACAAGCTTCCCTACTTGATATGCTCCCAAAAGTAAATGCGTTAAGGAAAAAGATGGAATTCTATGGCAGTATCTCTTTAAATTAAATTAATCCTCAGAAGCTAAATAGGTGCTTACATACATTTATAATAGAATTCTGTGTTCCTCGAGAGATGCTGACAGTACAAGAGAACATTGTCACAGAAGGGTGGTTTCTACTGTTCTGTAAATGCTGAAGAAATGTTTGTGGGGGAAAATGGTTAGATAAAGGGAAAGCATCTGTGGGGAAAGCAGGAGACACTGTTGTGGCCAAGTTCATTGCAGTGACTCTACTGCTGTGGTATGAGGTGCAGTAGGGTGACTGTTGCTACCGTTAGTGACCTGGTGCATTCTGGCTGGGTCTGGGAACAGACCTGCTCTGTGATGCAGCCACTCAGAGAACAGCCTGTCTCTAAAGGTCTAGAGGGGGTTAAATAAAAAAGCGAGCTTTTTGTGTAAATAAGCTAGTTTCTGGTTTGACTGAAGTTTAATTTATTTAACTTTTTTATTGGTAAATTAAAGGTCACCCATTGGGCAACCTGATTGGCTTAGCATGACTTTCATTTTGTACAGTAACTAAGTGTTATTGCCAGGCCTCAGGCCTCTGAGATCCTACACTTCAGTGCACTAATCTTTCTAATCCCAAACTCAGTAGAACAACTCATCTGAATTCTAGCTCTGTGGGTTAAATTCAGGCCTGGTGTTGGCAGATTTAGCTCCATTGACTCTTACCACCCTCTACCCCCACCTTTAGGGCCTGATCCAAAGCTCACTGAAGTCTGCCGAAAGACTCCAGTGGACATTAATATGCTTTGGATCAAGACCTTAATGATGTTGGGAGCCACAGGAGTTGTGATTTTTTGTCTTTTGTCACCTGGCTGTTGATGGTCAAGGAAGCTGAACCATCTGCCAGAACCAGCCCAGCTCAGGGAAGGTTAGTTGCACATCTCTTAGAAAACAGTCTTCCCTGAGCGGGGCTGCTACAGGTCAGAGTCTGAATCTACTCTCTCCTCACACAGGTGAGGAGCACCCCGTTTATTATTAGGCAGAGCACTCATCACACGAACACCATCCTCCTCTTCCCTCAACTCTGACTAGTATGTGTCTGCTAGATATTTTGGAGCCCTGTTTCTGCAGTGGCTCTGAGACTGCATGTGCTGTTACAGAGTTTGCCATGTGGAAAGCCAAAACCCTTTTTGAAGCAGGCTTTGGATTGATATAGAGGTTGGGCTTTGGAAAGATTTTTGGTTGGAAAGAGGAGATTTAGTGTAATTCTTACGGGAAAAGCTGGTACTCTATAAGAAAAACTGCAGATGTTTCTGGGTGCTTTGGTAGCCACACAAATGCTGCTATGAGAATTAAATTATGGAGTTAAACCTTTCTATCTGCACCAGAATGCAAAATCATGCTGTTACATAATAATAATTTGAAAAATACCAACCAGCTGCATTATGCCTCTGCAAATCTATGGTATACCTACCTAGGCCAGTTAGCTTGAATTTGGCTATTGCAGCACTCTGCCCAAGAGAAGTATTGTAAGTACCTGTGTTCCCAGTATATTCTCAAAATCTGGATTTTACTCTAAGGTACAAATTATTGTATGCACAGGAAATAAACATGCATATTGACTCCTGAAGGGTAGAATACCCTTCTGTCTCCAAGGTGTAGTGTCGGCTCTTGAAGAAAACACTAAGGCCTTATCTACACTTGCAAGTTGCAGCGCTGGTGAGGGGGTTACAGCGCTGCAACTTAGCAGGTGTCTACACTTAAAAGCTCAGCCAGCGCTGCAACTCCCTGTTTGCAGCGCTGGCTGTACACCTGTGTGCTTCCAGCATGTTAGCAAGACCAGCGCTGGTGATGCAGCGCTGGCTCAGGTGTGGCGACACTCACCAGCATCTTTATTGGCCTCCGCGGTATTAGGATTATCCCAGCATTCCTTTCAGCACTCTCTGGTCATTTCACTTCGCACATACCACTGCCCTGGTCAGAGCCTGGAGAGACGGAGGTTGTAGAGGAACCGAGAGGGGCTACTGAGGTGTTTGAGACTCCAGAGTCATTGCAGGCAGGAGGCTATTTTTCCAGCTAGGAGAAGCTAGCCAGTTCGCAGCTGCTGGACTTGGGAGTGAGGACCGCAGAGGAGCCTGTTCCTGGAAAGAAGAAGCTGTTTTTTAAGGGATGCCAATATGTTTTGGGGGACAAGCCCAAATAAGCCCTTTCTGGACACCAGCAATCAACACCGCTATGCTTAGCCGATGCCGAAGAGGGCGCTCGATACTGACCTCACTGATATTGCCTTTCTTTGTACCATCAGCAGCGTTATTCCGGAGCCCACGCCACCTTACCTCAGGCAGAATTAACATCATTCCGCTCAGATGCGCGTTTACTTATTTACCGGCGATCCCCTTTGATCTTAAATCACTACATCTCAAGGTTATGATACTTACGCGTCAACCCAATTCTTAGTGGCGATAAATCGCACTTAAAGTACTGCAGCCATGTAACCCTCAATTACGACTATCTTAATCCCTTGCTTACAGTGTGCCAGTAACTAAAGTCGCGGTTCCTAACGTGTTTGGATATAGAGCTTCCCCTTCGATATACCCGAGTTGTCTGTATTCTGGCTCAACCGGCTCAATCAGCCTACACATTACATTTCGCGATCTCGCTATCTCTATTAGATAATGCGCTCATGTGCCCCCTACGCTATGAGACGTATGCTTCAAGAACCGTCTGATCAGTTACCGTTCTTTAAATTTTGTCTGTATCCAATTCTTCAGATCACAATGTCATTGATCATGACTGTATTTCCGTGGGGCTATGGCTGCCTGCAAGCATGCCTAGATGTGGAATAACACATTGATTTCCCTGTAGCGCTCTTGCTTTTCCACAACCCAGAACGCCATAGGCTTCCAGAGTGAAGCAACCCCACCCCCACCCCCTTCCCAGGTGTGCTATGTGCAAGATGGCTCTGAGAGTAGCTGCGTTGGCAGATGTGGGTGTAGGGTTCAGTGTTATTTCCCTGGTAGCTGCTCTTTGGCTTTCCACAGTCACAGAAACCCCATGGCTTCCACAGTGAAGCAACCCCACCCCTTCCCAGGTGAGCTGTGTGTGCAAGATGGCTCTGAGGTAGCTGCTGTGGCAGATGTGGGTGTAGGGTTCAAGTGTTATTTCCTGTAGCTGCTTCTTTGCTTTCCAAGCCACAGAAACCCATGGCTTCCAGAGTGAAGCACCCCCACCCCCACCCCTTCCCAGGTAGCTTGTGTGTGCAAGATGCTCTGAGAGAGCTGCTGTGGCAGATGTGGAGTGTAGGGTTCAGTGTTATTTCCCTGTAGCTGCTCTTTGCTTTCCACAAGTCACAGAAACCCATGGCTTCCACGTGAAGCAACCCCCACCCCCCACCCTTCCCAAGTGAGCTGTGTTGCAGATGGCTCTGAGAGTGCTGCTGTGGCAGATTGGGTGTAGGGTCAGTGTTATTTCCTGTAGCTGCTCTTTGCTTTCCACAAGTCACAGAAACCCATGGCTTCCCAGTGAAGCAACCCCACCCCTTCCCAAGTGAGCTGTGTGTGCAAGATGGCTCTGAGAGTAGTTGCTGTGGCAGATTTGGGTGTAGGGTTCTAGTGTTGTTTACCTGTAGCTGCTCTTTGCGTTCCACAAGCCACAGAAACGCCTGGCTTCCAGAGTGAAGCAACCCCACCCACCCCTTCCAGGTGAGCCGTAGCACCCCCCTTCCACTGTGAGCCGCGTGTGGGGAAACTTGCATCTCTATCTGCAGCTCGGCCTCTCTGTGCTATGCTCAGATGTGTAAATGATGCTACAAAAACTCGTTTAAAACATGCAGGCTCTTGTATTAACAGTTTATCTCTGTTTTTTTTTAAACGTGACCTTGAATACTGCTCCTCAGTGCAGACTTCTGAAAGACAGCACAAGCTTAGAAAAAAACCAAGAAGAAAGAGAGATAGTGAAAGCAGTTAGGAATCTGTATTCCACAGAAAATAAAAAGTTGCAGCCTGGAGGGATAAGGAAACCATGAAAAAGGAACAGGCTGCCAAGATTAACAGGCAGAAGGCTTGCCAAGGAAGTCACAGATCGCGGGATGACTTAAAAAAAAGCGGGGAAAAAAGCTCTCATCTCTCTCCCTCTCGCTCCTCTCTCTTCTTCCTACTATATGAATAATTAAAATTATATACATTGCATCTATATGCTGTGATTGGTTATTAATGCTGCTGTTCACATGTGTGGGTCCCCGCCACTCCCTGGGTGTGTTCACAGTGGGTGGTTCCAAGCTGCTCCCTGCAGGTTTAATTCCCTGCGAAATGCGTGCACAGTGGGACAGGGGGCGGTGAAGGCAGGGCAGGGGCCTGACTGGAGTTAAGGTCTGGCTGCAGGCAGGGCAAGGTGATGTGGGGCCGCTTGGGACAGGGGCTGTGGGGCGGCTGGTCTTCAGGTAGTGGACTGTGCAGCAGCAGGGTTGACTGGAACAGGGCGGGGTGCGGGCAGGCGTAGCTGGGAGTGTGTGCAGAGCTGGTAGGGGCAGCGTGTGTGGGGGGCTGGCTGGCTTTGGAGCAGGGGCTGCTCGTGGCAGGGGGTTGGCTGGAGCGGAAGCGGTGTTTGGGCAGAGGTGGTGTGGCTATGGGGGTGCAGAGCTGGCGGCGGCAGAGGGGGGCTGGAACTGGTAGTGAGAGACAGAGATCATGGAGGCGCAGAGGCAATGGAACCTCGCCCTTTAGTAGCCCCCCAACTCCCTTCTACTCCGGGTACCTTTTAAATAGCCAACTAGGAGCGCTGGGGAATGCAGAGGGATCGGCGGGGCTCCAGCGGCTATTGAGGGATCCGGTCCGTGTGGCAGAAGCGCTGGAGCCCGGACTTTTAATACCCCCCTCAATGCCCAGGGCTCAGGGGGCTATTTAAAGGGCGCAGAGCTCCAGCCGGGGGCGGGGGGTTTGCCTTTGCTCTGGTCCGGAGCTCCAGCAGGGGGTGCCGGGGCTTGCCGTGCTCTGGCCGGGAGCGCGGCAAGCCTCGGACTCTATGTCTCTCTGGCCGAGGCGCCGCCAACCCCACCGCCCGTTCTCCTGGCCGGAGCTCGACAAAGCCCCACGCCCATTCTCTTGGCGGAGCGCAGACAAGCCCCACTGCCCCACCTCATGGCTTGGAGCCTCGGCCGGATCGTAGCGCCGCAAGCCCCGCGCCCTGACTGCGAAGCTCATAGCTGGGAGAGCGGAGGCCATGCCGCGCTCCGCCGGCGCTTCACTCAAAGGAGCGGGACCAGGAGCAGACGCTGGGGACGGGGTAGTGTTTTTTGTTTTTTTTAAAAGGTGCCTAAGTGTGCGGGGGCCTCTTAGGCATGGGTCCGATTTCCCAGACATCCACGGGTGTCGTCTGGAAAGGAAGCGAATGACCCGCACCCTTCCGTCCCCTTCCCACAGCGACAAAATGGGACGAGGTGCTCTGTGGGATAGCTGCCCACAATGCACCACTCACAACAGCGCTGCAACTGGTGCAAGTGTGGACACACTGCAGTGCTGGTCGCTGTCAGTGAAGACACACTGCAGCGCTGGCCGTACACAGCTGTACGACCACAGCTGTAACGGCCAGCGCTGCAAAACTGTAAGTGTAGACAAAGCCTAAGATGAATTCTTTATTGCTGAGATTCTCTCTCACATTTTTTGGTGTAGATTTGCATAATGTTTTACCCCACCCAGCGGAATGCTAAACCAGCTGCCAGGGCAAGGTCTCATTCGACTGGGGAGCTGGGTGCACAGTGGAGTCCACTACAGTCAAAACAGACAAATAGAAAATGAGAATTTCAGTAACGGGTTGGGTTTCTGGAAGCTTTATTTGCCAAACTGGAGGCCAAGGATGCTTCTCCATTTAGGAGGGGAAAATACTTGCAGGGGTTTTAAGTGCTCTGATAGGATTCAGTCAGAACATGCTGTCTCACAGTCTACCGTAAAGGCACTTAGAGAGGACAAAAAGACCATCAGTTCCGTAGTATCCCAGCATTGCTAGTGAATTTAATTCTATTTGCTCTTGTGTAGGAGCCTAAATGAAAAGGGAAGGGCCGTGGTGTCAAATAGGGAGAATATAAAGATGTTCAAACCAGTTGCATACATTTTGAATTTGCTGGTGACTAGCTGGGATTTTTATAATTTTCCTTCGTTTATGATTTAACTAAGCTCAGGAAATGTAAACAGATTGAAGATGTTAGTTTCTGTTTTTATAACCACTTATGGAAATGTAAAAAGGTTGAGGTAGCATTAACTCTGTTTACTACTGTTAATGTATCATAGTGACCTTGCAGAAAACGTTTTGCCATATTGTAGCCTGGATTCCCTTGGAGTAATTTGGACCCTGCTTTATTCAGGATTCTAATTATAATGAAGAGAGATTATAAGGCTTCAGCATTTGTTATTCTTAGGATCTTTGTACTAGAATCCACGTGAGCTACATATCTGTAAAAAGCATAATTGTCTCTTGCTGCAAGTCACTTTATTTGACAGGCAAAACCCTCCAGCTGTTGCATTGTGTTTGCCATGAAGCCTCTTTAACACGCACTACTATTGTGGGAATAAAATGTGAAAGAGGAATAATGAAAGTAACAAGATTGTTCACCATGGTAATTGCATTTTCTGTGTCTTAATCTTGTATGACGTTCTTTTAAAGTCACTATGTTCAATACAGAGATCTTAGATGGTGCCAGACAGCCTTATGTTGTGAGTTACATGTTCATCTAAAAAGTTCTTACCATACTGATGGCTTGTCTGTATTCTCTTTGGATTGGATTGAAACTCTCATCCACAGATGTGTGCTCTGAATGTGTCCTTTGCCCAGTAAGGGTACTACTTTTTATTTGTGTATTGAGTCTACGCATTTGATTCAGTTAGTGCCAAGAGAATTACAACTGTTCAGTGTAAGCATATGTATCTTCTTTACACAACTACAATTGGAGCCATGTTCAGCTTTTTTATTGTAATATATTTGCTGTAAATAAATCCAAAACAAAACTCTTGCCTGTTCCATCTTTTATGATGTATTTGTGCAAATTTCTGATTCCTTCATCTCTCGATTCTTATGAATGTTTGTTTTTGATTGCTTTTTTGTGAGATTGGTTGTAGTGGACAAAATCTGTAATTTAGTGCCGCCTTTTGTTTCTAAAATGGAGGGCATTTCTAATCAGGCAAATGTGTTTTAGATAGTATTGTTCCACTGATTATCTATAAGTGTAGAAAGCTCTGTAAACTGCATAATAACAAGATCTTTCTATTAAATCATGGAATTTTAGTACAAATAGGAACAATATGGTATGTTTGCTCAATAGGAGTGTTATTCTGATGTTCATTTTTGAAGAGTTGTATCTTGACAAACAAGATGTACATTGACTTCAAAATCAGTCTATTGTATCAATACCTGGATACCACAGCTGGGGGGTAAAATCCACATCTACGCTCCTACTCTTATTATTTGCTGAGTTTTGAATGTAGACGCTAAGGCTGGACCCATAGGAACATCTGCTACTGAGGTGGAGTGAAAAGTAATAAGGTGCCCAGTAATATGAAAAGCAATGCTTTAAAAGTGCATTAAGCACACATTGTCTCATTCCAAAATGAGCAAACATACCTATAGTGAATTAGATGCAAAGGGCTTTTACACACTGTAACAGCAGCAAAGAGTCCTGTGGCACCTTATAGACTTGAGCTTTCGTGTCACCCAAAACGTCTGTTAGTCTATAAGGTGCCACAGGACTCTTTGCTGCTTTTACAGAGTCAGACTAACACGGCTACCCCTCTGATATTTTAAACACTGGTTACTGCAGATTCCAGTATACTGCTATGCTCCAGCAGTAAAAGTTGGTTTCTCTGGTGAGTACCCCTCTTCATTTCCTGTCATTAACTTTCTTTTGCCACCCTCATGGAAATTTAAGCTCCCTTTTCTTGCCATAGGAACCTGTACAACTGAGTTCCTGCAAAACTTTGCTCACTTTTCTACTTTCCCCAAGCTGCACAGTTTACAAATGTTGGTGGTGTCCAATTCTTGCCTCTGGGCTTACTTCCCTAGAATCCTCCCTATCTTTACCACTAGGTTCCTCCTTAATACATCTCCTCCAAAAGGTCTGCAAACCGCTTCCGCCACCAGCGTGCAAAGTACAGCAAATGCAAACAACAAATATGGATTTAAAACTGCAAATGCTCAACTTCACAATAATCACGTTACATCCATTCCTTCTGTATGTGGTCTGTTTAGGTTGTAAGGTCTTGTCTTTAAAATATGATAATGTTTTCACGCTTTTCTCCCTACATCTCCTAAACTAGAGGGTATTTCCCATTCCTTTTATTTAGAACAAAATCCCACAAATGAGTAAAAAAAGTTCTTCTCCCATCAGGAAGTTAACCTCTGCTGAGTTCTTTGCAAACTTTTATAAAGCTTTGAGTTGCAGCTGTGAGGCCACTGAACGTTTACTTATAGATTCATGTATTTTAAGGACAGAATGGACCATTGTGAGCATCTAATTTCACCTCCTGTATAACAGAGGCCATACAATTTCACCCAGAAATTCCTTCATTAGGCCCAAGATCTTGCTTTCCTTACATAGCATCACTGAAAACAGTGCTCTTTGTCAAGCAATAACTAGCATTGTCAAATCCAAACATTCACAAACCATGAGCGAGCTCCTCCACACGAAAAAATCATGAGATTAACTTAAAAACCATAAGACTAAAAAATAAATTGAGAGTGGATTTATTTGCCTTCTGATTTTTTCTAAGAGTCTTAGGTTTCATATTTTCAAGCTTTTTTCTGCGGGCATGAGGGGCTAGAAACTTTTTTTAAATAAAAATGAAAGTTGAGATGACTCCAGGAGCTGAGGCTTTAAAATACCAGATACTATTAGATTCATGATAAAATCATGAGAGTTGGCAACAAGGTATCATGTCTAACACCAGGATGTGGTGGCAGTCTGTATCTATGTGGCTCTAGTGAAATTGCAGTTAGAACAATGTAGATTTCTGTGTTCCGCAATACAAGAAAGATGTTGACAAATTAGAGGAAATTCAGATAAAGACAATAAAAAAAAATAGCACCAAATTTTGTGCTTGCCAAACAAGTGATCTTCACTGTTCTGTGAGGAAAGTAAGTAGCATGGTACTTATTTTACAGGTGAGAAATACAAAGGAAAGAGGTTACAACTTGACATGAAACACAGATGAGAAACATTGTTAGTTTACTAATTTAGGAATTTGTCTCCTACTACTGCATTAAGACCAGTATCATGCATCTCCTTCAAAATTAAAAGATTGAAGGGACTGGTCATGGGGAGAGATTAAAATATTTATAGCTTCACTGGACAGCTACGCAGGGGAAAATGATGAGATCTACATGTATTTGACTAGAGAAAACACCAAGCAGGGAAAAGAGTTGTTTAGGTGGTCTGGCAGGCTGTAATTAGGAGTAAAACTGATCAAAGAAATTCAGGTTAAAGATCAGGAAACGTTTCAGAATAGTGAATTCCACTAGCCTATGGAAGAGTCAGAGCCTAATGGACTAGTCTTACTTTCCATTGTTCAGTCACAACTCAGCTGGACAAAGCACTCAACATACAACACGGGTGCAGCACAAGAATGGACCCAGTAGGCTGTTATCCTATCTGTGAAATCCAGTTCATTTTTATTGCAATCGTGAAATGGGAATACTCAGCTGTACCAACTTTTGGATATCCTCTGTCTTTTAATCAGGCTGCAGCGGCGTTTCTGATTTGACCTTTAGGCTTCCTATAGTTTTGTACAACTAATTAATTGTTTCAAGCATTTCCAGTTATGTGCTTTTGTGTACCAATCTCTCTCTTCCTTCCCTACTCCCTATTTAAATTCCCTTCCCCCCCTTTAAACAGGAATGAAATCTGCTAGACTTTCAGAAGAACAACACTTTAATTTCTCAATCGCTTGGATTTTTATAACCAGTCTGACTGGTTAAAAAGTTGAGCACATGACCAAGCCTAGTAGCACACGATGGAGAATAATTCTCTACCTCTATCATGGATGGCTGGTGCAAACCTCCTCAAGCAATCCAGCATATATTGTAATTGTCAGGTTCCCCTCAAAATACCACCCTGGAGACAGGAGCATCCTCCTTCATGTAGGTCCCCTCTTCAGTCTCGGTCTAGACCTAAAACTTAGGTCGACATAGCTACATTGCTCAGGGCAGTGAACAATTTTGTGCCCTGTCCAATGAAGTTAGGTAGACCTAATCCTCACTGTAGATGCAGCTAAGCTGCCGGAAGAATTCTTCCATCAACCTAGCTATTGCTTCTCAAAGAGATGGGTTTCCTACAGTGACAGAAAAACCCTTCCATCACTGTGGCAAGTGTCTACACCACAGCGGCGTAGCTGGAGCACCACAGCTGTGCCACTACAGTGCTTGTAGCGCAGACATGCTCTAAAAACCAAGGCAGACTGGCTGGCTTTTCTTGCATAGGTGATAATGGAAACAGTGGAGCTAGAATTATTATCAGCTGAACTCTCCTTATGAGCATAAAGGTGTCAGTATAACACTTTCTGAGTAAGTCCCTGTATTCAGAGAGCTTTCCTTGCACAAAGATTGCAAAGCAGATGTCTTTATGTGGTGAAGACCTTATAACTCATAGGTTGCAATGCATAAAAATATAGAGGAATAATAAAACACATGGGAATTATCCAAGGTAGATATCCTCAGCTAGCATAAATTGACATCACTCCATTGACTTCATTTAAGTCAACAGAGTTATGTTGTGTTACATCAGCTGAGCCTCTGACAGTCCCAAGAGGCGATAGCAGTAGGTGGGGGAAAAAAAAAAATTGCCCTCCAGTAACAATAGTTCTTGACATTGTGGTATATTGCTCCAAGCCAAAGCTTAGTGCTGCTTACTCTGGTTGTACAGCACATCATACTGTCTTTCCTAATTAATTAGCAGTGAGGAGTTACCTTTTCTGCTGATGTTAAATAAATTAGAGAATCAGCTTTTGCAGTGACACAGCTCTAGTGCATAATGCATTATTCTTTAACTCTGAGCATGGAAATGGCCCTGGCTGTCAAAATTTTCTCTTTCTAGGTAGTAATAGACTACTCTGATGCACATCTGTAATTGAATAATGAGACTTTGGAGCATTGTCATGTCTGGGGAACATGCTTAGTCCTCGTCTCTGCTCTGATGTCTCCCCTTTCTCTGAAAGCTCACGTACAGACCAAAACAATTCAGACAAGCTTTACAGGATGACCCAGGGAAAGAGAGCTGAAGCAAATGCTTTCAAAACTCCAGTCACTGTTGTCAGACAGACTCTTGTGTGAAGCCACTTGGAAATTGTTTGCAACTTCAGACTGCTGCGCTAATTCAATAGGACCTGCCTACTGCAAATTCCTGCAACCTCTGTCATTGTGTTGCTTTCCTGTACTATACCACAGCAACAGGAAACTTCTTAGTGGCCTTTGCCATAGGCAGGTGTCTTTCATCTTGCAGCGCTCCATAGTAGGTTTTCTGACAGCACATTGGAGCTGACTGCATAGTCACTATCAAATACAGCACCTGAAACAGGTAGTCAGGTACCGTTATCTGAAAGAGCTATAGCTAGCCCCCAGACATGTGTCAATTACCAAGCCAGAGAATCCCATGCGGAGTATTTGTCAGGGCTATGCCAAGGGTGATATTGAGCCCTGTGCACCAGGCACAAACCAAGCTGCTCCTGGCTGTTGTTTGTATTGCAGGAATGCAAAGAGGCCTCATTCATGATTGGGCCCCATTATGCTAGTTGCTGTACAAACAGTAAGAAAACTCTTCCTGCAAAGAGCTTACAATCTGGCAGACAAAGGGCAGGCGACAAGAAGTCGTGTTCACACCATCTTACAGATGGGCAAGTGAAGCACAGAGAGACTCAAGGATTTGCCCAAGCTTACATAAGAAACCTATGGCCTTATTCCCAAGACCACCCTTTCCCAATAAAGCATCAGTGGACTGGAAGCCAGGCATAGAGCTTGGAATGACCATCTGTCCAGGCGTGAATTTCACCCCAAGCGAGCCCCCCATCTAGTTAATTTCTCCCTCGGTATTTACTGCCTGGAAGTACAGGGTTACATACATCACAGCTTCATTTGTATGGCAATGTTCATAGCCCAAAACACTTTGCAATGATAAATAAAATACTACCTGAGGGGGAGAGAAGTTAAATGACACAGTCAGGGAGAAGAGATGTGTCCTGTTGAGATTGGAAATGAGATGTTGGGAGGGGGAAGGGGCGGAAGATACAGGAGGCTGCTTCTGATGACAGAGGAGAGGCCTGTCACATCGGATGTGGTGGGGGCATAGAGCTGATGTTATCTGAATAGAAGAGGAAAGTAATCCCTCTAATCTGTGTACTGACATTCTCCCTTGTTTTATTGCGAAAGTAAGGGGCACACGTGGGTTTTGAATTGGCTGATTTCACAACAAATGATGGTTAAATCAGTTTCCCGTCATCGCATGTCCTATTGCATGGGTATGGAACTAGCCAGATTTCTTCCAGCTAAGACTCGGATGCACCCACTACAGAACAGATGCCAGCTCAGATCCAAGGCCCAGCTACAGTGTGACAACAATACAGAGGAAGCTACTGTCCCTGGAGAGAGATCATACCATGTTCTGAGCTTTCAAACCAGGGAAAATCTTCCGGAACTCATGTTTCAAGTTCACTTTGGGCAGCTCAGTGGAGTTACTCCTGATTTACACAAATGTAACTGAATTTGGTCCAGCACATCAGTGTTGCTTCCTGCTTTCATGTATCATATGATTGATAGGTCTTTTCCTGTTTAATTTCTAACAAATGGCTACACCTCTTCCCTGATATAATGCGGTTTGATATAACGCGAATTCGGATATAACGCAGTAAAGCAGCGCTCTGGGGGACGGGGCTGCTTTACCGCGTTGTATCTGAATTTGTGTTACCGCAAGCAGTTCCTCTGCACCCACCTGTTACTTGCTGCGGCCCTCCCGGGCCTTCCCCCCACAGCCCCAGCTCACCTCCACTCCTCCTCCTCCCACGAGTGCGCCACAGCTCCACTTCTCCTCTCTCCCAGGCTTGCCGTGCAAAACAGCTGATTGGTGCGGCAAGCCTAGGAGGGAGGACGGGGAAGGCGAGCTGCGGCGCTCTCGTGGGAGGAGATGGTGTGGAGGTGAGCTGGGGCAGGGGAGGCCCTGGGGAGGGCAGCAGCAAGTAATGGGGAGGCGCAGAGGAACCCCTCCAGCTCATCTCCGCCTCCTCCCCTGAGAGCGCTGCTGCCGCTCTGCTCCCTTCCCCTTCCGAGCTTGCCGGGCCAAACAGCTGATTGGCATGGCAAGCCGGGGGCGAGAGGAGGAGAGAAGCTGGGGCAGCAAGCGGTAAAAGCAGTTCCTCTCCCTACCCCGATGTAACACGGTCTCACCTATAACATGGTGAGATTTTTGGGCTCTGAGGACCGCGTTATATCGGGGTAGAGGTGTAATTTGAACCAGCATGAGATCCTAGAACTGCAAAGGTCCTTATAGCAAGTAGAGAGAGGGCTGCTATATTGCTTGTGTCAGCACATAGGCCACAAATCCCCTATGGGTCTCTCTTCCTGCCTAAGTCCATATAATGTGCCAATCACTGTGGTATTTAGTCTTGCCCTTGAGAGCTCACAGATGAATGTAGGCAGAACGCAATAGGTGAATGATACCAACGAGTGGGATGGAGGAGGGTTTGGGAGGATGAGGTAGCCTTAAAGCAAACACAGTTTGGCCAAAAAACAGAAGTCACAGCTCACACTTGCCTAACCAGTGCCGGACGGGAGTAATTTGAAGTATTTGTGGCTTGTTACATCTGGAATGTTGGTTTTAAATGCAGAAGGCCACATCTGAGCTGCTGTAGATAGTCAGAGATTCAATACAGTAAATGGAGCACTGCTGATTTAGACTGCCTGAGTATCTGCGACAGTCCTTTTTAGGTTAGGTGGAAGTCACATCTCTTGATCACTTTCAGGCCCCATCTCCCAGTCCCATCTTTTGGTCACTAAGCACTTCCAGAGGAAGCATACTTGACACTGATGTGTTGGAATCCCTAGACTTTAGAATAAATATTTGAGTTGTAAAATGTTAACAAAGTGGATTGGCATTATACGTGAAAGTGAAATCCCTTCCTTTTTAGCTCGAAAACCTTGTGATAATGGCAATGCTACAGTCGACAAGTATTATGAATAAAAATGTAGATGCATTTAGGAATTATAAGATTTGTACAGAAATGTTCAAAGGACTGAAGTCTTGAGTCTCTCTAATTAGTGCTGGGACTGAACATCATTGGATTTAAATGAAAGAATAGCGGTTTGTTGCCATGCTGTCTGTTTAAATACATGGCCTGTTTTTCCCTTAGTACATTTCATCATGGAATACAATATTAAAGCTAAAAAAAAGTCTGTATTAGCGAACAGATGGTTTTGCAAGTCTTTTCAGTGAGATGATGAAGGAAACTTTGACGGCGGGCTTTTTACATTACACGTCAGCGGACTATTGCCATCACAAAATTGAAGGGTCGTCTTTTATCGCCCTTGTTCTGGCAGAGCTTGGGTTGCTTTGAAGCCGGAAGATTATATATGAAGAAATAGAACCAATAGATATTATCACAGAATATCAGAGTTGGAAGGGACCTCAATGCAGGCCTAGTTCTCCTCTTCCAGGAGTTTTACATCAGAATAGCATCACTGATATCAATAGTTAACTCCATGATTTACACTGCTGTGGAAGGAGACTTGAGTGTCATCATCGCTGAGCAGTTCAGGGGATATGTTGTATTTCTCATGTACTCGCATCATTTCATTTTCATTTTTTAGACGTTAGGTACAACAGGTCAGCAGCGCATCTGAACTTCCCAGTACTTTCTGTTTCTAGACATATGAATTGCAGGATCAAAATTAGGCTTGGATATTGGCTCTGTCCTGCTACCTTGCAAAGCCTGGTCATGCCCCTGTAGTGACTGCAGACACAGCTTTGACCACAGTGTGGCGCTCTCAGGTGTGCCATGTTAGCCTATCAAACCGACAAAGCAAACAAGATGTGCGTGCAACTGGCCTCTGTTGACTATGTTGGCGGCAGAGTGAGTAACTCATGCAGTGGCAACCACTAGGCCTGTTGTTTTAGTGACTAATGGATAAAATCTGTCCCAGACTTCAGCTTATGCAAAAAGCCGACACCAGTATTCTTAGAGCGACCTGTCCTTCCGATATCATGGGCTTTGCCATGGCTTCCCAACAAATTTTGTATTACGCACACAGTTGTTTTATCTGTCCTGTGTCTCCCACTGGCCAGCTGATTCACTGTTCCGGATGCTGAGCTCCAGTAATCCAGGCCATCTGGGATCTCTGAGCTAAAATTTGATGTCCTAAATATTTATACTGCTCTGAACAACATGGAATCCAGGTACCCTACTTCAGCTATTAACCCCCAAACAGGCATTTCATATGCTGCAAAACAGTAGAAACAATCTTTTAAATATGTAACCATGCTGACTTACATGGTGCCTTGTAAATAGTTCCATCATAAATCTCTTAGATTAACAATTTGGTTGGGTGTTTGCCACTTTACAGCTAGACAGCATGACTGGTTCTGAGGCAGTTTAGCAATGCGCACTGAGGCTAAACTTGGTATTTAAAATGGCCTTGTGAGACAGGCAGCCCAGAAACTTTGAGAAAAATAGAGCTGATTTCAAACAACTGACATGCAGGCTGAATAATCTGCAGCTGGTCTGTTTGTACTGCACACAAATTGCTACTGCTGGCAG
The DNA here is from genome assembly GCF_003597395.2 of Chelonoidis abingdonii. Classification (NCBI taxonomy): domain Eukaryota; kingdom Metazoa; phylum Chordata; order Testudines; family Testudinidae; genus Chelonoidis; species Chelonoidis abingdonii. The sequence goes on along the minus strand of NC_133772.1, from coordinate 137,921,261 downwards.
TTTTCTTTAAGTCTCCAAAGCGGCAACTTCTAGCTACTCAATGCTGAATTCCAGGCTCTGGGTAAAGCTACGATGGGAAATTCCTGGGGAACCTACTCCAGGGCTAGGAAGCATGTTCCTTACTAACGCCCAGCAGCGGAAGAGTGTGGGTTGTCAGCCTTAAACTGGAATTTCCTGGAATTTGTCAGTTTATTACAGTTGCCCTGTTATTAAACCCAAGGTTCTACCCGTTCTCTTTGCAATCGCTATATGCCATGAATCAGAGAGCAGTGTGAGCAGTTATCTTGCTCAAATGTAATTTGATTCTTCTCCCCTCTTAGTATTTGATGAGAAACCTTTGTATTTTCATGCTTTAATACAATCTGGCACATAATTACAAATGACTCATAGGTAATCTCGGTCATGGAGCTCTCTGAAATTAGATGATAATTTGTATAGCAAGAACTAAGGCAAAGACAATTATAATTATTCTAATCAAGCTATCTTTTTCTTTTCCTGGGGTATTGCTCTGTGAACTGCTAGAGGCCTGAAAGTATTTAGACCATTTCTGCCACTCACTGTCTTCCGGACAAACACTACTGATGATGGTGTATTTTCATCACTGTAACATCTCCTGGTAAGTGCTAATGACAAAGGAAAGGCTGTAATATGTGAAAGTAGAGCAGTAAAAGTATTTGCTGAGGGTGGTTGTGAGCCTGGTAGCTGCAGGTTGGCAGCCTCCTCAGAGCTTCATTCCAAGGTAAGTAGATTCCCAAGATGACAGAATGTTGCAAGGGAATGAGCTGTTTGGTTCCAACCAGGGCAGACGGGGCAAATTGACTGGTGCAGAGACATCGTTCGTTGGCCTGGAGGTTGGTGGTAAGGCTGCATGTTGTCAGCTTTCCAGAGAGGGTCCTGGCCGCATATATAGTTCCAGATTCCAGGGTCTCAGAATTTGCCACAGATTCTACTTCTCCCTGCAAAAATGTGGCCTGCCTGGCTCCATAGCTTAGGCGTTAGAGCACTGGTCTTGTAAAGCAGGGGTCATGAGTTCAAATCTGGGGGAGAGGGATTGCTCAGTGGTTTGCACGTTGGCTTGCTAAACCCAGGGTTGTGAGTTCAATCCTTGAGGGGGCTATTTAGGGAACTGGGATAAAAATCTGACTGGAGATTGGTCCTGCTTTGAGCAGGGGGTTGGACTAGATGACCTCCTGAGGTCCCATACAATCCTGATATTCTGTGATTCATTTTAAAAATAAATTGCTTTTAGCTCTTGTGGTTGCAAAGAAAACCTTGAAAGTATGAGCTAAGTGTAACCTACTACAGCGCTCTTCTGTCTGAGTCTTTGGCCAGCCAGCCAGTAACAATCGCGTTGGCAGGTGCAAATTGCCCTATTTGCCACAATGGTTAAATCTGAAAACTAATGATCTCACAGTTTCAGTCCCAACATTATTAACTGTGTCTCAGTGCTGATCGTGCTGGCAGAAGCGTCCTGGTAACATGCATATGAATATGGCCAAACTGCCACCTGCACCTCCGCACATGACAAAGTCTCCACCATCCCCTGCATGGCAGCCTAAACCTCTAACCTCCCTGCCCGACAATTTCTCTGAGGGTCAGGCATTGTTGATACCAAAATCTTTTTCATGTTAGTAAAACAGAAATGCAGGGCCAGCACAAAGCATATTAAATTCAATATAAAAATGATGCAGGGGCTACTGCATTAATTGCATTGCCTGTGTTCAGAGTTAATTGAATAAAAACCTATTTTATTTTTAAATGAAATGAGGCTGCTGCAGAATTCCCAGTCTGCTGCCCCAAGGTGCAACAGAAGCCAGGTCGCTTTCTGTAGGATTTAGGCCCAGCTTGCTATGGAGCATCCCTCCCCCCTACGCTCCTTAGGCCTTGCATAAACATGGATCTGCTTCTGCTCCCTTATGCCCAGAGGAAACACATGTAATACGTTACATGAGAGAAGCCTCATTACCGGGTTCTGCTGCCATGCTGTTGTACGTACTTATCATGCTTTTGCTGCTGTTCAAAGGAAGCCCAGGAGTATAAACTCCTCTCTTGTTTAAGTGACAGTAGAGGCAGCAGCACAGAGAAAGAAAACCCCAGTGTGCCCTCCAGGGACTTAAATCCTGGTGCAAGATAACAGGGCCCCAGGGGCAGGATTACATCAGAGAGGGATAATGGTTTGGCTCCGTTAGCATGTCACACAGCTCACATGCGTATAACGGCTCAACATGTTGAATTCAGCTGCTATCTTGAAAGTGAAAACTTTCAAGTGAGAGAGATTTATCCAGACCCCAAGAATGTAGGTGGGGGAACGCTTCTGGCACTGGAGTGATGGTCCTTCTGCTAGGTTTGTGTCTGAGTTTTAGCTTGTGCCTAGGCAGAGTAATATCCTGCCAGGTGCCAGAGGAATAAGACCTTTTCAAGTGACCTGAAAATAGAATTAACACATTTCCATCATCTCTCACAGTACCCGGTATGTGCTGAATGCTGCTCCCACTGATGAGGTTACATCTTACCAACTGAAAGCTCACCTCCCCACCCCCCTTTTCAGTCCGTGACGTCTATTCTCTCCCCAGTGAGCCACTCTCCCACTTGATGTGATTTCTTAGCATGCATCACATTGCAAGGTCATATCAAGTGTGGTTCTCAAGGATCAGAGCCAGCCCTGGAGGGATCAGGCAAGTGTCTTTTTAAAGTGTGTGTGCCCACTTTTGCACAATTTTTAATATCCCACTCACCTGCCCCATGTCCCCATGGGGTCACCACCATCCAGGATTCTGCCCGGTTGCATAGGAACAGTGGTATTTTCAGCATGATGCCTTCTGGAATGTCATACCGGTGTAGCAGGCATATAAGGATGTCACGGCCAGACAAAAATACGAGGCAAAAATTGCACGGCTAATGTGCTGTGCAATCCATTCTGAGGCTGGGAAAGGTGATAACGTTTAGTTAATTCCTTTAGCCAGGTCACCCTCAGCTCTACCAGAAATATCCTCGACTTTACTTCAAACCCTGCCAACAGCTACATCCTGGCCAATCCGTGTTTTCAGCTGTATGCTGGCAAAGGGCAGGTGAGAGAGGAGCAAAGGTGGGTTCTGAGGATGTTAGAAATGAGCCCTGACTGAAAAGTTCCATTCCTGTTCCTGCTGGGGACTCCCTTCCTGGCTCAGAACCACGTCAGATTTCAGCTTGTGGTGGGGAGTTGCTTGATGACTCCAGATAAACAAGTGGGGCAAGTTTAATTGGTGGAATCCTCATCCTTTGGGGTCCCTGTTCCTGGCATTTCATAGGGACTCATTCTCATGAGGTGAGAGGGAGATGACTGGCATCACCAGTCAGTGTGGGCCCAGTTGGAAAGAGAGGTTTGGTCCAAGCTCTGTTGGATTGATCATAGGACCAGGAGTCAGGACCTCCTATGTTCTGGGGCTGGGTCCGCTACTGAATTCCTCAGAGACGAGTCATTTAATCTCTCTGCCTTGGTTTGCCCATTGGTGAAATGGGAATAGTAACACCCACCTCACGGGGATGCTGGGAGGACTCTGGCTAATGTTTATAAGGAGAGTTGATGATTAAGTGTAAGTTGCACAGTAAGCAGTTTATCATCTAATTAATCATGCAGGGTGGCTGCCGTGACAGAGTTCACCCATTCTCTGGCATCTAAGAGGAGACCAAAGACAAGAGCAATACAGGGAGGGGACCGCATCATTTCCTTTATACATCGCTAGCATGTTCTCCCTTTTGCTTCCATGCTGTCTGCGTCACTGTGGAGAAATGGGGGGCCCTGGAAATGTGTATGTGGCTATTCCCAGCCTCTGCCACTTTCATACTCTGGCCAGGGCAGCCGTGGGTCAGCATGGAGGGCACAGGAAGGAAACGGTGGCAGATTTCAGGCTGCCCTCAGTCTCTGAGTTTATTTACAGTACAGACCGTGCTGCCTGCAAGTGATCAGCTCCAGAACATTAAAGACCCCTTGGATTCCAGGCTGGGTGTGTTTTACAGATGCTCTGCCTTCTGTGGCAGGTTGCTCCTTTCCTTGTGCTGTGCTTCTCACGCCCACAGCTCAAAGTGGTTTCTGTAGCACTTACAGCTGCCTGCATCCATTCATCTCTGCTTCACGCGAGAGCAGGGCCAGGCCTGTGTGCAGTAACAGAGTCCCCCTCCCCTCTGTGACTTCCTGCCACCACCCACATCCCTCCTGTGCCTCCTCTCCTTGACCTGCCTGTGATCCCCCTGCCACTCTTCTCCTGTTTGCTAGGCTCAGCTGGCTGAAAGGGGGATGGAAGTGAGAGGCAGGACCCAGATGTTGAGATAAGGCATTGTGGGCAATGCAGCCACAGGATGGGGGTTGAAACCCACTGCCCAAGGCAGTAATAGGCTGGTGACTTGGCAGTGGGGCCAGGCAATCTCACCAGGAGTACACTGCAGAATGAATGGCCCTTTTAGGAAAATCCAGCTACAGCGAGATTCCCCTGACTCTGGGGCATGGAGTTGGACAGGGCAGCCTAGGCATCGTCAGGGAGGCTGGTAAAGCAGAGGGGCTCTGCTTTCTACATGCTGCTCCTCGTGTGATTTGACTGAGGTGGGTGATGTAGAAGCCGCCCTGCTTCACTGAGGCACATGGCAGCCCACTGCCGGGACTGGCCAGCTTCTTTCACTGCCTCTGGACTGGCTTATGTGCTCTCTCCCTCCCATGTAAATGGTGTCTGGTCCCTGTGTTTCTGCTGATACCAATGGCCCAGAATCCCTTGCACTCAGCTCTGTCAATCACAGGCACTGCCCAATGATTGTGCAGGGCTGGACAAGCCAGGTGTAGCCAAGTGGGTTGCAGGGGAGAGCGCTAGGGAAGAGCTTCTAATGACTGCTGTGACCTGCAGGAGCCAGAGGAGAATATGCTGGAGATGGAGTCACTGTAATGGGGGCTCTGGCTGGTGAGTCCCATAGCGTGTAAAGTGCTGGAAGAGCAAGTTCCTGTGCAATTTAGACCCAGGTGCCTTAGATATGAGAACGGGGAGAAAAACATTTTTACAGTCTTGTCCACATGGGAAAGTTGCCCTGGTTTCAACTGTATGGGGTCAACAAAGGCAACCTCCTCTGGGGGACACGTACTTCAGTTTGAGAATGGCTCACTCTGCTTTAGCTTAAACAAGTTCCTAATCAACTTAAATAAAACCGAAACAGGCCTGGTTTAGACAGCAGGGAGAACCTCCACACGGCCTTCTACTCTGGGTCTGAAACCTGACTCACATAGACAAACCCTCGCTGTGGCCAGTCTGATCCCTTGTCTCTCAACTCAGTGATCTGGAGCCTTCTTCCTTCCTTCGCTGCCTTTTGTCTCTCTCGAGTGCCCTAGTAACTGAGCTGTGCGACTGCAAAGGTCACCTGCTGATCTTGCTCCTTTTGGCCTCTCTTGTATGCACGTTACCTTTTCCCTTTCACTGATATGCGGCACATCTTGCCTGAATCACTCCATGGCACAAGGGAGGTGTGTCATTTCGTGTGTTCTGTTGTTGCATGGATGAGTTTAGCTGTGTGGGATGTGCATGTTGCCTATATCAAGCCTTCGTTTCAGTGAGCTCAGGACAGCATGTTGATATGAGCAAGAATTAGCTGAGTGAGGGATTTCAACTTGGAGGAGATAAATATTTGGACTCAGGGACATGTCAGCAAGGCAGGTGGTTGAAATCCTCCAGCTGGAAGCCTTTGGAAATTAAAGGTGCAGCAGACAGTAAGGGATGTGGGGGAGGATATGCTACATATTAGAAAGGGGGGAGGGGAGAGGGGGCAGATGTTCTGGGGCAATGCTAGATGGGCAGGAATGTATGAGAGCCTGGCTGCCTCTGGAAATGAGCTGAGCTGAACTGGGTGAGGAGGCAACCCCCATTTCGTCCAGTGCTTCTGTCTTTGCAGTGAGCATTTATCTGTAGTACATCTGCCCCCGCCCCCCCCCCCCCTTTCTCACAGGAGAAAGAAAGGGATCCCTGTCCTCCCCCATTCCTGTCCGAGCTTGTGAGTCAAATGGAGCTGGTGGAGAACGGTGGCTTTAAGCCACTATTGCAGTAGCAGGTTGAGGTCTCTGGAGGATTCAGATCTAGCTAGATCAGAAGGAAGTGGGATTGGATTCAGAGCAGCTGCGGGAAACATCTCTTCACAGCAGACCCAGAAGCAGTTAACCCTTGATGTTCGTGCATTGAAATACAACACTGTAGTGGAGGAGGTTTAATGTTACTGTATGAGACAGCGTCTGTCCAGTGAAAGCACCATCAACAATATTATCTGGTTAATCTGTGTGGTTTTTCTATGCCTCATGGCTACTGGAAGTTTTGTTGAGGTAAATTTACTTGCATTATCGGAATTGCACTTTAAGGTAAGTACAACATCTTGTCCTGGTGAGGGGGTGGAGCTGCAAGCAATTTCCTCGCCATTGACAGCGTTCAGCAGAGGGTATGAAGCTGTGGTGATGAGCCCTTTCATATGCCTTCCTCTTGCAACATCCTCACCTAGATCTGTCCTTCTACGGCATTACATTCTCATCTGGGAAGTGTCCGTATCACTTCCCTTGGCCCAAGCAGCAGTTGTAGAGTTAAAATAATAACCAGCCATTCTGTTTGGATGTACTGCTACGCTGTGATCTTACTGGGTTGTAAGTTCATGGCTGTGCTGTCTTTTCTTCTTAGGAATGGGTCTGCATATCCTCCTGCCTATCGTTCCTGATTCCTGTAGGACAGAATGAACAGGGATAGGGCCTTTAACTTTAACTTTAAACCCGGAGGTCCCTGCCTGAAAGGTGCTTCTGCAAGTGTGTGAAATGAAATGATTTCTGTACAATGGGAACTATTTAATGCAAGTAATGTGTGACGTTCCCCTCTGGTGTTATCTGGGCTAGTGATCTGCTAGGTCACCCCAATCCTTGACTCTGGGAGCCAGCCTTACCCTGCTCTGCTGTGAGAACCCCCACTCCTGGGCTGTCCACACACAGCCTCTGGCATGTAAGATGCTCCTTGGATTGTGCAACCAAATGACGCAAGCCAATATCTCCAATCCCAGACACAACCCTGGGAACCTCCATCTTGCAGTGTCCACTTACGCCCGCTGGACGCTGCAAGCTTATATGAGTTTAACAAAGAAATTGATATGTACCAGGCTTGTTATCCCAAGGGGAGCTTCTGACACACTTCAAATCAAATGCTTAAGGTAGAATAAACAAACAGATTTATTAACTATAAAGATAGCTTTTAAGTGATTATAAGTCAAAACATAACAAGTCAGATTTGGTCAAATGAAATAAAACCAAAACTCATTCTAAGCTGATCTTAACACTTTCAGTGCCCTTACAAACTTAGATTCTTCTCACCACAGGCTGGCTGGTTGCTCTTCTTCTCACCACAGGCTGGCTGAAGCCCTTTGATCAGCGCTTCAGTCACTTGGTGTAGTGTCTGTAGATGTAGGTGGAAGAGAGAGAGCATGGGAAACGTCTCTCCCTTTTATCATGTTATTTCTTCCCTCTTGGCTTTGCCTCCCCCCCGCCTTCAGAGTCAAGTGAGCATTACCTCATCGCAGTAAAGGTAAAACTGACCAAAGGAAGGGTGGGTGACTCCCTCGAGAGTCTAACCATTTCTTTTGTTCTTGTCTAGGCCAGCGTCCTTTGTTCCTGTGAGGCTGGGCTGGGTTTGTCCCATACCTGTCCTGATGAGGTGTGAACTGCCTCTCTGCTCTTGGAGAGTTTTTGCCGGGGCTTATTTTAAGCCATGAGGATCTATTTTCAGCCCATAATTACATACATGAAATTAGAACCTATAACATCACGGTAACAATAATGCTCAGTGCATCATGAGCCTTCTGAAGACACCCGACATGACAAACTTTGCAGTGGAAACCACACAATCATTTTACAAGGATGAGCATGGGGCTGCTCGGTGTTCTCCCGAGGTACAGAGCATCACATGAGGGTCCCTTGTATGAGAGAGATGTGTGTGATTTTAGTACTTGTGAGTGGAGTTGATGCTGCTTTGACAGCCCCGCAAGATGAAGTCCTCTCTTTATCCACAGGGTAAATACAGCATGAGCAGTAGGAAGCTCAGCCTTCCCTCACTGCCCTGTTAGTGCTCCTCGGCCTCAACGTGGCAGGACTATACCTAAGGATGGGTTCTAGGCCTACTGATAACGGATCCCTGCTTTGACACCCGTCCCAGGTCAATTAGTGCCATTTGGGGTGAGAAGTTTAGCACATTGGATATGACTAAGCCAAGGGCAGGGGGAGGGGGCAGAGAAAGCATCAAATTGTCACAACGTCTGGTCACTACAGCCTGGAGCTGCATTCAAGCTGGCATTCTAGGCTCAAGAAGCTTTACATCTCCCAACATGTCACTGTAAAGAAAATATAATGGGAAGTCCATGGGAACACCAGCTAGCAACTGTAGATGATAGATGCAAAACCAAAGACATTGCCTGATCGTAATTAAATTATGCCTCTGTGACGGAGTAGGGAGTGGGGAGTATTGACCTGGGGATGTTGCGTGGGAGTTTTACTGGTACTGTCTGCATTGGTGCTGGATGGTGATGGGATATCAGGGTGTGGCTTCACTTGAGGGATGATACCTGAGCGTGCAACCTGAGTCTAGGAGGGGGATGGGGCCGGGTGACACCTTCTGCCTGTGAAACTGGACAAAGGCTGGAGGAGGAGCCGGGGTGTGTGGCTGGGTGAGACGGCTGGAGGAAGTTTCAGTTTGGAGCTGGGGAACCAGAGGGAGACCCAGGACCAGGGTCTAGGCTCCCTGCCCCCCATGATGGACCTGACTGAGGGGTTTCTGTTGTCTGTACCTACAAGCTCTGTTTGGGACTGTGTTCCTGTCGTCTAATAAACCTTCTGTTTTACTGGCTGGCTGAGAGTCACGGTGAATTGCAGGAAGTGATGGGGTGCAGGGCCCTGACTCCCCAACTCTCTGTGACAGCCTCCCAGCGTGGAGAGAGAGTTGAGACCCCCCCACACCCCTTCCACCTTCTACTGCATCCAACCAATGCACAGGAATAGTCTGGCTTCCATAGCACTAGAACATGGAGTATGCATATGTGGGTTTGTGGTCCACTCCTACATACACCAGGATGGCAGTACTGTGCTCCAACATAGGCTGCTACATGCTTACATAAGAATCATACTTCCAGCCACCTTCCTGGGGATGGTGAACCTGCTCATCTCATCAGCATGGCTCAACACAGTAATAGAAGCAATGAAATTCTGACTGAGTAGGCAAACACATGGAGTTAGTTGTCTCTGAAAGAGGTTTGAAAAGTTCTCGGTCCATTTATTAATGACCAGCAGTAGGATCCAACAAAAGAAAAATGTCCATTCTGCTGGGCTTCTCAGATGCCTCTGATAGTCTCCTCTGATTTCCGTAGTAATCAATTGTCTATGAAAAAAATCTATCTAGAATGTTGTGAACAATTTTTTTAAAGAACTTGGATATGAAAGTAATTGCTCAGAGATCTGTATCTAAATTGCTAAACTGGTACCAACCAAAGAGCAAATGTGATTATGACAAATGTTCCTAGCACACTCAGAAGCTGCAACATTGTGAGGAGTGGAATAACTCAGCCAATAACAGGCTATGGAAGGCTTAATGTTTGACTTTTTCTTCCATAGTTGTTGTTACTTAAAATGTCAACTTCATTTGACTTGCTGTTGTGTGCAACTTTCACATAATGGGCCTGATTCTCCACTGACCACATCCTGGGTAGTTATTCTCACCAGTGCCCAATGAGTGTGAAATTCCACCATCCTCACTTGATTGTGTTTCACACACACTTTGCACTGTACACCAGGTGCAGGGCAGTAGAGAATGGGGTCCAATCTGTGGTACAGATTTTTTCATGCATGCTTTATTTTATTTCTACTGCAGTAGTGCTCAAAGGGCCTAATCAAAACCAGGTCTCCAGGGAGTTGTACAAACACACACAAGGTCATAGTTCTTGTCCCAATGGAATCCAAGAAGACAAATGATCCACAATGTTCAGCGAGCGAGCGATAGGATCGAATAGATACAATTTGTTAATAGAGATGCATTTCTTTTTAAATGTGATTTATTATTATAAATGGTTAAAGGGTGGGACTTTCCAAAGTAGTAAGGGGTCCAATTCCCATTGATAGAGATTAATGTTTTGTTTTCAACTATGTAAAATGCCCAGATGCTTTGACAATGGAGGGATAATATATCAATCAATGAATAATATTTCTGCTTGCTAACTTCAGTATTCAATCTGGGAATGATGGGACAGTGTTTTGCATTAGACTTTGAATAAAGCCTGGCCATAAAATAGGGTCGTTTATTGTAATTTGTTTCTCTTTTTGCTATATGCAGAGGATTATGAGCTGTGTTCACAAAAGATTATGGGATTCGGCCACCAAGGATTCTGAGTTTGGGGTCACATGAAGTCACTTGTGTGGTCAGAGGCAGCAAAGGATAGAGAACCAGGCTTCTGGCAAGATGAAAACTGTGATCTATTTCCTTTTCATGCAATTCAAAAAGAAACAAAACCCACCACCAAACCTGCAGAAAGGATAATTTGACTAAATGATATTTTCCAACCACCTGAGACTTTTCGCTGAGGCTGCATTAATATGACAGAGCTTTTTTCTTTTCCACCTCCTGATACTCAGCAGGTTAGGGACATTATTGTCACAAGAATATTCCTGATTCAGTGAAATTTGAGTGGGCTAATTAAATTATTTAAAAAATCTTGCCAAAGCCCTACAGTTTTGTGCAAAAGAAGACTGCAGGGTTTCCCCCTCCTTATTTCAAGGGGAGAGGGAGAACTGGGGAGGGAATATGTGAGTCTAATGAACTTGATGATTTCCTGTGGCTTATTGAGAGCAAGGCAACCTTTAGCACTAGTTGCATTATTAACATCCCAGATGGCAAATTGGCTGACATTTGATACCATATAAAAGTCGTATGAAAAACTTTATTAACTTCTTTTTGCTGACTGCTTTGGATTGTGTCTTGAACTAGAGGGAAATGCCATTTTTTGGAAATGTGTTGAAAATGCTGAATACTCCCTAATTGTTCTGTCTGTTAATTTAATATGCTTTTTATTAGAGGAATCTAAGGCGCGATATGGCTGCCTTTAAAATCAACAGCCAACTCTCCATGGTTTTGGATCAGACACACATTGCAGTAGGTCTAGAGAATGACACAAGCTTCCATCCAAATGAGGAGGAAAACAAAAATATGAAGCTCAGCTGTCCTCATGCGTGGGCCAGGAGAGGCCTTTAATGATAACTTTCCTCTCCTGGAGAGTGTGGAATAAAGCAGGAAATGATAGCCAGTCTCCTGTGCCCTGTTGTTTTCCCTAGGATTCATACTTTGTGTTTTTAGGGAAATTGGTCCACCTAAAAATAATCTGACTGTCTTGGCCAGCAGCTCTGCTACAATTTGTAGCTGTGCCATCATTTGCACTCTGCAGTCATTGAGCTGATGCTCAAAGCTGTGGATATGGTGGCCTAAGCAGTCAGTGCGGCTTCTGGAAATTTGGTTTTGATAGAAACTTGGGTTCAATTCCTGGCTGTGCCACTGACTTCCCGTGAGACTTTGGGTAGCTCACTTAGTCTCTCTCTCTGCCTCAGTGAGGGGCTACCATATTGGTTGACATCAAGGATTGAGCAGTGGAACTCCAGAAATAAAAGCATGAATCTGTACAGGTTGAGCTAAAGAGCCCTAGCCTGTAGTCTGGAAGGGACTTTGAGAGGTCATCTAGTCCAGTCCCCTGTACTCATGGCAGGACTAAGGATTATCTAGCCCAGTGGTTCTCAATCGTGTATCCGCAGCCTGCAAGTCCTTTCAAGGGGGACATGGCGCCCCAAGCCCCAGCACTGAAGCCGGGAGCAGTGTGGGGCTGAAGGCAGCACCCCCCCTGCCCCGAAGCTTGCAGTGGCGTGAGACTGAAGGCGGTGGTTCCTCTGCCCCAAAGCCAGGAGTGGCATGGGACTGCAGGTGGTGGTCCCCCCACCCCAAAGCCGCGAGCGGCATAGGGCTGAAGGCAGTGGCCCCCCGGCCCCGAAGCCAGGAATGCGGTTTTTATAGCATGTTGAGGTGGACCTCAGCAAGAAAAAGGCTGAGAACTGCTGATCTAGACCATCCCTGACAGGTGTTCGTCTAACCTGCTCTTAAAAATCTCCAGTGATGGAGATTCCATAACCTCCGTAGGCAGTTTATTCCAGTGCTTAACTACCTTGATGGTTAAGAAGTTTTTCCTAATGTCCAACCTAAACCTCCCTTGCTGCAATTTAAGCCCATTGCTTCTTGTCCTATCCTCAGAGGTTAAGAAGAACAATTTTTCTCCTTCCTCCTTGTAACAACCTTTAATGTACTTGAAAACTGTTATGTCTCCTTCTCAGCCTTCTCTCTTCCACTAAACAAACCCAATTATTTCGATTGTCCGTCATAGGTCATGTTTTCTAGACCTTTAATCATTTTTGTTCTCTCCTCTGGACTTTCTCCAATTTGTCCACATCATTCCAGATACTACCTTTCTCCTATCCTTTGTCTATTTAGCACATGGTTAACTTTAAGCAAAGGAGTAATGGTCTGGAGGCCAGTGGGACTGCTCAAATGCGTAAAGTTAGGCACATGCTGTATATTTAACAGTGAAGGAGTCAGAGTGACTGGTTCCTTTAAGAAGGAGCTGAGGCCAGTGTACCTGGACTGATTGCCTAATGCCCAGCTTGGTTTGTGGAAGGACACCTATGCCTTATAAAGGGAGAGATGGCTGCAGGTGGCTGTTGGCAGATGCCTGTAGTCACTGCAGAGTGTAAGAAGGATCCTGCAAGTGTCCTCAAGGCTCCCTGCTGAGTCAGCAGGGAGGAGACACCAGCTGGAAAGGCCTTGGGAGAAGGCCAAGCTCCAGATAGAACATGCGGGGAACCAGAAAGACAGATCTTCAGAGAGGAGGGGCTGGGCCCAGCTTAGGATGGGGAGACCCTCAGGCAGGAGAGAGCAGCTGAAGCATTGGAAGTCTGAGTTCTATTTTGAAAGACTTTGCATGGGTCTTATTAAACTGAGCCCCAGAAGGGGGAATATTTTGAATGTCTGGCCTGTGGGAACTTTTTAAGGGAGTCTGAGTGAAGGGGAAACTGAAGCAGGCCTCAGCAGAACCACAGTTGGTCAGAAGGGGGCGCAGCGGGGCAGTCATGCCCTCTGACTGGGTAATTAACCCTTTGGAATGGTTTACCAAGGGTGGTGGTGGATTCTCCATCACTGGCAATTTTTAAATCAAAACTGGATTTTTTTTCTAAAAAATAAATCCTGTTTTAACTAGAGCGTATTTCATTCCCCCTTGTGAGGTTCCTGTTGTATAGGAGGTCAGACTAAATGATCACAATGGTCCCTTTTGGCCTATGAATACATGTTCCTTTTTGATTCAGGGCCTAATGAATAGGATACCTGTGCTGTGACCCCTCCTTTCCTCCTGTCCACAAACTCATCTGTCCTCCCAAGTGCTTTCCCCAGCTCCCATTCCTGACATGGGTTTCCCCACCCAACTGTCTGCAAATAACTCCTCCTTGCACCATCTCTCAGGGTATGTTTATATTACCCTCTGGATCGACGGGTGGCAATCGATCCAGTGGGGGGTTGATCTATCACGTCTAGTATAGACGCGATAAATCAACCCCTGAGTGCTCTTCCATCGACTTCTGTACTCCAGCACTACGAGAGGCGCAGGCAGTCAATGGGAGAGCGGCATCAGTCGACTCACTGCACCACGATGAGTAAGTCTAAGTTCGTCGACTTCAGCTATGTTACTCATATAGCTTAAGTTGCGTAACTTAGATCAATTCCCAGCCCCCGCCTACAAATGTAGACCAGGCCTTAGTCTGGCTTTCAGCTCCTCTCACACAGCATCAGCATATTCCCTCTCCATTCTGCTGGATAGAAGAATCGTATGAAACATGCAGAGGAAAATCTTAACTCTGCTTTCATGCGCTGCATTCCATTGGCTGTGTGCAGCCTGGATTCAGTCCAGAGGCCACAGAATTTATGATGCTGCAATAGGACCAATCGGGAGTTGATGAAATGAAGAGCTGTAGAGAGGTGTTATTAAAACACAAATATTGGTCTCAACTCCACTTGCTTAGAGCATAAAAGTTTGCTACAGTCCTGCTTGTTTTTTCACCTTCTGAAATAAACTAAAAGTCCTCAGCCTCCCTCCAAGTGTTTAATTCCACTGACATTTCTAAAGTCAAGATTTTCCCTTCCACGGGTTTGCAGGGTCTTCCAGGTTATGTGTGATTTCTTGTTTCCGAATATAGAGCTAGCAGGATCTGCAACCCTAGCAGAAAATTCTGGAGGCTCCTCTGAAGTCCTGACCTGCTCCTCCTCCTTGTCTCTGATTCTTTCCTTTTGTATTTTCTCATTGCCCAGGAGTCCAGCGAGTGAGTCTGATAGGTCAGAGATTTGGTGAGATCTTTGTCTGCCTTATCTCATTTCCCTCCCATCCCCCGCTTGCTGGCTCTTCAGCTGCTCTGACTTGATCTGATTTTTTTTTCATGCTCTCACCTTGTTTTTTCTTTCTTTTAGGAAATATGGACAAGAATTCTTCTGGCTGAATACTAGGAACCCAGCAAAATATGCAAAGGAAGCTCTCAAAAAGAGAGGGTTGTAGCAAGTCAGAGAGATCTGCCTGTTCTCCTCTCTCCACTTCACATGCTTCTTTGTTCTCTATTCTTCACTGCTGCACAGGTTTGCTGAGCAAGAACACCTTGAGTCACTCACATTAGTCAGTGCCTCCCCAATCATGTCCAAATAAACAGGCAATGCCTCTCGCTGTAATATATGCCAACAATGGCAGGAGACCTGAAATGCTCCGTCAGTAACTAATCACTGAGAATGTGCATCACACAGATGGCCAGCAACCAGTGTAATTTCTTCTAAGCGCAGGCTAAGAATCTGAGGGCAGATGCTATTTATGTCACACAGCACTTCAGAGGAAGCACTGCAGAACACTGCTTTCAGGAAATGAAGGTCAGCTTAGGTCTTTTAAAACACTGCATTACTTAAATGGCTTTTCCTGTCTCAGCTGTCTAGTTCTGAGATTAGCACAGCTCCAAAAGTGGCAGTTTTTGCTGCTGTTTTCTGCTGCTGGAAACCAAACGCAGATTTCTAAGCTGTTTTGGAAACTGGAAAATATTGAAATGACCTATGAACTGGCAAACTACTATTCCAGAGATTCCCTTGGCTAAGAAATTCCCTTCTAAAAGAAATTTCTTAAAGATATTTGATAATGAAAACATACCTCAGAACAGATCAAAGGCACCTTTCTACCTGTGGCGTCCTTTCTGTCAGACTAATTTCTCAAAGGTTAAAAAATCCTTCCACTTTATATATTGCCATTAAATTTTTCTCTTTTCCACATATATAGGACAAGGTTGAACACCTCTATGTTTGTGGTACCACCACAAGGTTTTGAATGTCTTGGGAGCTTTTGAAGACAGTTGAATAATTGAGGGCTTGGCTCACTGAAGTATCTTTCCATGTAATTAATGGACTCTGGGGTTCAAGCTGTCGTTTCAGGTAACAGGAGTTTGGGATAATTGAGGTTCAGATAACTCAGATTGTGCAGACATGTGTGAAAGCACAAAGTGTCCTCTGTACCTCCTTTAAGCAACCTCTTTACAATCAACAGAGCAGCATAATAACAGTCTTGTGCCGTTTGCCTTTAGGGAAAAGCGACTCCTTTTCTTTTTTACTACCAGGATGAAAAATTGATCTGTTCCCCAGGTCTGAGGGGTGGAGTCCTGCAAGCTCTGTAAATGGTGCAATTATTGTCTTAAAGCATTCATCTTTTATAAAACTTTGCAGAAAGCAGGGGCCCAGATTCTGCTTCTTTATACCAAGAGTACACCCAGAATTAACACCATGCAAGTCACTGGAATTACTCCTTATTTCAGTGCTATAAATGGCTGTAGAACTAAGGCTTTATCTGGTCTCTGAATATCTCAGAAACTACCCCTCCATACCCAGGCCCCACCCTGACAACTGCATTTTCCAGGAAACATTGGAACTGACCAGGCAATGGACTAAATGTGCATGTGCAAGACAGCGGGCTTTTTCAGTGGTTAATCCAGAACTTCCTGAGTTTGAAAGTCAAGTCCCCTTTCAGGAAAATAAAATCAATCATGCCATCTTTATCCCAACCATGTGCTGATAAATGCCCATGTATCTTAATTTATATCCCTCCCCACTATAGGTAGCTCATCAAAATATGATACAGCCTTTCCCATCTTACCTGTTTTGAGGAACTATGAAATAGTTAGCAAAGTTGACATTGAACATAGCACACGGACATCGGCGTTAATATCCATTCAGATAGATGGGGCAATTGTTGTAGGCGCTCTGCAAACTCAGTCAGACATCTCTGCATAAGTTGCATTTTCCTTGCAATCGTAACAGCTAGGGTCTCCATTTTTTAAATGAAAGCTGGAGACTAGAGAAGTTTTGAGAGACTTGTCTGTGCCCCCCTGGTTAGTCCATAGTGATGGGTGTCACAGAAATGTGGGATAGATAGGGAGTGAGAGTAGAATTAAGGAGACTGCAGGACCTGATTTGCCTCTCCTTTACACTGGTTTCACAACAGTGCAACTCTATTGTCTGATCTATTCTGGTGTAAAGGACAGGGGATCAGATCCTGTCCTTTACACCAGAATAGATCAGACAATGGAGTTGCACTGTTATGAAGCCAGTCTAAAGGAGAGGCGAATTGGGTCCTGCAGTCTCCAATTCATGAAAAGACTATTGATTTTATAACTGAGTCAGGAGCTGACATCACCGTTATCTCAGAAGGGACTTGCAGTCACCTTCAACCCCTCCAAGAATGGAAATCACCTGACACAGCTATGACTAGCCCTGGAGATATTCTGAACTGCATGGGCCACTTCACCACATAAACAACTTACAAAGACAAAAGCTATACATTCAGAATGTCTGTGATCAAAGGACTGCAGACCAACAGCCTTCTCAGCTGCATAATGGCAGTCATGATGTGCCTTGTGAGAAAAATGGAAGAACTCGATGGAATATTTGATATTAGACTTTTGAAAGGAGACCAAGTACAAATAACCTATAGAGACACTGCTAAAACATATAGTGTACATACACCTTGCAGGAGTCCTATCCCATTATTTCATAAAGGGGGAACTGAGTTAAAGAGAATGAATAAATTGTCATAATGGGAAAAAACACAGATCCAGCTGTCTGGTGTGTTCCAGTGGTATCAGTTATAAAGAAAAATGGAAAAATATAAAGCTGTGTGGATCTTAAAAGACTTAGTGAAGCAATTGTGAAAGAAAACTATATCCTCCCAACACGGGATGACTTCCTCCTCAAAGTGAAAGCAGCTAAAGCTTTCTCTAAGCTGGATGCCTTGATCAGATTCTGGCAAATTCCTTTAGCCAACGAGAATGCTAAACTGACTATATTTATCACACCCTTTGGGAGATTTTGCTTTTGAAGATTACCTTTTGGGACTACCACTGCACCTGAAATTTTCCAAAGAAAGATGGCAAAACTGTTAACAAATGCAACAAAACTCTCAACAAAGTCCTAAGCCTAAGTCAGTCTGGACTTAAGCTAAACAAGGAAAAATGCATTTTTTACTAACCACAAATTGAGTTTTTGGGAACAGACAATAAACAAGGATAGAATCAGTCCTAGCCTGACAAAGTAAAAGCAATTTGAGAATTGAATGCACCAACTAATGTACCAGAACTGCAAAATATACTGGGGATAGTAAATTCCCTTGGTTGATGCTACAAGACCTTGCCACAGTGACAAAACCACTGAATGAACTGTTAAAGTCCAATACATCTTGGCTCTGGGGAACAAATTAATAAATTGCCTTTAGAAAGGTAAAAGAAGTTATCTCAACAGCTCCAACTCTCAAGTACTACCATATGCACAAACCTACAATGGGTCAGTGCAGATGCAAGGAACTATGGCCTAGGTGGTATATAGTTACAATAACATGGCTCTGAGTGGAAGCCAGTTGCATTTTGCTCTTACCCACTGACAGAAGCAGAAAAACGATATGCACAGGTTGAAAAGGAGTGTCTGGCAAGTGTATGGGCAGGTGACAACTCTTACAGATTTCTGTATGCACTGGATTCGTTTACACTGAAAATAGACCATAAACTGCTTGTAACCCTCATCAACAGAAAACACCTAGATCCAAGTGCCACTGAGATACCAGCATCTATTGATCAGGTTAATGCGATTTAGCCCAATTTGTAATATGTTGTTGGGAAAAATCTGGTAGTATCAGATGGTCTGTCACAGAGCTCAGCAGTGCGCTCAACTACCCATAAGCTCAAAGATGACATAAAGGCATATGTGAATGCTGAGGATGCATACAGACCAGTGTCATAAAAGGGACCACACCAGCTACAAAAATCAACCTCAGCAGACATGCAACTTCAGGAAATTCAAAGTTGTATTAGGGGCAGCCGGCCCAAGCATCTAAAGAATACTAAGGAAGTGACAGGAGACTACTTTGCAATGCTTGGATGACTAAGCATATCAAATGGATTCATGATTAAAGGCAACTTCATCATAATTCCACAAAAAAAAAATGAGAGGAGAAATTCTACACCTCATACATGAAGGACAAACTAAATGCTGTGATTGGGCCAACAGTCAGTATGGTGGCCAGGCATTGTCAAGGACATAAAGAATAAAGTATCTGTGTGTGACCATTACAGAAGTAATCGACAAACAGAACACACAGAAACTTTGATAACAACACCTCTGACCCTGCCAGCAGATAGGGGGTCTTGGGGGACAACTACTGCACTGGTGGGGTGCAAAATAAACTTTAAGAAAATGCAAAAACAGGGAAAATTCAATAGTGAGGGGTATGGGGTTTGTTAAGGTAGAGAATTGGGGAGGGGTTTCTTTTAGTAAATAGTATAGGGGGTTTATAGTGTGGGTACAATACAGTGGTAATCGTGGTAACCAATTGGACAACTGAAGTATAAATGTAACAGGTAGCCTAAACAATTTTCTATGTAAAGGTGTGTCACAAGCAGCAATATAACGCAACTAACAGTTAGGGCAAAAAATGTGTTAAATAACCAACAACCTCTGGTGAAAATGTGTCACAGTGGATAATGTAAAATGTAAGGTGTGTTAGAGAGAAAAAAAGGGTAACCAATGAGGTTTATGCTAGACTTCAAGTATACATTGAGGTTTGGCAGCAGTAGGAAGCGGTGTTGAACACGTGGGGAAGACAGAAGAGGAGAGAGAGAGAGAGAGGAAAGGCAGGGGTTAAGGAATGAGGTGGGGGATGGGGGAAGAGGAGACACCGGTGAGCAGAGAGCAGGGGAGATTTAAACTCAGGGAGACACGAGAGCAGACAGGCCTGCAAAAGTGTAAACAACAGAGAGACTGCCAAAGGAGTGACTGGGGAGCTCCGGGGGGATAGCGGGAAGACAGACTTAACCACAATTATACAGAACACAGCAAAATCTTATCTATGATCTAACTTAACCAAGACTACACAAATTAGCAAGTAACAGAACACAATGCAACAATTTTTTAAACCTAACTTACAGAGCACAATACAAACAATTCTCTAAACCTAACTTAACCACAGCTATGCAAAATGAAATTACAACTTATCTAGACTAAGAACCTGATTCTAATAAGTGCACCTTACACTATGCCGATTCTTTGATCGGGAGGGGGAGCAGTTCAGAGGGCAGAATGGTGTGTGCCCAGGGTACGGTCCGGGTAGGGTGGGGTGGGGGTGGCTGCAGCAGTGGGGTGGCTGCAAGCTGGCAGCCCAGATACAGTCCAGGAAAGGTGCAGCTTAGCAGCAGACAGGCTTATTTTTTTAGCAGCAAAGGTGATGCGGAGCAAGAAACAGATTATAGATACAGACCAAGGAGTTAGCTGGGTCTGTCTGCTTGGGAAACAAGGCCAGCAGCTAGGACAGGGGGAGCCTGCAAGAGAGAGCTCTTACCAATCCCCAGGACAAGCAGCAAACGCAGAGACAGGAACAGCAGTAGCATCAGAAGATGGAGAGAGGACTCGATTCGCTTCAATAATCAGGAGATCTCCAGGCACAAATTTGTTGTTCGTGGGAGGGAGTTTAAAAATGGGGGTACGCTCAAAAACAAACGAGAGCGGAGAGAGAGCCCCCCAAAGACCCCTAGGTGATCAGACAGGTGGCAAAGCAAGGACCTTCTCCAAGGTCTGATCAGAAAATGTCTGGTTTTAAAGGCAAACTTAGGCAGTTTCCCACCAGTACTTTTAATTGGCTCCTCTTGATACAGGGAGGAGAGAAGGCAGGAAAAGGCTGCAGGTGAGCATAGGCATGTCTGGGCATGTTCTGAGCCACAGGTATGACTCATATGCTTAATTAGTTGGCCACTTCAGGTCTTGCATTCTGGGCAGCGCCCCCACACCGACCCCGGGTCTGAACAAAGGAGCTAAACAAAGAAGCAAGAAGCCCCCTCGCTAGGCAGGGCAGTGGCTCCAGTTAGTCTGTACAAGCCATCCCTATGAATAGGGCTGTGACTTTAGTTAGCACAATGGCCGGGAGGGGCGGCCACACAGGACAAACAGAAAGGAGAAGGGAAAAAGGAATGCTAGCAGGGGGGCAGCTGTAACAGACAACCTCTACCAGACAGATGTTGGAAGAGACTTGCAGCAGATTTATGCTAATTCAGAGGATATTGTTACCTGATCACCGTGGACTGTTTTTCCAGGCGTATATATAAACTATGTACTTGAAAGACACAACATGTTGCACTGTAATTGAGAAACTGAAGGGCACTTTTGCTCACTTCAGTATTCCCGAACAACTAGTGATGGGCAATATACCACAATTCACTGCAGCAGAATATAAGTCATTCCAAATAAAATATGATTTTCATCATATTACTAGCAGCCCGCACTACCCACAAGTGAATGGAGAGGCTGAGAGAGTTGTACAAACAGCCAAGAAAATCCTACAGCAGAAAGATCCATTCCTTTCTCTTCTGAGTTACGGATCAACATAGCAGCTCCTGGATATAGTCCAGCAGAACTCCTGATGAGAAGATAAGTCAGAACCACTGGCCCAACTTTGGAAAAAAATCTGTCTCCTAAGTGGCCAGACAAGGAGAGAGTAGCCAAATCAGATAAAAAGGCAAAAGAAGGCCACAAACACTTTTACAACAGACAACATTCAGCTAGAGAACAGCTGGGTCTAGAACCAGGTGACCATATTTGCATCAAACTGGATGGAGAAAAGGGATGGTCAATGCCAGCTGTTGTAAAGAAAAAGAATTCAGCGCCCCGATCATATGTGATCGAGATCGACAGTGGAGAGTTCAACAGAAACCATCAACATCTACAGTTTGTTCCTCCAAAAGAACAACCAAAAGAGGAAACTCCAGAGATGGTGGATATAGAACACGAAGAAGTTTCAGAGATTCCAAACTGACCAGAGCCAATCATTGCAACTAATGGACAGCCCGATGACCAAGTAGTTACTCATTTTCTAATTACAAGACCTGAACATGTATCTAGTACAGAGGAACATGAAAACCGGGGCATGATGATTTCTCCCAGAAGATTCAAACCTTACTATTTATAATTGTTCTTGTAAAATGTCTTTCATATGACACCATAGCTGTGAAATGAGACATTTTCCTGCTAGCTGTGTGTAGTATCAGATTAAGTACAAATGAAAGGTGAAGACCCTGATTCAAGAAAACCCAGTGCAGGTACTTAAGTCAATTCCTATTTAGGACAGCACTTAAGCACATGCTTAAATTTAAGTATGCCATTATATCCTATTGGTTTCAATGGGACTTAAGCATGCAATTAAATATTAAGCACATGCTTAAGTGCTTTCCTGAATTGGGTCGCAATCTATGAGCCATACAGGAGTGCCCCTACTGGAGCCAATGAGATACTCAAGTGAGTAAAGAGATCGGGATCAGTCCCAAAGATTTCAGAACTTAATAAAAAAGTCAACTATCAGAGCTTTCTGATAGAAAAAAATAGCCCGTTACCAAATCCTGCAGTGAAAACCAAGCTATAAAGGTCTCAGAATGGGTTGTAAGGACTTCACTTTCTCTGAATAAAAATCAAGATGGATGCTAAACTCTAAATGTCATTTTTGTCTGCAATAATCTTGTTGCGTTGACTTGGCAATTCCCCAGAAATAAAACTGTCATATTGCTATACTGTAGTGTACACATTACATAATACAGACGTTTACTACAACAATATTTACTGTTTTCCATAAAATATGGACATGTGCATTTAGATGGGCAATTCTTTTCCCAGGAATGATTTGGTTTTATTTCACAAATAATGTATTTATTTCATGCACACTTTCACATTGACAACACCCAAAGCAGTTTCTGTATACTATGCAATTCAAAAGAACTAATCCCAATGAGTTATTCATGTTTAAAGTCAGAGGATATTATTTTGTGTCATTCTAGTCATGTTATATGGTATGCATTAAATATTTTTGGTGGTACACTTATTAAATATAAATCGAGGAAAGCCAATCCCTCAGTAGGAGTAGAACTGCCAAAGAAGTATTTTTCTACTTTAAATGTAACATGCAAATGAAAGTCTTCTCAGATTTCAAAGATGTGGTTGTTTTTTCCCTGTGCTGTTTTCTATGTGAATTTTGTGGACTATGGGGACTTGTTAGAAAAAGATCAAACATAATGTATATATGTTAATGCATAATACATATAGATTTACCTCACATGGGGCATTGAGAATTAATTAGCTACTGATTGGAAAGCACTTTGAAGATGAAAAGCACTTTGTAAGTGCTAGATATTTATTTATTTTCTACACTAAATCTGAAACATGTTGGTTACTGTGTATTGGGTAGGTCCACATTGTGAAAGAGCTTGTCTAACGTGTGGTTTAACATCGGTTCAATTCAGGCTAACATAATTAACCTAACTGGGCCAGCTGCTGTGGACAGGAATCATGGTAAACTGATGTTATAAACCATGTATATTCCCAGAATGATGCAGGGGACAGGGGATTTTCTCAAAATGATGGGAAGATGGGGTTGGAAAGAAGCTTTTTGGAACTGGCTGGCTGAGCTTTGTTATTTTCCCTGGCTAAATTTGTGCTTTTTGATGCTGCTGGTGGTATGATTATATTGTTATAATAATGATAATATCTTGCTCTTATTTAGTGCTTTGCATCAGTAGGTATAATTAAGTGTCAGGGCACCTAGAGCCTTTGTATAGGTGCCTGTATGATTTAAATCTAAATGAATAAAACTAGTTTGAGGCCAGGTCCCCAATGTTCCAAGCCAGTGTCCATACTGGCCATCCACACCATGTCTAAACCAAGTTAAACTGAACTGGCTTAATGCTGCATTTCTAAATACTGTAGGCATAGGCACCAACTCCATGGGTGCTCCGGGGCTGGAGCACCCATGGGAAAATATTAGTGGGTGGTCCGAACCCATCGGCAGCCAAGCTCCCCATTCCTCACTTTCTTCTCCCTCCCCCAGTGTGCCGTGTCCCTGCTTCTCCCTCTCCCTCCTAGCGCTTCCCACGCCCGCGCCGCCTAACAGCTGTTTGGTGGCGCTTAAGACTTTCTGGGAGGGAGGGGAGGAGTGGGGGCACGGCATGCTCAGGGGAGGAGGCGTAGAAGAGGCAGGGAAGGGGCAGGGACTTGAGAGAAAGAGGTGGAATGGGGGCAGGAAGGGGGCAGGGACTAGGGGGGAAGGTGTGTAAGGGGGGCGGGGAACGAGGGGCAGTGCAGGGGCAGGGGCAGGGGCAGGGGTGGGTGGGGGGATGAGCACCCACCGGGAAGAGGGGAAGTCGGCGCCTATGGCTGTAGGTTAAGGCCATGGACATCTGGGACCTGATTTTTCAGAAGGACTGGGCACCTGAAACTCCAGCTGAAATAAATTGGAGCTGCAGGTGCCAGCATCTCTGAGAATCTGCCCTTGGTGCAGCTGTGTTTGACTCCAGCCTGTGGCCCAGCATACATTAATCAGCTGTGTATCCTGGCTGTGGTCCAGCTGTTCCAGAACATGAGTCCTTCTTGCCTGTATGGAGGGGAACCAACATGTTATCCCTTTTAAGGAAACGTGTTACAGCTAAAAGATGGTTCCCGAGCATCACTTTTTTCTGTCCAGACAGACCAGAAGAATCTGCCTGAAAGCACAATTCTGCCACAACCATGTTTCACAGTTGTATCTATGCAGTGCCCAGATACCACAATGATAGGTATAGTGTAGATATAGGCAGACAGAGTCTATGGGACTTCATCACTCCCCCTTGTAATAATATGGCTGTACATGTTGATAGGGCTATCACGAAGCGCTTTGCAAACATTAATACATTATTGAGCAGCAGCTTGAGAGAACAAGTCACTTATGCTCCCTGTTCACAGGGCTCTGGTTCTTGGTAGAGTGAATTTGGTGCGTATGGTGCTGTCAGGGAAGTTGCTTCTAACTGCTCTGGTGAAGGTTTCTGTCTCTGCCAGCTGTGGTGGAAATCACACTGACCACCTTCTCTTCCTTCGAGGTTCCTCGCATGGCGGGAACACACTTCCAGCGGTGAAAATTCCTCACTCATTCTGTTGCAGTCTGCTTTGGGTACCAGGTACATCAAGTCTGTATTTGTTGTGCGGGTAGGTGGTTTGCAGTAGTGGATCAAGCCAGCATCCTGAGAGCACCAAGATCTAGGATATGAGTTTGGACAGGATCTAGTGAATTTGGAACATAGGGCACTGGACTGTGTGGATCCACTTCTTGTGGCGTGGGTCAGTCTGTCTCAATAGTAGGGTCAGAGCTGAGTTCTTTCTTCTCAAGGCACCAATCTGAATTCAGCATAAAAAAAGGGGAAGTATTTTGGAGCCACTGGGTTCTCTCTTGTTCACTAAGCCCAACCCTCCTGGACTGGAGCAGGCAAACCCAGTCCAGCTAATTAAAGAGGGTTGGGCTATATCTGGGCCTATAAAGGGCTGCTAGGAGGCAGCTGAAGAGGAAGGACTGCGCAGGTTGAGCCCTGGAGAGGGAAAGCCACACTGGGGTGGAGCTAGCTCCTGTAGTGGATCCCTGGATCAAGGGGTCAGAGGCTCTGGAAAGCAGCCCTGCAGCTGCTGCTCCAGGAAGGAGCAGAGCCAATTGAGGCTGGGAAGCAGACAGGAGCTGACATGCCAGAGACCCCTGGGAGGGATGGCCCTGGAGCCTGGACCAAGGATGGACTTAAGACTGTTTTCTGTTTGATAATCTCTGTTAAAGAAATAAACCCTCTTGACTGAGACTGAGTGGGGCAGTACATGTCTTTGAGCCAGCTTGCTGACACTCACAGCTGTAGCCAGGTATCAGAAAAATCCCATACTCTCCCTGCTATGTGACCAACTGGGAGAGGAGAGAGGAAGCCACCAGAACTGCCTCTGACTTACTCTCCAGCCCTGCCCAAGCACCCAGGAAAGTGGCAGGTGATTGAGGCCTTGTTCGAAGCTTGGCTCTCATACCATTCACTGCAGTGTGCTAACAGAGCAACAAAAGGGCCCCCACACCACACCAGTTTAGCTAGTATGTAGTGGTTCTTCTAACAGGGCCTTGGGGCCAGCAGGAACAAGGCTAAGGGTGTGTATACATAGGAGTTGGTATGGCAGACATACCAACGCTAGCTCTGATTGAGCTTGAGTGCTAAAAATAAAGTGTAGCTGTGGCAGTGCAAGCCCTGGGGATGGGCTAGCCACCCCGATTATGATCCTATTCAAGATGCAAGTGTGGGTATGTCTACTTGAGCTGAAAATTACACTTTTCAGCACCAGTGTAGACATGTCCTAAGTTGGCAGGATAGAGTCAGAGATGGAGGACTCCATTCAGAAGCTATCAGAAAATATCCATGAGAAAAAATGTTATTTCTCAGAAAATATTTTTGTCTTTGGTGGAGCTGGGTGAGAGAGTCAAACCAGCCTCATTTATTTTAACAAACGTTATGGATTTTCAGGAATTTTCTTTTTTCTTTCTGATGCTGAGAAGGATGCAAAGCCCAGGAGTAGCCTTCCAAGGTTTGGTGCTGAGAATCTGCCAGGGTAAGTAAGCCACATTGTCTAGGAAACTCACGTTCTATTCTCACAACTTGAAAGAAAAATCCGGTGTGGCTGCTTGTCTGTCTAATGTTTGATGGGAAGGGGATTCATTCACCCCATTCTGCTTCAGGCCAGGCTGGAATCCCCAAGTACAAGTTTTCAGCTGACATGTTTTGCATGAAAGTGATTAGATTCCAGGAGGTGGGGTGTATGAGAGGATCTCACCAGGTCATTCCTAATAGGAAGTCACTTTTTATTTACATTATTTGACTGGTGACATTTAAGATGCTTGTCCTAAATTTTAAACTGAGGAAAAGATCAGACCATACAGGGCTTTAGCATGAATGGAAGGAAAATCTTGACACTGAATATTTGTGTGTTGTCTTAAACTTGAAACCCCTTGCTGAGATCTCTTCACCAGTGGAAATGAAACAACATTCAGTTGCCTGTCTCCTAGGCTCATTACTGTCTGTCAGTTCTGACCATTATATCCATTTAAAATACCACAGGGAGAAGTTATTGGACGACTTCTGATATACTGTTCCTCGAAAAGTCAATCAAAAAACAATCTAGGGCACTTAAAGCTTTTTACTTCTTTGCTGAAGACAATCTCCTGGTATCTGCTAATCTGCACAATCTGCTCCGACGGCAACATGATTTTTAAGGGCAAGCAGAAGAGATTACCTATCTGTTTATAAATTGTGATAATGGCTCACTTTCAGCTGGATGTGGGAGTCTGAGCGGGTAATGCAACAAATGCAATTACACCTGTTTCCACAGCACCGCTGGCTGCTCCATGTTGGGAAAACCAATCGAGAATGTGTTCATTTGGGTTGTATCATAAAATCTGGGGAGAGTTGCTGACTGGGAGGGAATAATTTCATCTGATCATTGATCGGCGAGATGAACTGTGGTTCTCAGGCTGCAGACAACGGAGGGAGGTTATTTTATTTAGACAGCAGCACGTGGCGCAGAACATGTGGTGAGGGCAAGACTTGTTCTAAGTGCTAGTGATGGGCCAAAAGACCCCAGAGCCTTGTAAAAACTCTTTCACGAACAGAACACTAGAAAAATGGACACAGAGCCCCATTGTAACATTTCCTAAGCCCAACATTAAAGAGACTTTCGCTGTGATATTTAATATCCAATATTTTAAAATGATTCTTTGTATTATAGTAGGGCCTAGAGACCCTAGCTGAGATCAGTCCCACTGCACTAGGCACTGTACAAACACATCTTTTCTCCAGAGAGCTTTCAGCCCAAGAGAGAAAACAGACAAAAGGTGGAGGGGAAACAGGTGCAGAGAGTTGACATGACTTGCCCAGGGTCACCCAGCTGGTCAGTGGACAGGACTGTCCACTTGTATAGAGTCTCTTGCCTCTGGCACACTCCAAGAGCTTTAATGAAACAGTTGCTTATTGGCATGCACAGAGCACTTTGAACCATAGCTGTCACAGAGCTTTGCGAAAATAGATAAGCGTCTTCCCCATTTTACAAGGGGAGAAACTGAGGCACGCAGTGATTCAGTGAGCAGCACAAAGTTGCACAGCAAATTCAAGGGACAGATCAGAGCTCACTGGACTTCTACACCTGTGCTTTAATCACAAGACCATCTCTTAACATTACCCCCCCTCCCTGCCCCACAGAGCGGTGGAAGCTCCCTAAAAGTGGGAGGGGGAAGGTGTGGAGCCCAAACCATGTCCCCACTCCTTGCACTGCGCCTTCTCCCCAAGGCCCACGCCATCCTTTCTCCCCAAACTCTGCCCTCACACCACCCCTTCTCCCTGAGCTCCCGCACTCATGCTCCCCCTTCCTCCAAGCCTCCACCCCTGCTTGCTGCTCTCTGCCCCTTCCCCCCATTGCTTGCCCTTATGGCCGATAAAAAGTGGGAGGGCATAAAAGCCATGGCCCTGGGTCCCCACTTCTTCCGGCACCCCTGACTCCCCAAACAAATTCTGTGAGTTATTTTCAGGGAATTTAGTGCCCAGGGAGGTGCTGGATGGACAGGAACAGACACTGAAATCCCCCAGTTAATCCACAGACCAGGCACAGCACAGGCAGTGGCACCACTCCTAGAATGTGCTTTAATACTGATTTCTTAGGTGCTCCTCCATTGGTCTCCGCGCTCATTCGGTTCCTGTCTTTTGCTGAGGTCAGAGACCTCCACCTTTCTCTGAACCAGCGAATAAGGGAGCCAGTTAGTATAAATTATGAGGTGATGTATTTTCATGCATAAATCAGGTAGTTTTTTTGCATTGGACATGATCCCACGTGCGGTGAAATGAATGGCAGCTTTAGCATTGACTTCCATGGGAGCATAATTGGACTTGTAGGTCCAGTTCCCCAGTTAGGGTAAATTGCCATCACTCCATTAACTTCAACGGAGTCGACAGAGCTACAGTGATTGATCCCAGCTGTGGATGTGGCTCAGGGAGTCCAGTTCTGACGATGGTACAGTGAAGCACTGTACAAGTTAATATGGAAGAGGGGCGGCTCGTCAGACCAGGCAAGGGAAACACAGCCTAAGAATTCCCCAAAGCTGCAAAATCCATTTAGCATCTTTTTCATTTAATTGGTAAATGTACCCAGATTTAAGGACAAATTGTGATTTGCTTTAAATGTCACAACTCTCTCTCCCGGGTAGTGAGACACAACACCAGAGGGGTCGATGAATGTAGTGCTGCTGAGGCTCAGATCTTGCTAATACTGCCTCACGGAGCTGCCTTGCTACAATGGCAATTGACCGCGCCCAGAAGTCACTTTATAAGGGTGTTGCTTGCAAGTGCGGGGTTGCCACGAGATGTGCCCTCCCCACCTGCCGCCGGTCCACGTAGCAGCAGCAGTGACTCCAGCTCCTGGGTCTGCCTGCTGCTGCTTCACTATAAATATTGTAAGATTTTCATAGGTATTAAATTATATGATGAGCAGGGTGAAAATAACTACTTTGTGATTTGTGCCTCGTGTCAAAAATGTCATGACCCACCCCTGGTATGCAACTAACGATTGCTCCTTCCTAAGAAGCCCTATACAGTCCCCCTCACCTTAGCATTGGAGCACCTCAGAGTTCTAGCGTATTTATGATCACAGCCCCTGTGAGGTTGGGAAGTGCCATGGTGCCCATCTTACAGATGGAGAACTGAGGCACAGAGGCTTACCCAAGGTCAGGCAGGCAGTCTGTGGCAGAACAGGGAACTGATCCTCCATCTCCCAAGACCCAGGCAAGTGCCATAATCCTTGGGCCTTCCTTCCAGACTACACAAACTGCTCACAGGGGCCATTCTGAGTACATGTGAAAAGGTGGGTGCCTGCTTGGCAAATAAATCCCATTGCTTTGTGTAATGGAGTAAGGTTTAGTCACTGTAATGCTTTAGCTATGTGGTTACACACGTCGGTTGAACTGCTAACTGCTGCATTTTCAACAAAAAACTCAAATCGTGTAAAAACTGTAAAGTGACTCATAAAATGACTAACATGACATCTATATAGACTTTGGGAGATGTCCTCTACCCTTTTCATATCCAATCACGGATTAATTCATCAGCTTGATAAAATAAAAAGTAATTAATATATTTCTCTCATGTATCTCCTTGCAGTCAAAATGATAAGAGACGTGGCTTGGAAGCCTGAATTTGATGAAGATGATTTAAAAAAAAAGAAACTTTAGTTAAAGTCTACAAAGGTCATTGAGTCCTAACATCAGATAATGGTGAGATTATAAAACAGATGGCAAATGTCCCCAAGAAGAACAGAAGCAGCGGCCTGGAAGAAAGAAAAAAGATACTGTTAACAAAGTGAAACTACACTTATCAGAAGTACTGCATTACGCCTGAAGTCTAAGTGGGAAGGAAGAAATGGTCAGGCCCTCTTGGTCTGTAAAACTTGTGGGTTTTTTCCTACTATCATTAAAACCCCCAAACAAACAAAGTAAGAAACCTTTGGTGAACAAAGCAGTGTAAGAGACACATTTGTATTTGACTCAAATGTGTTATTTATTTGTTTTGTGGTAGGGTCTAGCGAGTCTGTTCAGGAATCAGAGCCCCATAGCGAGAGGTGCTGCATGCAGATATAGTAAACAAAGAAAAAGACAGTCTCTATTCCAAAGAGCTTAAGGGCTAGTCATACGATGAAGGACAACAAATGGAGTAAAACAAACGGGAGGGGGTGTGTGGGAAGGCAGCACTTAAATGATTCTGTTTCATACAATAAGTAGAGGTCACAGCCCATGTGTTGCATAGTTATAGTCGTGCTTTGTAGGCATCAGGACAGAGGTGAGTTTTAAGGAGGGATTCACAGGAGAAAAGTGTAGTGGCTTTGGGATGCATAAGGGACAGTGAAGAAGGAAGCCTAGAGATGCTTGAGGGGAAATTGGAATAATGGGCAATGGAGGCTGTCATATAAAACAGAAGATGCAGAGTTAGTTTCTCCAGAATGTGTACAAAAGACTTTTCACACAACGCACAGTCAACCTGTGGAACTCCTTGCCAGAGGATGTGGTGAAGGCCAAGACTATAACAGGGTTGAAAAAAGAACTAGATAAATTCATGGAAGATAGGTCTATCAATGGCTACTAGCCAAGATGGGCAGGGATGGTGTCCCTAGCCTTTGTTTACCAGAAGCTGAGAGTGGATGACGGGGTTGGATCACTTGATGATTATCTGTTCTGTTCATTCCCTCTGGGGCACTTGGCATTGGCCACTGTCGGAAGACAGGATACTGGGCTAGATGGACCTTTGGTCTGACCCAGTATGGTCATTCTTATGTTCTTATGAAATACTAAGCCATTCTGTTATTTTCTCTCCCTACCTCACAGGGGTTAGAGTCCTGGGCAAACACCAGTATGGGCTATTACTAGGGCCCTACCAAATTCACAGCTGTGAAAAACACATCATGGATCGTGAAATCTGGTCCCCCCCCTACCCCCCCGGGAAATCTGGTCTTTTGTGTACCTTTACCATACACTGTACATATGTCATGGGGGAGACCATTGTTTATCAAACTGGGAGTCCCAACCAAAAAAGGAGTCACAGGGTTTTTTTTCACAAGGTTATTGTAGGGGGGTTGCGGTAGTGCCATCTTTACTTCTGCGCTGCCTTCAGAGTTGGGTGGCCAGAGAGCAGCGACTGCTGGCCAGGCGTCCAGCTCTGAAGGCAGTGCCCTGCCAACAGCAGTACAGAAGTAAGGGTGGCAATATCATACCATGCCTTCCTTATTTCTGTGCTGCTGCTGACGGCAGCACTGCCTTCAGAGCTGGGCTTCTAGCCAGCAGCTGCCATTCTCCGGCCACCCAACTCCGAAAGCAGTACTGCTGCCAGGAGCAGCAGCACAAAAGTAAGGGTGGTAATACCACAATCCCCCTATGATAACCTTGTGACTCCCTCCATCCACAATCTCCTTTTGGGTCAGGATCCCTACAGTTACAACACAGTGAAATTTCAGATTTAAATATCTGAAATCATGACATTTACAATTTTTAAAATTCTATGACTGTGAAATTGACCAAAATGGACAGTGAATTTGGTAGGACCCTATCTATTACATTATTGTTTACATAAAATCCCACATTTGCTGTAATTGGGTGAGGTATTCTTCAGCACCTGGCCTGTAACTGCTGTAACAAAGATTACTGGGTCCTGTCCCAGTGCTGAGTGAAGTATAATGCTATAAATGCTTGATGATTATGAAAGGATCTCTCTATACATATATAACTAATAGATATAGATTACATATTCCAAAAACTATGTTAATAGAACATTATTAAGGTGGTTTAGTCAAGCACTCAAAAGTTAGGAAATGCCAGAATCGAGGTTGCCTGTGCAACCTTAATTCAGCTCCCTTGTGTATAAGCATTGTGATACTGTCTTTAATTACATGATCACTTACTAATTTTTCCAAGGGACCCCTGCCTTGTCCAGTGCACAGAATGAATGGTGCTCACTGAGTAGCTATTCCATATTTGGTTTTCTCCTCTTTGTTCAATGTGTGGCCTTATTTACTTTACCATGGTCCCCAGGTAGGCTGCCCCTTTTGAGATCCTTTCCCAGTCCCCTGAGTATCCTCTTTTCAAGTGTCAGCTCTGGGCCAGGATCCCACAATATAACCACTCTGTGGCTTGGTCATTGGGTTACACCTCCCAGGAGGCCTACCCTGTTACCAAGCAGGTCCAACTGGGCTTGGACCCTGTAATCACTAACAGTGTGCAATGACTACAAATGAGTATGAAGCAATGAGTACCAGATGTGATGCATAGTTGTTCATAATGTTTGTGTGTGTGTGGGGAACAAGCATTTTAAGTCCACTGTCTGAAAAAAATAAAATAATATATATATATATATATATAAAAAAAAAAATAAAAAAATTCCCCTCTCACCGCTATGGGTGGTATGTGTCTTCCTCAACCTCGGGTCCTCTACCAGAGGCCTGGGAGTTTGAGGGTTCTGCGCAGTATCTTAGCTGTTCCTAGCACTGTACTCTTCTGGACAGAGAGCTCTGATGTTGTTCCTGGGATCTGTTGGAGCCACTCACCCAGCTTTGGAGTCACAGCCCCGAGTGCTCCTACCACCACTGGGACCACTTTGGCCTTCACTTTCCACATCCTCTCTAGTTCCTCTTTCAGGGCCGTACTCTCCAGCTTCTCATATTCCTTCTTCCTGATGTTGCTGTCACTTGCACTGCTAATCTATCACACACGCTGTCTTCTGCTCCTTGTCTATACCCACGATGTCTGGTGATTGGCCAGTACCTGCCTGTCCGTCTGGATCTGGAAGTCCCACGAATCTTAGCCTGCTATTCTCCACAACCTTCTGTGGAATCTCCCATGCTGGTCTTGGGAGGTCTAGCCATACCGCTGTGCAGATGTTCCTGTACACAATGCCAGCCACTTGGTTGTGCCGTCAGTGTATCTGTTCCTGCCTGCATCTTACATCCTGCCACTATGTGTTGGACTGTTCTGAGGCCTCTCTGCACAGTCTGCACCTTGGTCCTCTCTAGTGTGGTAGACCCTGCTTCAATGGCTCTGTTGCTCAGTGCCTGTCCTGTGCGTAGAAATATATATCTTAGTGTTAAGAGTGCCGCCTCTTTGATACGAGAGACCGGGTTCAAATCCTGGTTGGTACCCAACTTTCCAGTAGGGTCCTTGGCAAAAGACCCCGTAACGCTTCACTGCCTACTCAAATATGAGAATGACACGAACTAGGAGAGTCATGCCGCTCAGACGTCGCCCGGATTACAAGTCCGCTCCAGATGTTGAGGAACCAGGACAATCTGATAATGGGCTACTGGAACAAACCATTCATGGACGAGACAAGAGAACCTGAATTGATTCGGAAATTGAAGAAGCTAGAGCTACATCCGACTAGCGAATAGAACCATGAAGTATGAGACACACGATCAGAGAATATGAACGTAAGAGGGGAAGGATGACAAGACTACATCCACACTACTGAGAGAACAGCTATTACCCAAACACCCTTCAGCATAGAGAGGAAGCTGCTCTCACAGCTGAAGATAGACCAACTCCACATACATCCAGACTCCAAGAAAGACTGGAAGACAAGTGACTGTGCAGCCCGACCTGAACTGAAACTTCACGCCACTCCCTCCATTGCAGAGCACAGCACTGAAATGAGCATAAGATCATGGAGAACACACAACAACCCCGAGACCGATTACCAAGGCTCAGAGAAGTACCATCAGATAGTATGTTAGAAGATGCCAATAAGCCCTCTATGACAACCCTACTACACCATAACTCAAACACAATGAACTGGTAACCCTACAGCCTCTGTAATCCTGGAGATGCTTGCTACACGATCAAGAGAAACAACAGTATGGACACCCTGGAAAATGAGGTGGAGGATAAGATCAAGGACTTGGAGAGAAGTTAGTCAGCTGGTGGAACTACAGAAGGGTGTAGAGATTAAGGAAAAAGGGCCTACGAAGACTCCATCGAAGCCCTAGAGACTGTAAACAAAGCTACAGCACTGGCTACCAGGCTAAAGGAGATACACTAGAGAAACAGAGGCCAAAAAAAGTAAATGCCGTGTTCTCCAAGAACCATCCACGGTGTATTCCAACTGCAGTGCAACAACAGCAGAGCCACCAGCAGCAGAAACTGAACAGTAATGGAAAACATATGGGAGAAAGAGAAGATCATAACACCAGTGCAGAGTGGCTGAGGACCTGATAACAGAGCACAGCAATCTCCCAGAACAGAAACCAGTCACCATCACGGTAGAAACATCCAGCAGCAGGTCAACGAACTGAAGAGCTGGACAGCACTGGACCAGACGTGCTCCACACCTACTGGCTAAAGAAACTAACAGCAGTGCATGAACACCTAGCAGCACAGATGACAGCTGCTAAGCAGCAGGCTCCCACCCAAACTGGCTAACAACAAGGAAGGACAGTGCTGATCATGAAAGACCCTGCAAGGAACAGAACCAGGCCATAACCTGCCTCCCACACAACATGGAAAGTCCTATCAGGCCATCAAGCCGCCACAGACCATACGGGCCAGTACAGAGCACAGCTCAGAAGGGCATTGGAACAACAAGCAAGAGCTCAAAACACCAGTTGCTCATAGATAGAGCAGTCGCCCAAGACTCAAGGCTAGACAGACCAATCTGAGCACAGCCTGGATTGACTACAGGAAAGCCTACGATTCAAATGCCGCACACGTGGATGTGTGAATGTCTGGCGCTATATAAGCTCAACAGACACTAAGGACCCTTCCTCAAGAACTCAATGGGATATGGAAGACAACACTGGAATCAACTCAAGCGCTTGCAACAAGTGGCCATCAAGTGCGGCATATACCAAGTGTGATCAACTGTCCCCAGCTGCTATCTGCATAGGCTTAACCCCCATCACCAGATAAATCATAAGGACCGGATACGGGTACAGGTTCAGGAGTGGAACTACCATCAGCCACCTCCTCTGCATGGATGACATCAAGTCTTATGCTAAGAATGAATAGACATCGACTCGCTAATAATCCACCTGACGCGGATCTACAGTGAGGATATCGGATATCATTCGGACTGGAGAAGTGTGGCCGGATGGTAGTGAAGAGAGGAAGGTAGTCAAGACTGATGGGGTGGAACTACCAGCCAGCCACATAACGCAGACAACATACCATCGAAGCCGCTAAAGGTACTTGGCCATCCACAGTCACATGGAACCACGATGAGGAGGCAGAGAAGACACACATCCAAGTATCACCAAAGATAGACAGGTCCTGAAGAGCCAGCTCAGTAGAGAAAAAAGATCCACGCCATCAACAGATATGCCCGCCGCATCAGATACCCTGCCGGTATAGTGAGCTGGCCAAAGAGGACATGGAGCGCCCGATGTGAGACCCGAACTCACAAGCACGGAGGTTTCCACCCCAAGTCCCAACCCCCAGACTGTATACACCCGAAGAAGCTGCGGGCGCTTGGTGAGGCATACAAAGCCACTGTCCTGGATGAAACGCCAGACATCTAGGAGTACACAGTAAGATGGCCCCCAAGAGACTGCTGAGAAGTGCTGAGGAGCAGCAGACATGGAAGGGAAGACCAATGCAGAAGAAGTCCATGCAAGACAAGACCTCATGGGATGTACCATCGATAGATAGCTGAGGTGGCTGACATTGGGAAATCCACCAGTGGCTGGAAAGGGCTGACTAAAGACAGCACTGAGGCACTGATCATAGCAGCACAGGAACAGCACTGAGCACCAGATTCGTTGAAGATGTCACCACACTAGAGAGGACCCAAGGTGCAGGATGTGCAGAGAGGCCCCAGAGACAGTCCAACACATAGTGGCAGGATTAAATGCAGGCAGGAACAGCATACACGAACGGACAACGCAAGTGCTGGCATGTGTACATGAACATTGCACAGCGTATGGGCTAGACCCTCCCAAGACCAATGGGAGATCCACAGAAGGTTGGAGAATAGCAGGGCTAAGATCTGTGGGACTTCCAATCCAGACGACAGGCAGGTACTGGCCAATCAACCAGACATCGTGGTAATAGACAAGGAGCAGAAACAGCGGTGGTGATAGTATAAGCAGTGCCCAAGTGACAGCAACATCAGGAAGAAGAATATGAGAAGCGGAGAAGTACCAGGGCCTGAAGAGGAACTAGAGAGGATGTGGAAAGTGAAGGCCAAAGTGGTCCCAGTGGGTGTAGGAGCACTCGGGGCTGTGACCCTAAGCTGGGTGAGTGCTCCAACAGATCCCAGGAACAACATCGAGAGCTCTCTGTCCAGAAGAGTGCAGTGCTAGGAACAGCTAAGATACTGCGCAGAACCCTCAAACTCCCAGGCCTCTGGTAGAGGACCCGAGGTTAAGGAAGACACATACCACCCATAGCGGTGAGAGGGGAATTTTTTTTTTATAAAACCCTGGCAGAAATATGGGGAGGGCATGTGACCCCGTATGCCCTCCCCCACATTGCTTCTGAGACTAAAAATACATTAGAAGCAAAAGGAAGACTCAAAGCCAGAGTAGGTCCATTATTCAATGAAGGGGGAAAATCAGTGACAGAAAATGTGGAAATGGCAGAAGTGCTAAATGCCGTTTTTGCTCAGTTTTCACCAAAAAGGTTAGTAGAGATCAGACATCTGACATAGTGAATGTCAATGAAAATGGGGTAGGATCTGAGGCTAAATTAGGGAAAGAACAAGTTAAAAATGATTTGTCTACACTGGCAAGTTTCTGCGCAGTAAAGCAGTTTTCTGTACTGTAACTCCTGAAGTGTACACACTGTCAAGCCACTTACTGTGCAGAAACTGCGCAGCTGCAGCACTGTAAAAATACCACCACAACGAGAGATGTACAGATTCTGTAGACACGTGGTTGATTACAGCGCTGCAACTGGCCTCCGGGAGGTGACCCACAATGCCGGTCCTCACTTCTCTGGTCATCAGTTTGAACTCTACTGCCCTGCCCTCAGGTGAACAACTGTCAGCCCCACCCCCAAATTCCTTGGGAATTTTGAAAGTTCCCTTCCTGTTTGATCAGTGATGTGTGCAGTGGTCTCAGCGCATTTTTCCAGGTGACCATGCCTGCTCCACGCACCAGGCAATCTCCCACTTGAAGCAATGCCGAGCTGCTGGACCTCATCAGCATTTGGGGAGAAGAGGCTGCGCCGTCCCAGCTGTGCTCCAGCCATACGAATTATGATACCTATGGCAGATTTCACGAAGCAATGCATCATGGGGCACTGGGACAGGACCCAGGATGCCCCACAACCCCCTTCCCGCAACTCATAGCAGCAGAAGAGGAAGAGATGCTCTGTGGGATACAAGTACCGCAAGTGTGAACACATTATAGAATTACTATAAGATGATGTATAACTGGTTGGAAAACCATTCCCAGAGAGTACAGTAGTTATCAGTTATCAGGTTCACAGTCAATCTGGAAGTGCATATGGAGTGGGGTCCCGCAAGGATCAGTTCTGGGTCTGGTTCTGTTCAATATCTTCATCAATGATTTAGATAATGGTATAGACTTATAAAGTTTGCGGATGATACCAAACTGGGAGGGGTTGCAAGTGCTTTGGAGGATAGGATTAAAATTCAAAATGAGCTGGAAAAATGGTCTGAAGTAAATAAGATGAAATTCAATGAGGACAAATGCAAAGTATTCCACTTAGGAAGGAACAATCAGTTGCATACATGCAAAATGGGAAATGATGCCTAGGAAGGAGTACTGCAGAAAGGGACCTGGGGGTTATAGTGAATCACAAGCCAAATATGAGTCAACAGTGTAACACTGATGCAAAAAAAGGAAATATCATTCTGGAATGTATTAGCAGGCGTGTTAGAAGCAAGATACGAGAAATAATTCTTCCACTCTACTCTGTGCTGATCAGACCTCAGTTAGAATATTGTGTCCAGTTGTGAGTGCCACATTTCAGGAAAGAGGTGGACAAATTGGAGAAAGTCCAGAGAAGAGTAACCAAAATGATTACATGACCTGAGAGGAAAGATTGAAAAAAAAAATGGGTTTGTTTAGTCTGGAGAAGAGAAGACTGAGAGGGGACATAACAGTTTTCAAATACATAAAAAGTTGTTACAAGGAGGAGGGTGAAAAATTGTTCTCATTAACCTCTGAGGATAGGACAAGAAGCAAGGGGCTGAAATTGCAGCAAGGGAGGTTAAGGTTGGACATTAGGAAAATCTTCCTGTCAGGGTGGTTAAGCACTGGAATAAATTGCCTAGAGATGATGTGGAATCTCCATCATTGGAGATTCCGCAACATTGGAGGTTTTTAAGAACAGGTTAGACAAACACCTGTCAGGGATCATCTAGTTATTACTTAGTCCTGCCTTGAGTGCAGGGGACTGGACTAGATGATGTACTGAGGTCCCTTCCAGTCCTACACTTCTATGATTTGATGACAAGGAAGCAGTTTCTCCAAACCAAAGTATGATTTATTTGCCTCCACCATGCTGACCCTTGTGTTTCTCTGTCAGCATCCAGCTAAGGAGTCCATTTACCAACTCCCTTTCTGCCACTGTTTAACCCCAAGGGTCTTTTGACCTCAGCCCAAGTCTTCAGAAAAAAAAATCTTAAACTGAATAGTGCCTTGGCGGTAGCTTTCCCCTCCAACTGATGGCTTAGTTGTTGTCTTAACTCCTTTGGAGCAGGTACCTGAGGGGCTGTGCCACTGTCTCACCCTTCCTGCGTTCTTTAACCACCTCCATTTACAGCCTCCTTTGTTTACTCTATGCATTCAGTCAGGTAGCAATGTACAATAGAACAAAGAAATCAAGTCATACACTATTCCTAAGAAAAAATACAGACATTTCCCCAGTTTGTCCTATTGCACCCAATTCACACCCTGCTTTGAAGACAGAATTATTAATTTTCTCATGGGCTTTTTACGGTGCTCATCACTATAGCATCTGAGAGCTTCACAAACATTCTATAATCTTCACAACACCCTAGTAAGGTGAGGGGCTGAGGGACAGAGAGATGAAGGTCAAAATATCCACTAATTTTGGGTACCCAGTTCAAGGTGGCTAGGACCTGATTTCTCAGCATGCTTAGCATTATATAGCACTTTGTATATTTAAACTGCAATTGTCAGAGACTTACAACTTAGCTAAATTTGAGTAGATTTTCAAGGAGAGGGCAAAATGCACATTCCTGACACAAAGGCCACCCCCCTGTCAAATTTCAAGTTCCTGGTCCAACTCATAGAGCCACTGGAGACTTTCAAAGAAAATGGTGCTACAATTTTTTTTCACATGGGCAAAATAATGTATATTTTCCCTAGTCTCATTTTCAGAAACAACTGAACTATTTTGCTGAATTTTTCCAGAACAATGCAGCCTGAGGCTGACATCCAGCATAGAGAGTTTCAGCCCAAATGCTTAAAAGTTTGGCAGAGTTATAAGCAACTGAAAATAGGCAAGTGTTAGGAATAGGGGGCGTCTGGCAATCTTAATAATAAGCAATGCTAGCAACTAACCTATAATACATAATATACATATCCCATCCAATCAGAATAGCCGTCCTTGGCCCATTCCAGAGTATTGGCTCTTCACCACCTCTTCTCAGCTTCATGCTGATGTGTTTCGATGAAACCTTACTCTGTTCGCCAATATTGGGATGACAAAGCATAAAACTTTCAGTGTAATTCTACACCCTGCTGAGCTGGCCATGACACTAAACTTGCTAGCAACTGGTTTGCCGAATGCAATTGGTCAGATCAGATCTTTGGTGTTTTTTGAAGTCTGGGTGTGGCACACATTATTTGCCTTTTGTCTCTGGAGACCTGGTTCAAATCCCAGGTTGCATTATGACTGGAGCTGGATTTGCCACAATCCCATTTTGCATATTGCAACATTTTGAATGCTTGGCTCAGCAGAGGCCTGAGAATGAGCTGCTGCTTGTGTGTGTTGGGAATGAAGTGCACTGACTGAGCTGTGTGGGAAGCCACTCCTTCGTGTCTGTCTTGATTTAGTACCCAGGTAACTCACTTTTGCCAAGTGGCTCCCTGCAGTCTCAAAAGCTTTACAAACCCAACTACCACTGGCCTCAATGGGGCCAGGATTTCACCCCTGGTCTTTGTCAGTGCTGGTGTCTTTAGCTATAAAATAGGCCTCTGGGTCAGACCCTGGACAGAAATATATGCAGCTTGAACTCATTGAAATCTCAGAAATCCTAAATTAAACCTTAGTGATGACTTCCATTCCAAGAGGGGCATTTTCCCAACTGTCCCTTGCATTCTTGTCCTAATATCACAGATATAAACAGGAAATGAGAGGAGAGACTGAGGCTCACAACTCGAGTCAAGTGACGGTTACAAAGATTTCTAAACTGTAAGATCCACCAAAGAGTCATCAATTTGTTTCAGGGCCACCTCTTTATTCCAACGTGTTTAAAGTCCAAGCCAGTTTTTATGTGCTGTGTTTTTATTGGTATACAGCTCATGTGGAAGATCAAATGTGTTCAGATTGTGCTGTTCATTTCCCCATAGGTTCACGGTCCTCTTTACTAATTCTTCAGATTAGAGACTGATAACTGTGTACACCAAACTCTCTTGAGTATTGTCCAGGCGCATGCTGGTTGGCTGAGGCGGAAAGAAACCAGATTCCTGTACCCCTTTTTGCAGGAAGATTATGCAGCGGGGACTAGCATACCGCCCTTTGATTGGGCTTTTGGCTTCTACATGTAGGCTTTTGTCAATTACCACTTGCCCATTGTGTTTTCCATAAAGCTACTCCTACAGTGAAAACTCTATTTAAATTGGCTCTCCAGTAGCTCAGGCATAGCCAATGTATATATAGTCTCTTGTCTCCTGCCAAAGGCAGTTTAAATGAAAGGCTTTTGCAGTGGTTTCCGCAGGGTGAATAACAGCTTTCATGCACATGTGCCTGTTTTCACCAGTCCAAATGTGCCACTGGGCAGGGGCTGCGGTGCTTTAGGAATATACTTTGGTCAAAGGAAAATTTGCAGACGCTAGCTTGAGAGTTTGCTCTGGTATTTTAGCCAAAATATGGATGATCTTGATATAAATTGCTTTTGTTTGTCATTAAAAGCTACCAGCCAAATTCTGGTCTCCCTTGTGCCAGTGCATCCCCAAATTGTCCATGCTGAGCAATTTGGATTTGTGAATGGCAGAGGACTTCATGCTTACTGAAGAAATCTGTGGTTTTGCTCATGGTGAGAAGGTAGCTAAGCTTTTTAAAGATGAGCTTGGATTCTGGAAGGTGGGTATGACAGTCCAGCCTAGGGAATTTTCCCAATTGTTCTTGTTTGAATGAACAGAATCCAGTCAAAATATCCATTATCTTCACTCAAAAGTAGTGTCTAGAATAGACACCCAGACAAACACAGGAAAATGTAACCATTGCTTGTGTGCAAGCTGTCTCTTCTGCAGCTGTTAACATCTGGAACAATCTTCCTGAACTATATAAATACAATTCTTCTATAGCCAAGTATAAGTTATGTGTTTTTTTTTTAAAAAAAAATATAATGCTTTTATAGCCAAACACATACAGTATATAGCCAAATAAATACAATGCATGCATAGCCATGTTGAAAGCCATTTAAGTACAGTGTATTTATAGTGATATACATATGGTATATACCCATATAAATATAATGCATTTGTAGCCATATAAAAATATCTTCAACTCACCATCCCATTTCAGATCTCAGTTGAAAATATTTTTTTCTTGTTTATTCCAAATTTCTTGATCTCACATTTATTATTTGAGTTTATGAAAACTTTTATTATTAGTTTTACAGAGCACTTTGGAGCTTTAGTTTGTATGAAAAGACTTAGGTTGCAGAATTAGCAACTGAATAATAGTTACTGTGAGATGTTTATTTTAATTTGACATAACTTCTGTCAGTGCTGAGGAGAATGAACAGAGAACTGCTAGCCTGTTGCTGTGTATATAAAGAGACATACTTACACATTATCTTTCAGTTTATTGGCTGATCTTTGGTTCTTGATCATGAAGACTATCTGACTACTAGAGGCCAAGTTATATCATCATCATAATTCATAATAATACTTTGCTCTTATATAGCACTTTTCATTTGTAGATTTCAAAACTTTACAAAAGGGATCAGTATCACCACCCCCATTTTACGGCAGGGGGAACTGAGATACAGGTTACCCAAGATTACCCAGTAGGCCAATAGCAGAAGTCGAGTCTCTGGTGTCCGATTCCAGTTCAGTGCCCTGTTTGCTAGACGACAAAAGTAGCTGAAATGTAGGATGCTAGCTTTAGGCCTGGTCTACACTGGGGGAAGGAGTAAGCTAAGTTGGTCTAAGTTACGCAACTTCAGCTATGAAAATAGTGTAGCTGAAGTTGATGTACTTAGAGATACTTACCACAGTGTCTTCACTGCTGTAGGTTGACTGCTGCTGCTCCCCCGTCGACTCCACCTATGCTTCTTGCTCCAATGAAGTGCCGGAGTTGACAGAAGAGTGCTCAGCGGTTGATTTATCGTGTCTTCACTAGATGTGATAAATCGAACCCAGGTGGACCGATTGCTCCAGAGGTAAGTGCAGACATGCCCGTAGACTAGGGATGCTTGCTTACTTTATTGGCTAATTGATTGATCATTTATGGTTCCTGTCTGATACATGTAGAACAAATGATGCTATGATGATGTTACCATACAATAATGCTGGGATGTTACAAAAGCTTTGTCAGCGTGAATTTGGGATTGTCCCATTACTCATGAAAGGCAAAGCCATTAGTGAGTTATCAAGTTTATCCCAGACAAGTGCCAGTAAAACCTTTACGTCACACCACTCCCATCGAGCGGGCATTTTGTATGTGCAACATATTTAACAGAAAAGCTATGTTTAAGGTGTTTTGGAGAGTTTGAAACTTTTTTCATTGCTTCTATTTTTCTTTTGAAATCCCTCTCCCTCTGCATTTAGCACCAGAAAGTCCAACTGTCTGAAGAAGACAATGAGAAAACTAATTTTAAAAACCTCTCAAAATGACTAGAGCTCTTTTCAATGCATGAGAATGTCCTGACTTGAAATTACAATGTCCTGGGAGCTTTGAAGAGACCAGAGGCAAGTGCTGAATGTTCCATTGGGACTATGGGAATTTTCCCTTTCCAGCAGCATAACACTTTTCCTGGGGCCAGGTCCACAGCTGGTGTAAATCAGGGTGACCAGACAGCAAGTGCAAAAAATCAGGACGGGGGTCGGGGGGGGGGGGAAATAGGAGCCTATATAAGAAAAAAAAACCAAAATCAGGACTGTCCCTATAAAATTGGGACATCTGGTCACCCTAAAGTCAGTGTAGCTCCATTAACTTCAACAAAGCTGTGCCAGTCACACTATCTGAAGCTCTGGTTCCATTTCTAGCTTGAGAGCTCATGGAGTATTGGACCTCAAATCTCTCACTGGTTTAGGACTGATTTTAGCCTGTGCATGTTGTTGAGTTGGTTTTCAGCGGGAGAAGATGGAACAATTTGGTGAGAAGTTTTTCTTTTGTAGGCTGTTTGAAGATGCTCTAAGAATTGAGAGGTTGGAC
Organism: Chelonoidis abingdonii; assembly: GCF_003597395.2. Lineage (NCBI taxonomy): Eukaryota > Metazoa > Chordata > Testudines > Testudinidae > Chelonoidis > Chelonoidis abingdonii. The sequence continues at coordinate 137,877,683 of NC_133772.1, read as the reverse complement.
TGTGCCACAGGAAAGATGTATTAGGGCCAAATTTCTGTTCTGTTCTGTTCTTTTTAGTTTCTTATATTATCCTCATCACCACAGTATCCGAGCACCTTCCAGTAGTGCATTAAGAGACATGACTAACATCTCTCACATGTTTGTTCTCTCATCATCTTCCTAGGAAAGAAACGTGTGCAGAACAGGGTTTGTTTTGTTTTTGTTTTAAAAGCAGGAGAAGCAGCAGGGGAACTCTGAGACGTGGTTTCCCTCTTGGGATGCTTCTGGGGCAGCACAACCAGGTGCTGTCCTTACCCTCGGCTAGTGGAAGGCCGTGATTAGTAGGCAGGGTGCAGGGAAGATGGCTACAGGTGTATGGTGAATGCAAGTTTTCACATGGTTTCACAATGTCTCTTATGGACATTACCAACACATACAGGGTATATTGCTTAATACTAAGAATCTGCTGCCAGGATAAAATGATTTTTTTAAGGGCAAGTTGATACATTTGCTGAGCAAAGTTACAGTGGTGTTAAATGACTGATAAGATGTCAAGGCACTGCTTGAATTACACTGATTTGCCCTCCCTGATTTTACCCTCTTATTTTTAAGCATCTTTCTATCAGATAAAAGGCCTATAAGTGACACACTCAACAGTCACCAACTCTGTCAACTCTGTATTGATGTGAACTTTTCTGGGGGGAGGAGTTGTCTTCCAAGGTCATTAGCTAACAGTTGTAGCCTGTTTGAAAATTGCTTGCACTTTCCACTAATTAGCTCACAGACCTGTTCAGCTGTTAATTTGATGCCATTGGGTTGCTGCATATTTCTGCCGCTGTAGATGGATTGTGGAAGGAGTTGCAGCCTTTACTTTGGTCTCTGATGTTAAAGGATTCTTTTCTCTGTGTACTAGCTGCAGGGGAAGTGAACTTGCCAACTTCCAAACTGACAGCAAATAGAAAGAAATTGAATGGGGACACTGCTTCTGCCAGGCAAGCGGAGGGGCAAAGATCTCTCCTAATCAGAGCAAACATGGTTGGGTCTCTGGTTGCACAGGCCCTACCAGAAAAAAAGAGCTATGGAGGGTATTCTGAGTGCAGAGCATACCATGGAAGAAGGCAAAAAGGTGAGACTGGGAGACAGATAAAAAGCTCCATTAGAGGAGAGAATAGTGATTGGGACACTGCGAGCCTTGGGCAACATAAGGAGTGAGAGGGGTTGAAAGTGAGGGGAGGGGAGATAGCTCAGTGGTTTGAGCATTGGCCTGCTAAATCCAGGGTTGTGAGTTCAGTCCTTGAGGGGGCCACTTAGGGATCTGGGGCAAAATCAGTACTTGATCCTGCTAGTGAAGGCAGGGGGCTGGACTTGATGGCCTTTCAAGGTCCTTTCCAGTTCTAGGACATGTGTATATCTCCATTATTATGAGAGTGGAGGTGAAGGTAGCAAACAGAGATGGGAAGAACCTAGACAGAGAGGACAAGATGCTGAATGTAAAGGGTAGTGGGAGTATGGGCCCACTGTATGGGCTGGGAGTTTAAGCAACATCATAGAAATATAGGGCTGCAAGGCAGGACCAAGTAAACCTAGACCATCTCTGACAGGTGTTTGTCCAGCTTGTTTTCAATAACGTCACATGATGGGGATTCCACAACCTCCCTTGGAAGCCTATTCCTGAGCTTATCTACCCTTCTGGTTAGATAGTTTTTCCCAATATCTAACTTAAATCTTCCTTGCTGCAGATTAAGCCCATTTCTTTTTGCTCCATCTTCAGTGGACATGGAGGCCTGGTCTACACTACACGTTTAAACTGATTTTAGGAGCGTTAAACCGATTTAACGCTGTACCCGTCCACACTACAACGCTCTTTATATCGATATAAAGGACTCTTTAAATCAGTTTCTGTACTCCTCCCCAACGAGAGGAGTAGTGCTAAAATCAGTTTTACCATATTCGTTTGGGTTAGTGTGGCACAATCGCGGTATTGCCTCCCGGGCGGTATCCCAGTGCACACTGTGCTTGGCAGCATTGACTCGGATGCGTGGCCAGCGTAAACAGGAAACCGCAAATTAGATTTTTCATTTCCTGTTTGCCCAGCGTGGAGCTCGATCAGCATGGGTGGCAACAGTCCCAAATCCAAAAAAGCTCCACATGGACCGACGGAAATCGTGTCTATCGCTGTATGGTGAACAAACTGTTTAATCCAAAGATGAAAGCAAATTTCTGGGGGCCCACGGGGGGTGAAAAAAAAATTCAGGCACACGTCTGGCGTGACAAGCGTAATGGGAATCGAGAACTGAATGGAAACTCATGGGAGATACTGGGTCTCCAGCTCACAGTGCACAGCATCTCCAAAAGTATTTGCATTCTTGCGACTCCCATGCCTGTATTAAACATGTACTCGGTTCAGGGATTAGCTCTCATTTCTACCCCCGCACCCCAGTGAAAGAAAGGAAAAAGGTTTCTTGACTTCTTTCAGCCCTTCTAATTCTCTGAATGCTGCTGTAGACGCGATGCTGCAGCAGAAGCCGCAGTTATGCTCTCTTCCTCCCTGGTGGCAGATGTGCGTAGACTGGTAACTACCTATCACCGGATGCTTCCAATGCTCTGATAAATGTTTATACCCTGGCTGGCTGGGTGAGGCCGGCCGGGGGGGCACCTGGAAAAAGAGAATGACCTGTCATTCCAGTGAGGACAAAAGCTGGTACCTTCATCAGCAAACGGGGACTGAGCTTCATCAGCCGCCCTTTCATGTAAAAAAGATTCGTAGTGATTATGCGTGGGAATTGCATGATAGTGATGCTGCCTCCCACAACGCTTAAATGCGCCTTGGATATAAACAGGGAGTGCCTGCATCCCCTCATTTATGTCAACTAAAACTCAGTGTTTCTATCTGCATTCTTTATTACTTCATGACAAATGGGGAGGGAACGCTGCTCAATGTAGCCTCAGGAAGGTTAGAAGGAGGGAAGCAACAGGTGGGGTTGTTTGCGGGTATCCGGTGATGGCATGTAGCTCATATTTGCGGGCTCTGGAATCGGAGAGTGTGCTCTCTGTACACTGGTCTTATGTACACTGCCCATTATTTAGGCAGGAATGACTCTATTTTTAGAAATAGTAGGGATTGCTCGGGGTCATTTCCCGAAAAAATTTTTGTTTTGTGCCCTCGCAATCTCGCAGGGGCACATGTGCAGGCAGACGTACAAGGAGTACCGTTCTCTTATGCATACGTGGCGCAGATGGTCGACGACTGTAACCGTCTTGCTTTCTTGCAAGAATGATGTGTGTGTGGCTGGATATCGCTCTGGTCGCTGGCATCAGTAACATAGGTGACAGTTTAAAAGCTGAGGGCTCCATTGGTTGCGTTGTATCACATCTGCCAGGGGCATCAGGGAAAGGGCGCGAAATGATTTGTCTGCTGGTTGCTTTCTGGGGAGAATGACTGTGACATTTACCCAGAACACCCGGACAATTGATTGCCATCAGCCACTGGGCTCTCAACCCAGAATTCTAAGGGGCAGGGTAGACTGTGGGAACTATGGGATAGCTATGGAATAGCTACCCACAGTGCAACGCTCCAGAAATCGACGCTAGCCTCGGACCATGGACGCACACCAGTGAATTAATGTGCTTAGTGTGGCCGCATGCACTCGACTTTATACAATCTGTTTTATAAAACTGGTTTATGTAAAATCGGAATAATCCCGTAGTGTAGACGTACCCGGAGAAAAGTTGATCACCATCTTCATAACAGCTCTTAACATATTTAAAGACTGTTGTCATGTCCCCCATTAGTCTTCATTTCTTAAAACTAAACGTGCCCAGTTTTTTAACCTTTCCTCAGAGGTCAGGTTTTCTAAGCCTTTTATCATTTTTGTGGCTGTTCTCTGGACTCCCTCCAATTTGTTCACATCTTGCTGAAGTGTGACACCCAGAATGGGGGACAGTACTTCAGCTGAGGCCCCACCAGGGCTGAGTACCTCCCGTGTCTTACCTATGAACAATACTCCTGTTAATACACCGCAGAATGATATTCGCCTTTTTTGCAGTTGGTTGACTTCTATTCAATTTGTGATCCACTAGAACCCGGATCCTTTTCAGCAGTACTACCATCTAACCAGCTGTTCCCCATTTTGTAGCTGTTCATTTGATTTATCCTTCCTAAGTGAAGTAGTTTGCACTTGTCATTATTAAATTTCATTTTGTTGAATTCAGACCAATTCTCTAATTTTTTCAAGGTCCTTTTGAATTCTAATTCTGTCCTTCAAAGTGATTTCAATCCATCCCATCTTGGTGTAATCTAAAAATGTTATAAGCAAACTCACTACTCCATTATCCAAGTAATGAATGAGAATAATTAATGGTAGTAGAATCAGGACTGACCCCGGTGGTACGCCCTCCCATTGATAACTACTCTTTGAATATGGTTTGTCAACTTATTTTGCACCCACCTGATAGTAATTTCAGCTAGACAGCATATGTGCAGCCACACATTCATCTCCAGGATGCACATGTCCCTGCTGGGGCCTTTACCCTCAGCTGGGAGAGTGGATGAGAACACAACCTGCACCCCAAACCTTTCACTCCACCTATCACAGCCCCGTAGTCACTGCTGATCTGCTCAGGATCAAATCTGGCAGTATTTAGTGCCCATTTAGCTAAGCAGCATGGAATAGTGATTAGAGGGATGAATGAGCCTTGGCAACCTTTTGTAATATCTCAGATGTGGGCACCAGGCAGGCAGCACGCCTCCTGGGATGTCATGGCATTCTTGGAAGATGCTGCAGTATCTCTCTTTCTAGAACAGTTGCTATTGGTCAATCACAACAGCTCCAGTGTCATCTGGTTACTCTCCTGTCCTATCTAGCTTCTTGGTACATCCTGAAAGGATGTAAATATAGCTCAGTCATCATAATTCAAATTATAACCTGCTCACAGGGCCTCCAAAACACACTTGGACTTGAAACTTTCCTCATGGAGGCGAAGTAGGGGTGAGTCCAATCTTTTGGAGCTGCTCTTTGCGTTCTAAGGGCCAGATCTGCCATTGTGGATCTGTCCCACGGTGATTAACAGTGCTGTCAGCACATGTTCTATGCCTCTGCTCCATGGAATATCTGCCAAATTGCTGCAGTTCATTAGTGACTCCCCCTGCCTCCCTCAACTTCTCCTTATTGTTCAGTTGTTATTATCCACAGAATTGAGTGTCTAAACTCACCTATTAATATGCCGAGAATGTTTGAACCTTGTGGTTTATTGTAACACAAATCATTGCTAACATGATCCATTGTAACAGCTGTAATTTATGAAACAAAGGGGACGGATTACATCAAGGTGCTTTAGCACAAACCTATTCCGTCCCTGAGAAAAAGGGCCTCATTGATATACTTTTGTGAACAAAAGGGTGTCTTGTCAGCAAGAACAATGGCCAAGTCTTAAAAGCAAAGTCTATAGCTGTACAGTTCTTTGAAGTGAGGTAGAAAAATCACCTCCATTGCAGCAAGTCATTCAGATTTCATTACTCTCATCTGCTGTGCTCTGCTTCTCTGTGCTTCTGTGTTTTACTCACTCACCCAAGGATACATCTCACTACGTAAAATCCAAGCACTGGAGACAGATCGTTGGCTGGTGTAAATTGTTGCAGTTCAGTTGAACTTCATCTCAGGGCATATGAACACAATGTGAATCTGAATTGAAACTCCTGGGACCATGCTGATCGACACCAGCTGAGGATTTGGCTCGTAGCTTTAAATTCACCTTTCTGACCAGCTCAAAGTCTGTGTCGATACAGCAATCACAGGATCTGATTGCAGCCTGTATAGACATAAACAATCTGGCTTTGATCTAGCTCGCTCAGGTACCAGGGCAGTGAAATTGTGGCAGTGCAAGCTTCAGTGAGGGCTATCCAAGCCTGCCTGGAACCCTGTATAATTACTCACAGGGCTAACCCATGCTGATGGCTTTACTGGTCCAGGACCTGAGCTAGCTAGATTAAACCTAGCTCAGGTATATCTAATGAGCTTCAATTACATCCATAAGGGCAGGCCCATACTAGGAGCACTTTACCTGGGATAGTCTATTTTAGCCCCCACTTCTCTCCCTCTAAGTGAGAGAAACTGTACCAGAAAAAGCACCGTTTTGTCTGTATGATGTGCATCCACACTAGGGGCTTTTGCTAGCACAGCTGTGTCGGTCACAAATCACACCTCATCATACTCCTGATCAACTTACTTGTGCTGGAAAAGGTTGTAGTGCAGACTAGGGCTAGCTGGCAGGGAGAGTTGAGTGGGTTTCTCTGACCGTACAGCAGTATTTTGAGAATATCTAAAAACCCCTTTCCTCTGGCGGGTAATTTCATAGGCTGGTAGAAAAGCAGCTGTTGGTGGTTCACAGCTCCCGTTTCCTTGAGACGTGTAAAATCCCAGCTGGACATCATGATGATAGATTTTATAGATTGTTCTCCCCTCACATACGCTAGGCAGTTAAAATCTACAGTAGACTTCTATACATTTAACTTCTTGAGATAATCCATTCGCCTTTGTTCTTTGAAAACTTACTGAATAAGCCACTTGTTTCACTCTGGCGAGGAAATAACACGTTGGGGGCCTCGTCTCTGCCTGTCTTATGTATAACAGCAGCATGGAGTTTTATAAAGTATAATAAATACCCAGGTCCACCAGATGTTAGATTTTCTTTTTTTCCTACTAGAAAGGAGGTCAGATTTTTTAATTCCAGACTTCAGCTGACTGCAAATAATATGGGGTCTGTTTCTAAAAGGCATGTTATGACAGTATAAATAATCACATCTTAGATGGTATTAAATATAGAAATGCCATATAAGTGGGGATAAATTTTGCTCAGTAAAGTGTAGTATTTGTCTCAGCAGGAATAGGATCATTGTGAAATGCTGTGTGTTTATTATTTGCATGCTGTTGTACAGGCATTGCCAGCAACCGGTGATGCAATGGGGAATGCCAAAGAGGAGATGGTCTAGTTTCCCCTGAGTTTGAGGGCTACTCAGTAGGGACCAGTGGCAAAGTTCTGATAGATCAAATTCAAACCTGATGTAACTGGGGTCAAATTCAGTGGCACAAGCTGCAGACCGGGTGTCAGTGGTAATTGATAAAATAGTGTAACATGCACCAAATTGGCATTCAGTGGGTGTGAATGAAACATAGGACAAAAGATAAAAATTGGGGCATGAACATGGCAGGAAAAACAACTAATAGGAGGGTGAAAGGAAAAAGAAGGGGTGTCTGTTGCACTCATTTTGCACACTCAGTGAATGTCACGTTCTTTAACTCTACACGTCTTTTTCACTTCTTCCCAGTTTCTAACTGACTTACATTACTGTGTACCTTGGCCCTGCACTGGTATCGCCTGCATCTGTGCTATCTCTATTAGAGAGACAGAAAAAAGGGTCCTGGGAGGAGAATGGGAAAAAGGGACTAAAGAGAGGCCACTGGAATGAGTGGGGAAATTGCTGATAGAGCGGAATAGACAAAATGCACCATGGTGAACAGTTCTGATTTTCACTTGCTGGGAGTGACTGCTGAGACTAAGTAGGGTGCTGTGGCTGCCAGGAAGTGGCCCAGGCAAGTCCAGGCAAAGGAATGCAGTAAGCGACTGTGGTTCAAAGGGTTCCTGGGTCAGGGCCTGGAGTAGTGGGGCAGGCTCAGGTCCCCGCACTCACTACTGGGGATGTGGCTGGACAGTTGGACTATAATACTAAACCCGAGAAGTGAGGAGCACAAATGGTGACATGGCTGGATGACCGTATCATGAATAGGATATCGTGTCCCAGGAGTGATGCGGGTCAGAGAGCAGATGTGTCAGCGGGCGAGGCACCATTGAGAGAGGGCGTACCAACCTGTGGCCTAATCCCCAAGATGGCCAGCAGGGGGCACCGACATGGTGAATGGAGCCCCAATCACAAGTAGTCTTAATTTTTAATACATTCAAAGTTTCATTTAATGAAGCGTCATTTAAGTTAGAAGCAGTGCTGCTTGCCATCAAAGTGCTGCTCCAAGCTCATACAGCAGAGTCTCAGTTGTAACTTTATCTTCTCCACCTTGGTCTCAGCCCCATTAAACTTAATCACCATCATATACTGTTACCATTCAGCTAATGAAAAATAGTTATCTCTGAAGGTAAAGTGTTATTAAGGGGTAGTATATAACACAATAAGCTTTTGTTCCCTCATGCTTTTTTTCATTCTTAATAAATATTAATTTTGCACTGAGGGGACAGATCTGAGAGGCTTATGAAACAGAAGAATCCCATGCAGAAAATAAGGAACATATTCATGTAAAAATCTATAGTGGTTCCTGGTCCCACACCATGAATCACCAGACATGTCCGACTAAGCTAAGGAGCAACTGGGGAAATATTACCCAGTAGGAGAAATAGAAAAGTTGCTTCCATTTGGAATTGCCCCACATCTGCTATTTAATTAAAAAAAAGGAAAAGAGGAAGCAGTGTACTTACAGCTGTACACAGTACACTCCCTGCCAGTGCAGTGTGTGTGTACATGTATATCAGTGGTACCCAAACTTTTCCAGTCACCTCCCTCCTTACCAGTAATGGAAACTGTCGGTGCCCCCTGTCCATTGCTGCACAGGTGGCTCAGCACAGAAGGTTGGGCTGAAGGTGGAGCTGGGGGTAGAACTGGGGATGGGAGAGGAGCTGTGGCTGGAGCTGGCCTTGGGATGGAGAGGGAAAGAGGGCAGAGCTGGGTTGGTGGGGGGTGGAGGGGGCAGCAGAGTGGAGCTGGGCTATGAGTGGAGCAGGGGGCAGAGTGGAGCTTTGGTGGGGGGCATAGTGGGGGTAGGTGGAGTTCTCTTCCCATTCCCCGTGGAGGCTGGCCTGGGTCCTACCACACACTGCCCCTAAGTTCCTATGCCTCTTCCCGGAGGGGGCCACTCCAAAGTTTGGGGACCTCTGATATATGAAGAGCTGGTCAGAAATTAGAATTTCTGTGTCACAGGAAATTCTGCTATTTATACATTTGTTTTCATTCCAAATTCGGACACACAAAAATCAAAATATTACCATTTTTCACAGAGCGGAAGGTTGAGAAGAATTTGGATTTGGAAATGTCAACATGTTTTGTTTTGACACTTTCAACTGAAAGGAAATGTTTTGTCATTTCCAAGTAAGCATGTTTTGGTTTGGTTTGTTGAACCAAATTGAAACATTTCATTGAGGTTCAACATTAACCTCTCCCTCAACTGGGGTGGTGCCTCATAGAGTTGTAGTTAAAGTGCCTTCTTCTCTGTGAGCTGGGCTTCCCCAGCCAGACTACTTCTCCCATAATGCACTATGGTCACATAATCCGATGATGGACTGCGGCAGTTCAACCAGAGGGGAAAATGTGATACAACATGGGAGACATTGTCCAGCCTGGGAGCTCAGTCCATGGGGGCATGAACCATGCAAACTATAATTCCCATCAGCAACTGTGGCAGCTCAGGGAGAGACAGATTAATGTTTGAACCAAGCCAAAATGAAATGTTTCGTTTCAGTTTTTCTTGATAGAAAATTGAAAAATTTCAGCAAAATTGAAATTAAATTTTGAAAAATTCATTTTCTAAACCAAAACAACAAAAAAACACTTTGTCAGGAATTTTCTGTCAATCTCTAATATAGATCTTTTCACATGCACATGATTACAATGCATTTATAGCGATATACTCAACAGCTATATAAATGCAGTACATTTAGAGTCATATACATATCGGGTAGGTTTATTATTAACTTCGGTGAGAGCACAGTTAGCACAATGATGAGTGTCTCTGAACATCCCACTCTATATATGCTCTAGTGGTAGAAACACACTCTATTCCTATGTTTCAGCATAGTCAGATAGTAAATTATAGTTATACATAGAGATGGGCTCAAGCTGTAAAATTCAGATCCAGATTTCAAACTCTCCTAAAATTCAAGATTGTTAATTTCCAGCCTTTTGGTTTGGCCCATTAGAGAGCTCTCAGGCCACCATGAAATCTAGATCCAGATTGTGGTTTGGATTTCAATCTTCCTACTTCATAGTTCAGAGGTGTTTAGGCCTGGGATTTTGGTTCAGGCCTATCTCTAGTTGTATGGTGTGTTCTGAATCTGTATGGACTCCAGGGCACATTCCAATAGTAATATTCTCTTGCTGCCTTTGTGTTTCATCATGCACATCTGTTATAACCTTGCTCCCATTCAGTATAAATTATTCCATGCCTCCCATATAATGAGAGCAATATGCATCATTCTTATGTTACCCATTTTCAGTTGTTTAACATGATCATGTAAGTTTCCTTCTGTCTTTTATACATTAAAGACTCAAATAATTAATGAAAGAAGCCAGAGATTTGTGTGTGGAGAAAAAAGAAACCAACCAACCTAATTTAGGCTCATTTTGAAAATGACAGAAGCAATTGCAGTATTGACAATTCCAAACTAGTTTAGGCATTAGGTCAGTGTGATGAAAAAGAAAATCATGTTACCATAATGACTGACACATGAACATTGTTAGCATTTACTCTGAGATACAGATGTGTGCTCAAGAAACATGCATCTCATAAAAGGTGAGTCTGTTTTGCAGATGTTTTCTCAGGAAAGATGTCGTCCTAATAAGCAGTACATTGTTCCCTCTGTTTAATTATGAATTGAAATGAATGGCTGTTTGAGTTCTAACCCTTTTTTCTCTCCTGCCGAACTTTTCCTGTTCTAGCCTGTCACAAGTGAAGTATGATTATATATATAAAATCATAAAAAAGATGATCTTTGAGGGAACTGATAAATATAAAGGAGAGTTGAAGTGTGTTGTGCTTCTGTTTTCTCTGCAGTTAGCGTATTGCTCTTCTGGGAGTGCTTCCAAAAAGTGGGAACAAGTACTTTAATAAAAGTAGGCTCTGTTTACATGTTTCAGCTGTTAGTCACGTAACCAGTCTGTTTATCATGTGACCACCCTGTCCATAGGTAAGCAAGGGATGCTCCCTTCCAGTGACTCAAATCCATGTTAACTTAATCCTCCACCATACACTGTCACACACATATGCAAGCGTACAGTATTTGGGACATCTCTGTGCCAAATCCAGGAGCCACATCTGACACTCTTTGCAACCCACATATCAGAAGGCAGAATATGGCTAGTGGGATTGCATGGGGTTAATGAGTTGTATGGGCAGGTCACCAAGAGGCTCAACCTGAAAAGTCTTTGCTGTCTGAGGGAAGTTCCATTAGTGGGCTCCCCTGGAACAGATTATACAGCCTCGTAAGAAAGGCATATCTTGGGGGTGAGGGTGTAGCCAATGAAAAACATTCACACTGAAGTTCCTGGAGAGAGAGAGAGAGAGAGAGAATAAAGCAGAACCTGGATATAATCTGTAGTCACAAAAGGCCTGAGCCAAAGCCCACTGAACCCAGTGGAAAGACTCCCACTAATTTCATTGGGTTTTAGCTCAGGCCCATATTGCATAAATCGAAAAACAAACAAACAAACAAATTCAGGTTGAAAACATTAAGGGCCAAGTACTCAGCTGGTGTAAACCAGACTAACTCCACTGAGCTATACCGTTTTACAGCAGTTGAGGATCTAGCTGTATGTTTAAAAGAGAGTTTATGGATTATATTTATGTGATGCTAAATTACAAACTATAAGACAAACACTGACATCCTGTTAAGAAAATTGTCACATGGCCTTGTACTTTATGATGATAAAATTTGAACCCCCAGAAATCCAGTTTCTTGTGGAAAAGTGAATCCATCACACAAACCTCTGTTACATAGGTCCTTAGTGTAGTATCTTGGATTGGATTCCTCTTTACACAATTCTGGCAGTGTAAACGGGCTTGAAAAGGGATGGGACTATAATTTACACCTGCTTTACGGCCAGTTTACACTGCTAGGGAGATGTAAATGGGCCTTAATGTAAATGAGAATCAACTTGGATTTCCACAGAGTGGAATAAAAGCTGACACTGTTGCTGCAGCAGCTTTGCATGACTGCAGTTGTGAATATCATTACTATACTAATGTCCTCATTTAGCTATGAAGTGGAGCACCTGACTTTGAACTGAAGTACTTAGATGAAAGCTCTTCACTTGGCACAACTCACTCTTTGTTTCATGTGCATACCTCACAGATGGGTAGGATTACTGAGAGCCTCCTGGACCGTAATCCTCAAGACTTTTTTCCCCCCAAGCTATCTTGCTTCTCTCCTGGAATCGGCCTCAATCTGCTGGTTGCTATTGAAAACAATCTGGGAGATTTTAATAGGCCAAAAGTCTGGTTGGCGGCACAGTGGGGGCTAAGGCAGGCTCCCTACCAGCCCTGGCTCTACGTGGCTCCTGGAAGTGGCCGTCATGTCCAGCTCCTGTAGGCGCAGGGATGGCCAGGGGGTCTTTGCGCACTGCCCCCACCCCGAGTGTAGACTGTGAAGCTCCCATTGGCCAGGAACCGCAGTTAATGGGAGTTGCGGGGGTGGTGCCTGCAGGCAGGGGCAGCACGCGGAGCCGCCTGGCTGACGCTGGACCTAGGATCTGCAGGGACATGCCAGCCACTTCGGAGAGCCGCCTGAGGTAAGCACCGCCCAGCCGGAGCCTGCACCCCTCCCATACCCCAACACCAGCCATGTTCTGCACCCAAACTTCCTCCCAGAGCCACACCCTGAACTCCTTCACGCACCCCAACTCCCTGCCCCAGCCCTGAGCCCCCTCTCTCACTCAAACTCCCTCACAGAGCCCCCACCCTGAACCCCCTCAACCCCCTGCCCCAGGCTCAGCCCAGAGCCCCCTCCTGCACTCCAAACCCCTCGGCCCCAACCCCAAGCCCAGAGCCTGCATCAATTCCCCCCACAACCCCCTGCCCCAGCCTGGTGAAAGTGAGTGAGGGTTGGGTAGAGCAAGTGACTTAGGGAGGGGGAATGGACTGAGTGGGGGACGGGGCCCCAGAGAAGGGGCAGGGCAGCGGCATGGCCCCGGGGAAGGGGCGGGGCAGGATGTTTGGGTTTGTACAGTTAGACATATGGTGACCCTGTCGACTCTTCCCTGCAGTTACAGAGGAAGCCAGCTGTCTCCTGAAGGCATTCGTGTGTGGGTGTGAAGGCACTGGGATGATGGGGTGCTGGGCACAGCACGAATACCTATGTGGATGGGATTCTAGGACTCTCCGCAAAAGGCACCATAAGGCGAGGAGATGGGGACTGTGTGTCTACGGAGACCTGTGGAAGGAAGGGATAGTGAGAGACACCTGGGGATAGGGAGTACTGGAGAATGGCTGGACCTTCACCAGCTTCCCTCAGGAGGGTGAGATGGGTGGGAAGCGTCACGAGCTCTTGTACGAACATGCCAGAACCTCAAGGAAACTTAGATGAAGGCTTACTGTACATGTGTGGGCAGATGGGCCTTTATCTGGACCACTTTGTCCATCCCTCATGAGCTTTCAGAAGCCCACTTTCTACTCTAGTCTAGTCTTTTGGTTTGGTTTGGTTTTTAAACCGTGCTTATCACTGTGGTATCTGAGCGTGTGGGCTCAGCAGCCTAGCAAGCCTTGAAACATATCCCCCCGCCTTTTTTTTTAAAAGGGGACCCTACCTAGCAAAGAGTTCTGCCCCAGCTCTCTCTAGTGGAAGATGCCACATCATGAGCTGCAGATAATTTTAAAGAAGTGACTTGTGACTTTTGTGCACCCTTCTTTTGCGTAGCTCCTGTTTGCTGTAATAGCAGTAAGATGTGCTGGGCTCCCTGTTTGTGTAGCTGGGGAGTTTTCATTGTCAGATTTCTGTCTTCATCAAAAAAGCAATGTGTTTTTCTCAGATAGGGTGATTCGCGTGTGCTGCATTTACGCAGGCCCCTTGTTAATGTGACCCGAAGCCCAACTATTGTAATCTTGTTTGCTCATGATGTCTGTTGCTTTCTCTCCTATCACCTGGAAATATAAGGAGTGCAAAGTCCTTTTCTTTCACTCTCAAATGCTCTGCTCCTTTCAATGATGCCGTCTGTTCGTGGGCCTTGGCTCTTTTCTTTAATGTGATTTATCAGTTTTCGGCAGTCTGGTTTCTCCTGGGGGTCATATGGCTACCGCAGCCCTCCCACCTCTGGTGCCACTTTCCAGCTTCAATACTTGATTGTTTCCTTCATAGACGCAAGTTTCTTTTGCAGGAAAGTACCATAAATCACTTTTCCAGTTTCTCTGACTTTTTTTGGCTTACCAGGCAGTTTGCATTTTCCTCACACATTTCTGAGAGAATTTTGTTTGTTCTGGCCTCTTTGAAGTGCATGCTTAAGAAGCAGCAATACCAGTTTGTGCTGTGTTCTCACTAGACTTTAAAAAGTAAGTAGGGCTGGACTGGATTAGTATTTGCATTGGAGACTTCTAGATGTTGCATGTACGACATGCCGGGTAGTAACATGAAAGGACCCCATGCTTGTAAAACTAAACTGGCTCTTTATTAAGAGAATTCTGTACAGAGATGCTGCAACTTCAGTTAGCATTCCAGCTATATGCACATAGACTGACTTCCTCCAAACCTCCGAACGGGAAATGCTGGGAGGTAGGCAGAGGAGCGGGGATGCGGCGTGCTCGGTGGGGAGGAGGAGGTGGGGCAGGGGGGAGGGGAGCATGGCTGCTGGTGGGTGCTCTCTCACATGGAGGATGTTCTGGTGCTACATTGCAATCAGATCCATGGCTTGCACTGCCCTGCTGCTCAGCAGCATGTGATACTCCTGCATATCAACCTTGACAAGCGTATAAGTAGGGGAAGCAAGAACTGAGTCTATATAAAGAGCTGACAATGGGCAATAAGATGAGAAAAAGGTAAAACTCTATTAGCTCACTAGGAAAAATGGACAAGAAGTGAGTGAGATGCTGTTACTCAGAACACTGAATAAAGCTGATAAAGGTATTTGATGATCACTGTTAAAGGGCTAGAGAGGAGGGTTAGCGATGGGCTACAGAAAGGATCTGGAGAGGATAATGTTGGTCTGGGGAACTTGCCATGAAGCATGGCTTGCTGTACAAGAGGAGCTGGGAACAATGCCCATAGGGAACTTGGCAAGAGAGGTTTAAGGAAGGACCGCCAATGTAGGAAGTGGTCTGAGGAATGGGGGCAGCCATTTCATGGCATTGGGTTACTAAGCTGGATCCCAGAGTGTAGGGAGGGCCCAGGCTTTCCTGCTCCTCAGACTGACCATCTGCAGGAAGTTAGCAACAAGGGGGAATTGTAGATTTTAGCAAATGTTTGCCTGGGTGGAACATGCATACGGTACAGGTCACAGACATGGAAGCTTGGCACTACTCTGGTCCCTGTTAATCCTCTCTGAGAGCCACTCCCACCCTCAGGTACAGCTCTCCTTCTGAAAACGTGGAGAGGTGAAGTAAGAGGGCAGTGCTCCAGCAGGTGGACTGCGGAAAGAATGAAAGTCGCTAAATCAGAGGTGGGCAAATTACGTCCCACGGGCTGGCTGCAGCTCCCCAGGGCTTTGGATCCGGCCAGCGGGATTGCCCCCTGTGGCGCTGCAGGACCTGTGCCACTCTCAAAAGCGGCCAGCACCATGTCCCTGCAGCCCCGGATGGCGGGGCAGAGGGCTCCATGTGTTGCCCTTGCCTCCAGGCACCGCCCCCGCAGTTCCCATTGGCCAGGACCAAGGAACCTCCCCCAGGGGCCGCAGTGCTTCCTGGAGTGGTGCAGCATGGAGCCAGAGCAGGCATGCAGGGAGCCTGCCCTGGGCCTGGTGCGCACTGCTGACAGATCGAGGGATGTGATCCCTGGCAGATCGAGGGATGTGATTATTCCCCTCTATTTGGCGCTGGTGAGGCCGCATCTGGAATATTGTGTCCAGTTTTGGGCGCCACACTACAAAAAGGACGTGGAACAATTGAAGAGAGTAAAACAGAGGGCAACAAAAATGATTAGAGGACTGGAGCACATGACTTATGAAGAGAGACTGAAGGAACTGGGCTTATTTAGCCAGCAGAAGAGAAGACTAAGGGGGGATTTGATAGCAACCTTCAACTACTTGAAGGGATGCTCCAAGGAGGAGGGAGCTAGGCTGTTCTCAGTGGTGACTAGGCTTTCTCGTGGTGATGGAGGACAGAAAAGGAGCAATGGTTTGAAGTTGCAGTTGCGGAATAGTCAAGGCTGGATATTAGAAAAAACTTTCTGACTTAGAGAGTGGTGAAGTATTGGAATGGGTACCCAGGAGGTGGTAGAATCTCCTCTTTAGAGCTTATTTAAAGTCCGGCTAGACCGCACCCTGGCCTGCGAATTATTTAGGAAAAATGGTTTCCTTGCCTTTAGCAGGGTTGGACTAGATTGACCTCATGAGGTCCCTTCCAACCTTTTGGATTCTATGGATTCTATGACACCCCAGAGCCCAAAACCCCTTCCTGCCACCCCACCTCCCAACTCCCTGCCCTAAGCCCCTGCTTGACCTCGCACCCCTTCTGCCCCGAACCCCCTGCCCTGAGCTCCCTGCTTGCACCCTGGACCCCTGTGCACCCCAATTCCCTTGCTCCTGGGCACCCTGCTGCACCCTGCTGCACCCCGCACTCCTCCTGCACACCCCAACCCCCTGCCCTGATCCCCCCTCTCACAGTCCGCATCTCCTGCACCCCTGCCCTGAGCCCCCTCCTGCACTCCGCACCCCTTTCTCCCCCCACAACTCCCTTCTTGAGCCCCCTCAGCATGCCACCGCTGCACCCCTCCTCTGCCCCAATCCCTTGCCTGAGCCGCTTTCCTGCACCCCAGCCCCCTACCCCGGCCCTGCATACATTGTCGCCCACCCAGATGTGGCCCTCGCCCCAAAAGTTTGCCCACCCTGCACTAGATCCAGTGCAGGAGATGAAAGTTACATAGAGCAGACACTTTTTCACTATGAGTCTTTGGCAGTATTGATTAAGAGTAAATGCAGTGTTTAAATGTCTCTCTCTTAAGTTCCCCAAATCAATGGGACTGCAGCCCATATTGACCCTTCAGATTGGAGAATAACAGCTACACTTACAAAAGCTGACTTCTCACGTTTTTCACTTCAGTTTTAGGTTTCCTTTTGGAAATTTTGGCCCCATTCCACCTTGACAGAATCATAGACTATCAGAGTTGGAAGGACCTCAGGAAGTTCATCTGAGTCCAACACCCTGTCAAAAGCCAGGACCAATCCCAAACTAATCATCCAGCCAGGCTTTGTCAAGCCTGACCTTAAAAACCTCTAAGGAAGGAGATTCCACATCTCCCTCAGAGAAACCCGTTTCCCTCACAGCTGGCTAAAGCTAATAGGGTGACATTCGGCCCCCATTATTATTAAGGGTAGGCATTCGTCCAGACAAACAGGCATGGTAGGCAGCCCTTGTCATAAATTAGGCCCCTACCAAATTCAGATGGTCCCATTTTGCGTCAATTTCATGGTTGGTAGGTTTTTAAAAATTAGTAAAGCATGATTCAGCTATTAACCATCTGTTAAATTTCATTTGTGTTGTTATTGTAGGGATCCTGACCCAAAAAGGAGTCTGGGTGGGGGGGGGTGTCACAAGGTTATGTTGCATGCGGTGGGGGGAGTTGCAGTATTGCTACCCTTACTTCTGCGTGCTGCTGCGGTTGGTGCTGCCTTCAGAGCTGGCAGCTAGAGGCGTGGTGGGCTGCTGGCCTGGAGCCCAGCTTCTTAAGGCCAGAGCCACGCAGCTTGCAGCGCAGAAGTAAGGATGGAATGTGATGGTATTGCCCCTTACTTTCTGCACTGCCAGACTCTCAGTCAGGCCAACCGCCACTCTTACTGGCCCCGCTAAGCTTTGAAGGCAAGCTGTGCAGAGTAAGAGGTGGCATGGTCTGGTTGTTTGCCCACCCTTAGTTCTGCGCTGTGGCTAGTGGTGGCTCTGCCTTAGCTGGGCTCCGGCCAGCAGCCACCGCTCTTCAGCACAGAAGTAAGGGTGGCAATACCGCAACCCCCCTAAAATAACCTTGTGACCTCCTTGCAACTCCCTTTTGGGTCAGGACCCCCAATTTGAGAAACGCTGGTCTCCCTGTGAAATCTGTATAGTATAGGGTAAAAGTACACAAAAGCCCAGATTTCACAGTCCGTGATGGGTTTTTCATGGCTGGGAATTTGGTAGGGCCCTACTCATAAACAGGAGGCTAAAGACTTTCTTGTTCATCATCTGTCTTCAACAACATGTTTTCAGGGATGGTTACTGAGTTGGTAACAAAGGCTCAATTCCAGCTACACGTAACAGGCTGAGGTTGCCACGTAAAGTGATTTCCAGACACCATCAGACTCATGCCTGTAGCCAGGGCTGCCAAGAGCAGGTTTGGGCCATGGTGAAAAAATCTGCCCCCCCCCCCCCCGCCCCACCAGCAATGGCGGACTGGCTAAACAGGGCCGGGGAAGCTGGGCCCCAGGCCCCCTTCTGGACCGCTGGGCCCTGGTAATTTGTACCTGCTTCCCCCCTCTCGTTGGCCCTGCCTGCAGCTGACTCAGATCGAAATATCAAAAAATGGGTGTTCTCTTAGAAAGGCAGTTCTACAGATGTGCCAAGAGACATCTGATGACTGACATGGGGGCGTATTTTCAAATAGGTGTATTGGCTTGTAGCCAGATGACAGATTAGTTGTCTCTGTCAAAAAATGTGTGACAATGTTCTAGTCTGAGTCCCCTGCCCTCTTTAACACATGGATCAGCTGTGTGTCTTAATGATTTGGAAGAAACGAAACACTGCTCTGTAGTCATGACTGTATTAGGAGGATCAATGTATAGTTTGGATTAAGCTCAATTCTGACCACTGAAATACATCAGGCCTTCTGGTGCTAACTTTCTATGCACTGTCAGTAATGGTGACACTGCTTTGCATAAGTTAATAGTAAATGACTTCCTGCATGGTAGCTATGGTACTGGGAATAAATGGTAGCTCATAAAAACTTGTGGGCACTGCTCATTTCCTCAGGGCCAATGAACTATCATTTCAGCTGCAGGAAATAACACCTTGTTCAAGCAGGAGGATGCAACTCATTAGAGTCCCGTGTAGAAAGTATTTGAGAAGTTTTTGCAACATCAAAGTTGGGCGACTGGATGGCTCAGTGGATGGTAATGGGATACATAGGATCGTTTGCCTATAAGTCATCTTCATCAGTTCAAAGACAGTGCAGACAGGTAGGACCTGTATCTCCACTGGTACGTCAATCTTATTCTAGTGAAGTCAATGGAGCTACCATAGCACAGAAGTAATGTAATACAGTGGAGACCCTGGTCCATAGTGCCAAGGGATGAATAAACCAGAAAAAATAAGCAACATTCTAAACCTTTACTCAGAATTTGAATAAAATATCTTTTTCAGGCTCAAAGAAATCACTTTTAATTTTTAAGCACTTTCATATTCCCGGGTTACAGATGGAAGCCAAAGAGCTTAAATACCCCACCACACGTGAAACCAAGGTCCCAGTTCTATTTGGACCACGGTGAATGTAAACTTCCTTTCTTTGGTGCCTATGTAGTACAGTGATTGACACAGTATTGTGGGGCAGTGGTAGCTACGTTGAAATTAAGGTTTCATTACAGAGATAAGTTTTAACTGGAGATTTAAACCTTCATTTTATAAAGGTCTCATTGAAATGGCAAAAATCCAAACCCTAGGATATTGCCTTTGAGCACTATGTGCATTTTTCATAGTAGCTTGATGAAAAATGAATTGATACAGATGAAATAAAAAAAAAGTTCAAAAAGCAAACCCTTTGGGATGATTTCTCCCCCTCTCTCCCTACTGGATTGTCTCACTTTTCTTTCTACTCCTTGTGCAAGAAATCAAAAACACTCTGGAACAGCTGTTCCCTGTCCATATTTTGGCTCTCACGTGTGGATTCCTGCCATGTCAGTTATACATCAGCAGTGTTTGTCTACAGAGTATCTGCCATAGTGTGAAGCCTGTTGTTAGCTTATGGGTGAAGCTAACAAAACGAGAGACAGTAATTCCCCAAATACCCCATTGCCTGTGGGGAAGTCCCCTGAGCTGAAAAAGCAAAGACCAGAGTTCAAATCTTCACCACTTTTATGTCCTCGTTAAATTCCAGTGCAATTTATTATCAACTAAAGCCATGAACCACAATTAGAAGACAATTATGAGAAGAGCCACTGTCCGCCATGACAGTGACCTCAGAAGGCAAAATAACTTCCCAAGTGCATGGAATGGGTGACAATCAGATATACTAATTTGTTGATATAACGGATATAAAGGCTGTTAAGGTTTTGCTCTAGAGTGCAACTTTGCTGAAGCTGGGGTTGTACAGGCTTTACGTATCTGCTGGAGATAGAAATAAATGCCTCATGAAGTGTGTTATCGACATTGTTGCAGGAAATATGAAGGTGGAAAGGAATGCCTAAGACTTTTCACTCAACCTCTTATGTCGACTCGTTCACAGTTTGGGGTGACTGAGGAGCGTGCTGCTGCAGCTTTAATTATCACTAAACATAGCTTTTGTTTGCTATAAATTCATAGGTGGAGAGTCTATTCTTGCAGCAATTCCAGCACTACCGGAGGCTGAGATTAATTGCTCTACCAGTAATCTCATTTGAAACCTGTGCTTTTGAGTATCATTATTTACTTGTATTACAGTAACACTGAACAGCCCCACCTGAAATCAGGTGCCCATTTTGCTAGGCACTGTTCAAATATAGTAAGAGACGGTCCCTATCCTAACCTAAGGGTTTATAATTTAATTAGGTAAGGAATAGGAAGGGAAACATTGGTGAAATTGCCACAGGTTACTCAGTAAGTCAGAGCCAAAGCCAAGAATAGAATCCAGGCCTCCTGAATCCCACATCAGTGTCCCATCTGTTAACCCACTTTATCGTAGGCCCCTCTCATTTTGTCTCTTGTGCTTGAGAAGATACTGAGAACCTGTTCTAAAACTTTTTTTTATATAATGGGAGATGACGACAATCTTTCATATGGTTTGAGGAACTAATTGTTAAACACTGTTAGAGTCCCTGTCTCCTACAGCTAGCAAACAGTTCATGGTGTTGCACCATGGAAGGGTGTTGAAGCGACATTATCCATTTAGCTGGATACCCATCTTTGACTGACTTTTCCCCTAGGTTCCCCTGACCTGATGCGATGCTGTTTCCTACTGCTGTAGAATACAGGTTAATGACTTAAGGAAGGACCTGTGCAAAGCCCACTGAAGTTAGTGGAAAGACTTCACCTGACTGCAGTTAGCTTTGGATCCCATCCTGAAGTAAAAGGCTCATGTGGAATTTTTGGGCAATAGCCTCTCACAGGAGACTTGCAGATCTGTGCTCCAGACTTGCAGATCTGTGCGATCACCAGCCTTTCTCTGATCTTGGTGCCAAGCTTCCTCTGCCCGACTCAGGAAAAAGTCTTTAAGTTGTGGTAGCTGGCGTGAAACCTAGCAAAATATATCTAGCTCCACTAACATGCTAAATGTCAAGAGACGTTCCCATATCCTGCTTTCTAATGTTAGCTGTGGGTATCCTCCACCTACTGTTTCTGCCATTCTTCTAACCGCTTCTAAGCGATGGGATGTTCTCGCCTTACTTTGTGCCTGGAAAGGGACAATATTGGCTGCTTTAGGCACCTCTTATTTTTATTACAGAACCCTATTATCAATAGAGCTGATTTCTTGGCATTGGTTGTGTCATGGTATGAGCCCTACTCTGAACCTTAGTGTCCAAAAGATGGGGTACCAGCATGAATCCCCCTAAGCTTAATTACCAGCTTAGATCTTGTAGTGCTGCCACCAACCAGGACTTGCAGTGCCTGGTACACTCTGGTCCCCCCAAAACCTTCCCAGGGGACCCCAAGACCAGACCCCTGGATTCTTAATACAAGTAAAGTAAACCCTTCCCCCACCGTTGCCTCTCCCAGGGCTTTCCTCCCTGGGTTACCCTGGAAGATCACTGTGATTCAACTCCTTGATCTCTAAAACAGAGAGAATGTCACCTTCCCCCCTCCTCTTTTCCCCTGCCAAGAGGTAATACAGATTCAAGCTCATGATCTAAAACACAGAGAAATTCCACCTTCCCTCTGTCATAAGTAGATAGGTAAGGTTTAATTTTCTTTTACCTGTAAGGGTGGACAGGGGGAATCAAGCACCACCAGAGGACCAATCAGAGAACTGGATTTTTTTAAAGTCTGGGAGGGAAAGGAACTCGGGTCTTTTGTTTCTCTCCCGGCTATGGATTGAAACAGCTTTTTGCTAACTCCAATCCCTTTCTAATTTTACTATCAAGTGTGAGTACAAGGAAACACAACAATAGGCTGTTATGTGCTTTGGTTGTTATTTACATGGGTGTAATTGCTGACTGGTTTAAATTGCTATTTTTTGAATCAGCTGTGTATTCCTAATTCTTATAAGCAAGAGCCTGTAATGACATCTTAATGCAGGGTTTATTTTTCTGTATTTTCTTTCTTTTTATATAAGTTCTTTTTAAACACTGTGAGGTTTTTGGGTTTTCTCTGTTAACTAACAGAAAGGGGGGGTGGAAATCTCTTTATGTAGCTTTACTGTTTGAATGCATCGCTTAGTGGAGAGGTAATGCGGCTCTTTGTTTGCATTCAAGGAGTTAAGTACTGTATCGCCCAGGCTCACCCAGGGAGGAAGCTGGGGGATCAGATAACAAGGAGACAAGGGGGAGGAATTGTTTTCCCGTTTGAGATAGGAGACCCAGGGGTTCTGGTTGGGGGGTCCCCCAGGGACGATTTTGGGGGGCTTCAGTGTACCAGGCACTGAATCCTGGTTGGTGGCAGCGAGATCAGAGCCAAGCTGGTAGTGAGCTTGGGGGAGTTCATGTTAAGCCCCCAAATTTTGGATGCTAAGGTCCAGATTTGGGACAGAGGCTTTATCACACCTTCTCTCTTCCTTTCTCCCACAAATTCCCTGGTGAGTACAGACTCAATTCCCTTGAGCCTTAACAAGGGGAAAAAAATCAATCAGGTCTTAAAAAAGAAAAGCTTTTAATAAAAGAAAGAAAAAAAGTTGTCTCTGTAATCAAGATGGTAAATGTACAGGGTTTTTCAGCTTATAGACACTAGAGAGAAACACCCCCCCCAGCATACATACAAATTGCAACAGAGATACAATTCTTCCAGCAAAATACACATTTGCAAATAAAGAAAACAATCAAAAGACTAAAACCGCCTTATTTACCTAGTACTTACTATTCTGAACATATAAGAGACTGTATCAGAGAGATTGGAGAGAAACTTAGTTGCATGTCTGGTCACTTTCAGAACCCAGAGAGAACAAAGCAAAACCCAAAAAACACAAAAAAAGGCTTCCCTCCACCGAGATTTTAAAGTATCTTGTCTCCTGATTGGTCCTCTGGTCAGGTGTTCCAGGTTCACTGTTTGTTAACCCCTTACAGGTAAAGAGACATTAACCCTTAACTATCTGTTTATGACAGGTTGGGTGCTGGGGAGAATCTACATTATCTCTACCTGTCCTATGCTTATTCTGGGGATAAAGGGCTTTATCCAAAGCTTATTTCAGTCATGGAAAGATTTTCATGGACATCAGTGGACTACGAATCAGGCCCAAATACAATGGTTTCAGTGTCTGAGGCTGCTAACGCAGCACCATATCCAAGCAATGGACCTCCATTGTCATGCATCTTGTGTGGCCATTTATTCCAGCGCAAAAGAAATGCAAACCTTTTCCAAATTGCATTCGCTTTGTATACATGTAAATGATCACACAAGGTGCAGGACAATGGAGAATCAAGTCCAAAAAGTTTTAGGTAGAGAAAGAGAAGGTGCATTTTTTCAGTGTTCAGAATGTAAACTGCACGCAAGCAATGAAGGTTAACCAGATGTGAGCTAGTGATTCTAATGAAACAAAGGAGGATTGGTTCCTTTACATTTCTCCACTGCCTGGGCATACTTTTGGTTGGCCAGATCAGAAGTCAGTGTTGTGAATAAATCACTTTCTGTACTGAAGGTTCTGATCGTGCCCTGTCTGTTCATGACCATCTCACGGTGAAATGCAGGTGTTGCCTGCATGAAGGGTGCATGATGGGGAAACTTCTATTGCAAAAGTCTGTTAGGAAAAGACTTCACACATGAGATCAAATGACAGTGTTTGTAGAGAATTATTGTTATCTGGAGAAACTTTAGATAGATCAGTGTAATTAGTTGATATCAGGCTAGTGTTTAAGCTGTAAGAAGCATCCGTAAGGGTGCTAGCAGCAGAGGACTCTGGGGAAGGGAGGGGATAGGAGGCAAACAGAATGTCACTGAAAGAAAGATACAATTATAGGATGTGGTGTCTTAAGTTTTAAGTTTTTATTTGGGTTTAATTCTGCATCACGCAGCATGGCAATTTGGAGATGCAAGTTTCATATGCTGGGAAACTTTTTCTGTTTAAGAAAAGATCAGGGCTGTGTTTCCATTTAATGAGAAGACACAACGGAGTTCAGTGATGAAAATAGAAAGTGATATATGGAGTTTTTAACTCAAGATTGGATATCTTTCTAAAAGAGATACTCTAGTTCAACCACAAGTCATTGGCTCAATGCAGGAATCATCGAGTAAAATTCAATGGCCTTTGTTATACAGGAGGTCAGACAGATGATTATAATGATCCTTTCTGGCCTTAATATCTACATATAGGTATGTACATAAGGACTTCCTGGGTAAGTCACCAGCAAGGATTGAACCCACGGTATCTAGCTCCAAAGCACAGATCTCTACCACATAGTCTTAGCTAAAGGCCTACGCCTATGTCTTCACTGCTAAAAAGGCAGTAGCTAACTTGAGTTGGCTCTCTGGCTGTAAAATCCTAATGGAGGCAAGGTGCAGGAAGTTTTTACCTCAGATTAGCTAGTTGAGCTCAACATTATATGCTCCACCCAATTTGGAATTTACCTCAGCTAGCTTCATTGAGGTAAAAGCTACCTGTGCCTTGTCTCCACTTGGATTGTATAGCTATCTTTCTGTAAAAACTCACCTCAACTGTGAAGACATAGCTAAATCCTTTAGATTGGAACAGTAGCAGGCAGTTATTTCATTGGATGAGCCAAAGACTGGGACATAGGCAACTTGGCCTTACATGTATGTATAATATGAAAAAACAGGGATAGAAGGAACTGCAATTGTATGATTTATTTGACAAGAATATCTCTGGGAATACTCAACTAGATGGCAACACTTTATGCAGAATAAAGCCAGATTAACCCCTCAGATTAACCCTGAGACTTATAACATGTTTTACGTGAAAAGCATGAGAGATTCTCTCCATTTTCTTGGGGAATTAATACAATAGAGCCGTCACCTTTAATCAGTCAAATTTGGTGCTAGTTAAGCTCAAGGGGGACATGTGAAATGTGTGGAAAAATCCTGAATTTGCATAGGTGATAGGAAAGGATTTTCCATGTGTCTTGAGCAGAAATGTTTTCTCTGTCAAAAATCCTAACTTGGGCCTGGTTGGCGGTGGGGTGAGGGAGGAGTGAATGTAAACAGTGGCTAGGTGTGACAGAGAAGTTTGGCATTGAAAACAGAAGCACTGGTTAGGGAGACGTTATGATTATTTAGATGCATATTTAAAACATCCTGCTGCTCTCTCTCAATCTCTCTAGTGGCAGCTTTTTCTGAACTCTGCCTGGGGATAGGTTAACCTGTTGATTAAAGGGAAATGCTCCAAGACCCAGGGAATGTCCCAAATGCAATGCAATTGGTGTGGTTCATCCACTCAAAGGGAGCAGACCCTGTGCATGTGCTGCAGAGGCCCATAGAGGTGCTGATGGGTGTGTCAAGGGAATGGCTTGGACTTAGCTATTGAGTCTGTGAACAGCATAGAACCATTGGGTAGAAAGGCCAAGCACAGCGAGGGACCAGCTATTCTGGTGCCTGGTGGCCTAGTTCCAGATTCCTGGGGCGGATTCCATCAGATGCTACTACAGAGGAGCTACTACAGATGATCTACCATCCACTTTTCTGTGGAATTCCCGCCCCCCCCCCACACACACATCGCTGTAAGTGATGCAGAGAAATGAACCATGGTGAAAAAGAAAATGTGATATGATCTCAATGGCGGAGGTGGCTGAATTTTAGGTGGAGCACTTTTACCTGCTCATGTGTTCCTCAGGGGTTCTGTTCCCACAAGTGACTGAGCACCCTGCACTCCTATTAAGGCCTGGTCCTGCAAGAAACCAAGCATCTTCTGGGTAACCCCATGCATCCTCAACTCCCACAGAAGTCAGCATGGGTTGAGGATGCTCAAAGATGCACAGGCCTTTGCAGGTGCTGGTATCAATGAGACCTAGCAGCCTCAGCAGAACACTGAGAGGAAACTCAGTAAGGGGGTATGTGGAATTTTGGGTATGCTCCCTGTGGTAGCTGCTACTGGAATGTGCATTGAAGAGCCAAATAAAATCTGCAGAAGATAAATGTATCTTTTTCTCAGTGTCTCTGGAGCACTGCAGGTGGAACTGCCACACTTGCTGAGGGCCCAAGCCTGCAGTCCAGACTCATTGCTGCCCTGAGGGCTTCAGTTGTCCTTGGCTAAGTGGAAAGTGAATGCTGCTCACAGCTGGCAGCCACTGACATACTAAACTCCTTTCTGTCCATGGCAAAAGCCTTTCCTGTGAGAGAGAGCTGAGATTGGTCAGGCGAACATGCAACTTACTGGGTTTTGGAAGGATAAAATTGTTCTCTATTCTTGATTTTTAGGAGAAATGACTGAAGCATCAGGACGTTCCTTCAGAGATGATTTAATAAACATAGAGTGAGCTCAGCTCTCATTACCCTTCTAGGCTTTTGATAAGTGCAGCCTGTGAAAAATCACATTAAGATCTGTGGGAGTGCAGACAAGACTTCCTTTCTACAAGCTTATTGCAAAAAAGCATTCAACACCCAGGAACAGCAGATTTTTACATTTTACAGGCCAGGGAGGCCCGTTTGGTTCTTATTCAGCCCATACCTAGGAAAACACTAATCGCCTTCAATAGGAAGTTGCCTGAATAAAGACAGAGTAAAATCTAAGTGACTAAGACACTTGCAATTTAGACTTCAGTTTTCACTCTGTTCTGATGCAAAACTCCCATTGGGCTGGATCATGAGAGGTGCTGCATACTGGCTCTTTCCATTGACTTCAGTGGGCCAAATCCTCATATCCTTGCTTAAGTTTTACTCACTCTTTAAACAGGCAAACTCGTTTACTTCAGTGTGAGTTTGTGGAAATGAGGCTTGATGGAAAGGTTCACAGGATCTGGCCCAGTGGGAATTGTGAGTGCCCATGTAATGGCCCAAATGATATTTTGGCTGAGAAAGGGTTTCAGGATTTGGACCTTTAAAAGGGCTGGTAGAGAGAGACAATTGAGAACTTACCTGAGTGATCCACACCTGAAAAAAGCTTCTGGTTTACTTTGAGGGAGGAGCAAAAGTTCAGGATGTGGTTTGATTTTTTTTTTCCAGATGCAGTTCAGTGATCACCAGATTCTACAGCCCTTTGAAAAGGTGGAGAATGAGCTTCGGGCTCCAGCAATTGTGACCTGTTGCTGCTGAAAAACTCCCACAGAATTGTGCTTCATCAGCAAAGCTGCTATCAGCTTAACTCCTCCCACTGGGCCAGTGTAACAGATGATAGGTCTCTTTCACCTTTACTGTGGAAAAAGAATCTTCATATTACTCTTAAGGCTTGTCTGCACAGTAACACTGCTTTGGTCCTCACCAGAGGGTTGCACTGGTTTCATGTTACAAGGAGCAGTAGGTTAACGTGCACTAGGAATTTTTAGTGCAACCAGTCTACTGCAGAGTAAAATGTACACCCCTCTGGTGAGGACTAAAACACTGCGTTGGCAAGTCCTTACTCCCATCTTCCTTTGCCCTCTTTTCCTACCATTGTCATGCTCACTTTGTGGCATCTTGATTGACAGTAGATTCCATGTTGTTTGGGGAGGGACTGTCTCTTTATGTTTGTATGGCATCTAGTGCAACGGAGCTACGGTCCTGACTGGGGCCATTTAGTGCTACCACAATGTGAGTAACTGCCCTCAAACTACAACCTAGTTACAGTTGAGGAATGCTGGTGTAACTGATGGCATAATTAGGAGAGAATGCGGCTGCACGTGTAGGCCTGCAACAGGAACTTAATTATCAATTCTTTCGGTGATGTGAGGGCTGGAGGAGAATCCACTTCACTATCCTAGAGCTGTGCTGATTCTGCAGGGCTGAAGACAGTAAAATAACCTGAGTTTGTTCTTCTAAAAGGCCAGACCTGATTCTGAATACTCACTTGATGCAGATGTGCTGAATAAGAAGGTGCCATTTTCATATACACCTCTACCTTGATATAACACTGTCCTTGGGAGCCAAAATATCTTACTGCGTTACAGGTGAAACCGTGTTATATGGAACTTGCTTTGATCCACCGGAGTGCACAGCCCCGCCCCCCCGGAGCATTGCTTTACGGCGTTATATCCAAATTCGTGTTATATCGGGTGGCGTTATATCGAGGTAGCGGTGTACTCCCTCTTTAGAGAAAAATCAGCTCTGAAGTGATTGGTAGCTTATGAGGCTGCCTCTAGAACATTACTAGAAGTTCTGCTGATGGAAAAATCTCTGTGTGTTGGCAAAAATATGGGAATCTTTTTATATGAAGTAGGATGCTTTTATCTTCCCTCAGTGAGCTACCCAAAGGTCTTTGGAGTATATTGTATTCAAGGTGACCTTCTCTAAGCTAGCATTTATAACCTTGATATATCCTGAAATAGACCTTTCTGTGCATGCCAGATGTAGCCATAAGTCTATTACACAGAGCAAAATGTGCTTCTTCTTGAGACACCTTGCAATTGGTTTGAATTCTCCTGTTTGGTTTGAATTTAAATCTCATGGAGATGTGTTCTTCCACTGGTGTCTAGATGCATTGTATGTTTCAATTTCACATTTATCGAGTTTGCATTTTTATAAAGCTTAAATGTACAAAGACAGGACTTGTTTTGTTATATATTGGGGCTTGTGCTGCTGCCTCTTCAAAACAATTACCCCAGCCCTTGTACATTTCATTTCTGGGTGATTATATCAAACTCCATATGCAGCTTTAAGCCAGCCTGATGACAGAATTCTGGCAAAGGCTGTGACATGATTTGTAAGGTTAAGATGAAGTAGCTGATGATCTCTGACAAAACAATTATTTAACCTAATGAAGATGTCACACCTAACATGCCATTGCAATGCACATTGCTTATGTTAAATATTGTAAACTATCCATGTAGAAGTGGATATCTATCCATTCCTACAAAGCCAGCTAATGTACATAAAAAGGTTTTTACATCTGAGAGATGTCTGCATAAATAAATGAAAGGCAGAACGACTGGGTATGCGGTAACTGGCTGGCATTTACATCTGTCAGGCTTAAACTAGAACTAGATAGGAGTGTTTATAAGACGAAATTGTTTAATATGCCAGTCTTCTCTCAGTTGTCATCTATTCCAGGGAATTTCAGATCTTTCTAAATTAAACCTGTTTCTCCTTCCTGTCTGAATTTTGCAGGTGGGCTTGAGTGGGAAGTTTGTTGAAATTAAAAAAAAATTAATTTTAGTACAATTGTTTATGGCTGGGGGTGGGAGGAGGAGGGAGAGGAAGGGCTAAAGAAGAATCTACATTAACTATATTAGCTCAAAACACTGAAATGGATAAATGAAAGCTGTAATATAAAAGGATAGGAGACAATGTGATTATCCAGCATCCCAAACATGTAGTGCAGATGATACTTCTGCAGTGAAGAATCGGCTTTCCATGTCAGGGTGGAGAGTAACTCCAATGCACGTTAAGAGCTGGGTTTCTCTGTTGGCCAGCCAGGTACACGGCATTTTATTTTAGAGCCTTTTTGGAAATTAGACAAAGTGGTCCCAATACCAAAAGGTCCCAATTTTGAAAAATATTGTCTGCTTTTAAGAGCCCCTCCTGCACCTTTAAAGCCAATGGGAGTTTTGCCTTTCATTCCATGGGTGCAGAAGCAGGGCCCTCTGGGGGTTGCTTTGGGTTAGATCCACAAAGTGGACTCAGCCTCAGTGTTGTGGTGTTTAATGTTTAGGTGCTGCTCCTTTCAGTGGAATCCGCAGCCCAGAGTTGGGCTCCTGGCCTGTACAATGCAGGAGGAGAGTTAGATGCCTGGGAATGGGCTCCCCAAAAGCCAGCATGCTGAGCACGGTGCTGCCTAGGCTAGTCTATAGGATGTGCTGAGGAGAGGGCTGGGTTCATGCCCCACTCCTCAAAGGGAGTTAGATGCCTAATGCTGCATTTGAGGGAGATGCCACCTGGCATGCACAGCTGTGACTCCTCTCCTGGCCTTAGATGCCTAAACCAGGTCAGTCCTTTCTTGTGTAAGCAGAGTCAGGATGAGCTGTACCCTGACATCTGGTGGTGAAGTATGGGAAGTGTGGGAAGAATGTCTGGAATGCGAAATCTCAAATATTTGCATAGGCACGCTTACCCCATCCCAGACTGCCGAGCTGTGGGACTGCTTTGTGACAGAAATGACTCAACCTCAGTTGGGTGGTACTTGCTAGACAAGGGACATGGGTTCCAAAACCCTGTGAATAGAGAGAGGTTGGGGACAGGTATTTGTGCCTGGTGGTGCAGGTGTCTTGTGGAGCTAGAAGCACCAGTTGCACCCCCTCCTCTCTCCACTGTGGAATGTCAGAGTTGATTTTTTATTCCCTTAAGACTCTAGATACAGGTTACTGAGCTGAACTCACTTTGGGCTAATGGTGCACTAGCACTGGGCTCCCCTACTATGTGCTGAGATCACTAAGAGCTGAAATCACAAAAGAGCTGAAATTACTGAGCTGGGAGCACTGAGTACTGTGCTAACTAGTGGGGGAGCCTGAAGCTATACTGTGGAACAGAGCAGCTGGCGGAGTGGAGCAGTTTATGGGGATGGCTGGAGCGGACCACAGGACAGCTGGTGGAGTGGAGCGGCTGGCAGAGCGGAGTAGCTGTGGGGCGTGTGGAGCAGCCCACAGAGCGAGCGGAGCCGAGCAGTTTGCAGGGACAACTGGAGCAGCTCACGAGGCAGCTGGTGGAGCGGAGCAGTTTGTGAGGACGGCCGGAGGAGCAGAGTGGAGCGGCTGGTAAGGCGGAGCAGTTCGTGGAGAAGGCGGAAGCAGAACCCACGGAGAGGCAGGGCAGTTGGCCCTGGACCACGTAAGGTGCCCCTTTCACCCAGGCTGGGGGGAGGGACCTCTACAGATAGACTCTTGAATTCTGTGGTGGCATTGACCAGAGACTTTTGGGTTGTTGGACTTTGGAGTGATTGGACTTAAGACCCTAAGGGGAAAAGGACATTGCCAAATGTACTTGGGGGGGGGGTTATGGTTTGTGTTATAACTCTGTTTGTGGTGTTTCTCCAATGGGATGCCGCATTGTTTCCTTCCTTTATTAAAAAGATTTTGCTACACTCAGACTCCGTGCTTGCGAGAGGGGAAGTATTGCCTCCTAGAGGCGCCCAGGAGGGTATGGTATGTAAGTGTCCCAGGTCACTGGGTGGGGGCTCGAGCCGGTTATGCCTTGTGTTATTGAAACGGAACCCCTGGATACTGAACCCGGCCCTTGTTGCTGCCAACTCAGAGGGGCAGAAGGGTTACACTTGCAAAAAAAAATGAGGAGGAGGAAGGGGCTTTCCTACTCCCTGCTAACTAGTAGCCTAATGGTTAGTGCACTCAGGGGGCTTGTGGGAGACCTGGATTCAAATCCCTACCCTGCCTGAGGAGAGAATGCCCCCACCCCTGCCCTAGCCACTAGGCTCACAAAGACCCATCTGCTGAGCACAGCTGAGAGGCAACTGGCAGGATATGGGATGCAGCTGGAAGGAAGTGCAGGGACGGAGAGCAGCCATGGGAATGTTAGGGTGCTCTGAGTGGAGCAACATTACAGCCACTGCCTCCTGGGAACTAGTGTGAGACTGAATTTACCTGGGTTGGAGTTCCAAAAGTGCAGACACTCTTGGCTCAGTGGAAACTGCTGGTAGCTCTGAGTGAATTGCCTGGCAATGGTCTACACCTGTTCCTGCAGTATCCGGGATCTTCTCCCAGATATTGTATCCAAACTAGGGGGTACACAGGTTGGATACGCTTCAGGTAAGGTTGTGGTGGTTCTATCTAGCCTATGGAAATGTCTAACATAACTTCACTTTACAATGCAAGTAATAAATAGAGAAGCATATCCATGTGATGGGGTGTCCACCCCGCACAAGACCAAAAGGGTTAAGGTGATCAGGAAGGCCTATTAATTCCACTGGCTGCACCTGGAGGAAGAGCCAGGGAGTAGGGAACTAACTGGAAGCAAGTTCAGCTGTGCAGGCACAGGCAGGGCCTGTAGAAAGTGATCACTGCCTGGGAAGAGGGAGGAGTGTTTAGATCTGGTATACCCAGCGTGAGGAGGGGACAGCAGCAGTGAGGGCAGAGAGATTGAAGCCCAGACCTGCTGAGGTGAGGGTCTCTGGACTGGAGCCTGCAGTAGAGGGTAGGCCTGGCTTCCCTGCTACTGATGGAGTGGCACCATGGAGCCATGAGAGGGAAGACTGCCTAGGGCTGCTAGGGAGAAGGGACTTTGCTATCCCAGAAAGCTGAGTCACAATAAGGACACTGTAGTTCCTGGAGTGAGAGTGGGGCTGTGGACTAGAGAGAGAGGGGCAGAGCAACTGTCTGTAAGCTGCAGAAAGGAGGTGTTGAACTCAAGAGCTATTCCCCAGAGTGACTAGGAAGAGGCAGTGGTGAGTGGAGCACCCCCTGATAGACCCCAATATCTTGGATAGATTTAGGGCATCATAGGGCCAGATCCTCAGCTGGTGTCAAGGGTGTAGTTCTATTAACTGTAGCTGAAGATCTGGGGTGCTGATTGTTGTGGTGAGAAGTCCTCCTTCCCCCTCCGGTCATGTTTATGAAGTGTGACCTGCTTTCCTGATATGAATGGCTTTTATGAGCATGGAGAAGGATGTAAGTTGGGGTGTGTGTGCATATCTATCTATGCAAAATATCCTAGTGAAGGGAGAATATTGCCTTTTTAAGACAATGACATGGCTCCTGAATTGAAATGGCTGCAGAGAGGAAATGTGGCATTTAAGAAGTTAGGTTAATTTGTATTTAGCATGTTTCTAATTCTGCCCTGAACAGAACTAGCCACATGGGAAGTGATGGGGAGGGAGAAGCTGCTCTGCAGGCAGGCTAGTATATTTAGGATAGTTACATTTAAATCTTACAAGCAATTTATATGCAAGTCCCACCTACCTATCAAAAAAAATAATGGGAGTTCTAGGCTCATTTAAAAAAAATCTTGGAGAAGTAGCAAGGGGATTTTGTGCTAGCCATAGACCCTACCAGATGCCTAACTGCTCCCAAACTCCTCTGGTGGCTTACTTGGACCTTGTGGATCTAAACAAACAGAAGAACTTTTCAGTGGGAGGCTTTTTCTCCTTGCTGCCTTCACACCACTCTACTCCACTCATTCTTCCTTTCCTCCATCTAGGCCTGCTCCCTCTAGGTGTTTGCTTATCCTTAATGCAAATAATTGAGAAGCCTTCAACCAAGAGGGAGTTAGAGTTCCTCTGGTTGTGGTCAAAGTGCTATTGGTGGAAATAGCACAGTTAATTATGTCGTTAGGCTTTGCAGCTGATTTGCTGTAGATTGGCTCCAGGCTTAATAAAAGTGTGGCAGTTTTGCGGGGGTAACTGTTGCAGAGATCCATCATGCTGCAGCCTCTGTGACAGTGTGATAGAACTGACTGGATGCAGTGATATACTTAAGAATTCTCATTTGAACTGCTTCACTGGCCATGACTACAGATGGCAACCTGCAAGGACTAATGTAGCGAAAAGCCTCCTTCCTGCATGTCTGGGCAACTTGATTAAAGTGCTGGGCACCACACCTTGTTTGATTAGTGGTGCATTCCCTTCCTGAGATGCACTGGGCTCAGCCACAACAGGGCTGTCAATCAAGGGTATAGGATTAAAAGGCTAGATTGCTTTGCACTAATGCTGCGCTCCTTTTAAGATTGTCTAGATGATAAAACGAGTGACCTTCATATCAAAGAGTCTCAGAAGCATCAGCTATACCCTCCCATTTGATTAGTATTGCTGGCCGTGATGTAATGGTTTTAAGATTATGTTTAACCTCAAGATCTCTCTGGCTAACATCCCCTTCCACCCCCCACTGAGCACGTCCTCTTCCCCTCTTCTTGCTGCATGAAAATCCACACCTTCCGAGCCTGCACGCTAATTCTGAATTCTGTT
The DNA here is from genome assembly GCF_003597395.2 of Chelonoidis abingdonii. NCBI lineage: Eukaryota > Metazoa > Chordata > Testudines > Testudinidae > Chelonoidis > Chelonoidis abingdonii. Next base: position 137,843,498 of record NC_133772.1, on the reverse strand, counting down.
GCTCTGTATTTTTTTTTTTGAGCCAGGCTGTGTACTGTTAATCTTACAGAGCAAACTTAATTTTACATGATCAAGCGACTCTAAACATCACACAGGGGATGTCAGATGCTTTTTCAGCCCGTCAGCCAGGTTTAAAATGTTTATCTTAAACTGTGAAAATGGGAGGAATAGTCTCAAAGGGGACTGGGGCAGGGGATGCCAACTCAGAATGAGTGAAATACAAACACCATTTCAATGGGTTCATACATGTAAAACAGGAGACTTTTGTTTTTCATGCTCTGCACTGTAGCTGGCAAATTCTTGCTTCTGCCTCCTGCTGAGTTCTTAAAATCACTTCCTGCTGAATCATCCAGGCTAGCTGAGCTGTGTCTGTGGATGTGGGAGAGGGGATGATAAATACTAGAAAGGATTCTGAAACTCTTGAAAAGTCTCTTTGGAACTAAGTGGGGCTGGTGTGACAGCAGAGTTTGAAAGGCCTTTTTATTGCTTATTCAAGGGGCACATTCTTGAAACAGACACTGTCAAATACTTTTATTAAAGAAGAAAGTTCTTATTTTCTTGTGCATTATTAAAACTCTTAAACTTTCTTCTTTTGTTCAAGCCTCATTTTGGACCTGGTCCCACATCCCCTACTTGGGTGAGTAACACTTCCTTCCTCAGTCCTGCTGCAGGCAAAGACCTTGAAGTAAATGGGGCTAGTCAGTGAGGAATTACTTTCTCGAGTAAGGGTGCAGCATTAGGCCCTTTGTCCTTTTCCACTCTGCAACCAACCGGGGGCCCAGCCCAGCAAGGTGCTGGGTGCCTTCTGAGAGGAAATTAGCACCTATATCTTTACAGTGAGTGTGTGCTGCCAACTGCCATTGACTTCAATGGGAATTGAGGGCATTCAGTATCTCTCAGGAGATGTTAGCACCTTACCTTTTCAGGCTTGTTGATTTCCCTGCCCTCCGTTCTCTCTCCTCTACCCCAGGTTAACTTGAAATTAGCAAGGCTTCTCAGTTTATTTCATACACTAGCATCCGGAAGGACATGAGCAAGGATATTCCCTCTGCTGGGAATAGCTAAGTATTTATAGAACTGGATTAAGCACTGTACATGCTATTTCAAGTATAGATCTGGATCCTGCAGCCCTTAGTCAGACACAACCCGAGCTGAAGTCAAAACTCCAGACCTGGGTGCATGTTTCTGTGAAATGTTGTGACAGCCAAATGAGGGGAAATGTATGTCTGTGACTTACTGCATTTTCAAGCATGGAAAGAGCTGAGGATGGAGCCTTGCAGTTGAGCTGAGGCTGCAGCACTGATGAGTATTGCCACACAATACAGAACTCTGTGCTGGGCATGCTACTGGGGGATAGAATCTGCAGGATCGAGTGCTAGCCGACCTGGGGATGGGGTGCACAGGACCTACAAAGGAGCAACCGGTATTTGAAGCCTATGGAGATAGGGATTTGCACTGGTGCCCAAGATAGATATGATTTTTTTTTTTTAAAGTGGTAAGCAAATCCTCCCACAGATGGCTTTTCAGCCTGAGATCCTCCTGATCCTTCAATGCTTATTTACATGAGGAAAGCCAGTGGGATGAATAGGGAGCTTACAAACAGGGGGGGTAGAATTAGCTGGAACTACTTACGGGTATAAGTGATGTCGCTAGACTTGACCCTTACTCCGTTGCTTCTAATTTACACAAAGATGCATCTACATCCACATTTACCACCAAACATTTTTTTAAAATGTCTTTGGCACGTTTTCTAACCAATACGCTCTAGTGGCCCCTCTCTAGAGGAGCATGTTCATGTTCTGAGACTTATTACCATGCTACCCATTCCATTTTCAGTTTATGGCTGTCCTTACAAAATTAAATGGGTGGCTTTCAGCAATTTCTGTGCTCAGTTTACCCAGATAATCTATAACTCAATGACTTCTTTGGATTATTAAATTCACTTTGCATTCCAAGTTGCTATATTCATTATAAATCAGTGTAGCCTATATTGCAAGTAGGTATTCTCATCCGCAGATCTGTGCCATTACTGTCCTGAGGCCCAGTACAAGTCAGGGAATATATTAAAACCATGAAATCTCAAGCCCTACAAGTACGATGCTAAATGAACTAGAACGATGTGGTTTATACACTTTATCTGTACCTAGTTTATCAATAATAAGGTATCCAATATCCATTGGACAGGTGTTTATATACGTTCAGTTCAAATGCAGGTGAATTTTCACAAACTGCCGTTAACTACCACAAAAATGTCAGGCTGCAATGCTTTTGCTTCACAACAGAATGTGTGTAAATAAACCAACGATTGCTGGTTTCACTAGAGGTTTAATTATTTATTCGTTAGGGCCTCAGTCCTGCTGGGCACTCTGGCCCCAGTCCAGCAAAGCAGTTAAGCTTGTGCTTAGCTTTAAGCATGCGACCAGTCTCACTGACTTGAATGGAGTCACAGGCCTAAAGTTAAACACATAGGGCCAGATTTCCAAAGCTATTTAGGTGACTGAAGAAGCAGAGAGGCACCTGGTGAGATTTTCCAAACCGCCTGTGCCTTCAGACACCTAAATACCTCTACAAACCTGGCCTCATGCTGAAATGCATTGCCCGGTAGACCACTCAGCATCTTTTGGAAAATCAAACTCGAGTTACCTGCTGTGTTAGAGCCCAGGAATCCAGAGCGTTTGCGTTTAGCAGAGCCTACGTAAATATGGCAGTTGAGATTTTACTAGTGGCTAGAGCACTGGACTGGGAGTCAGGAGACCTGGCTTCTATTCCTGCTTCGGCCATTGGCATGCTGGGTGACGTGAGGCACAGACAGGTGAAGTGGCTTGCCGAAGTTTCCCCATTTGTAAAAATGCGGATAATGATAGTGACCATCCTTTGTAAAGTGCTTTGAGAACCACTGATGAATGGTGTGCTGTGTAAGAGCTAGGTATTAGGGTGAGAGTAACCTCTTTAAAGGCGAGAGAAGAGAAATGTAGAATTTGGAAGGGATTCCCCACTAACTGTTTTCATGTGGGACTAATTTTAGTACTTGACCATATTCCTTTGCATGTGAAATTTGATAAATTTAGATTTGACTAGTTTGCCGTGGATTGAGTAGGAATGTTAACATTAGAGCCTTTTGAATGTTGTGCACTATTTCAAAAGCCCTAGTGAGAATGGTGCTCTTGTCAGTCCATATTTCTCCCCTCCTGCCCCCCGTTCTCTTTCCTTTCTGCTTTTTGTATTTTTGGAGACCTTTTAAGAACAACTTTTTAACAGCCTAAAGGGGAACTTGACTTTCGTTTGAAAGTCCTAAGGGAGGTTTAAGAGTAGGTGTCTGGGTAGATTTTTACAGTATAGATGCATTCTCCTGTGAACAATTAAAGTGGGGAGTTCAATAGGGTGACAGCTGGTGCTGATTGTACAGAGAGTTGGGTTTGCTGACTCTCTGACCTGACTCTTTGAAACATCAATTTCTTTTCTGTCCTTTCAGATTTTGTACAAATTCTATAAGGGAGAGTTGGTCTGAAGGATCTGGAATAGAGTTGGCTGAAAATTTAGCAGTGGTTTTATTTTGGACGAGAAATGACTTCTGATGAAAATGAGAACTTTCTCATTAAAGTATGTAGTGTACGTGTAATAGCTGGTCTCATTTTCCATCAAAATGATTTCATTTATCCCCAGTGGAAAATAGCTTCTAAAAACCTGAAGTTTTCTGGGGGAAACTTTTAGATTTTTGGAAAACTGGAAAATTTCAGCCAAAAAAAAGTTTTGATTTGGGTCAAACTGACCTATTTGTTTGTTTGAACTGAAACCTATTCAGAGTCAGCTCAGCATTAAACTCTATCTGCCAATGGTGCTGCAGTGCCACACTACATCTCTTATGATATACCATGGTTTCCGCTCTGAGCTGTGTGGAGCCTCATGGGAGTCACCCATGGGTACATCCTGGTAGCTATAGTCTGTCCAGGAATCCTGGCCTGTAGGAAAGAATGAGAATGAAGCATTTGAGTGACAACTCTCAAAAGGCACGAGGGGGTAGATGCAGCTTGATTAGGTTTGGCAGAATTTGATTTTTTTTATATAATTTTGATGGTTATCAATGTTTGTTTTAATTACATTTTCACAATTGTGGGAAATTATGGGAGTGTTAGACAATTTAACTTTAATATTGAAATTCAAAACATTAAAGCTTTAACCACTAAAACACAAATTGTCAGCATCACCTGTCAAAATATACAAAGTAAATATCCTTAAATCAGACTCTAACTTCTCAAGCAGCACTTTTCATTCTTTGCCTAGCTGTAGATTTCAATTACCAAAGGAAATTTTTTGTCTGGTATTGTGTATACAGTGAAAGCAGTGTTTACCAATTTAAAATCTAATCCTTTCAAACCTAAGTTTAATGTTGAACTGATTCAAAGGAATGTTTCTGAGAATGTTAACATGTTTTATCAAATATTAAAATTTTTCTACATCAATTCTTCAGAACTGTGTGCAGAAAATTTTGATATTTTGACTTCCTATTTCAAGATGCAAGCAACTGTTGATCACAACTTCTGGTGTTTAGTGGGTCCCCCCCCTCAGTTCCTATACATATAATGCAAAATTCTGTCTCCTGTCACCTCATGCTTACTGCTGAATTTTGTTTATATTTTATGAATTATAAAATTTCAGCTACAAAAACTTGACAGCTCCCTGCACTCCCAGGGGTAACTCTCAGGACAGAGGACCCCAAAATGCAAAACTGCTTTCTGTCTCATTAATCTCTTAATTTTATATGTGTGTGTGAGAATTGAAGAGAGTCCATTTTCAATCTTTAGACATCATCTGCTTGGTTAATAACCTGTACCTGGAGTAAATCCAATGATTTAGAATACATAAAATATTATTTATATAATGTGTAAACTTTGTGCTTTCAGTAATGGCAGGGGATATCAATAATTATTCCTGCAGAAGGACAGCCACCATCCTCTGAGTGTTTTTCCAACCATGACTGGTTTCCTCTTTGCTCAATGCAAGGAAGAACCATATTCCCACGTATTTTTAAAACTTTAATATCTATTTTCTGCTGCACAGGGCGGATGAAGAATACCTGTTTCCTGAACTCCCACATCCCCACCTACCTATTCTCTCCTGTCAAAGGGGTTATTTTTGCAGTTCACTTGCTTGCAAGCTACATTTTGCACAGTTAATGGAACTGCACAATCCCATGGAATGGATGTCTCTGAAAATATTGTAATGTAGAAAAACTAGGCTACTGTCATGTTAACTCAGGAGAAGACAAAGCACAATATGGGGCCTTGGGCCAGTCTTTGCTGGTATAAATCAGTGTAGCTCCATTGACTGCAGTGGAACTATGCCAATTTGCACCATCTAATGATCTGGCCATAGTAGGGCATGTCCTGATTATGCATAATGGTGTTCTGCAGTTAAGTCAATGTTGAACAGAAATAACGTGAACCCCTCTAGGATCCAATCTTGCTCAGTGCTGAGTGCCTGCTGGGAAGCACTGAGCATTCTCAGCTCCCATTGGTTGCACATCACGTCTTCCCTTCCAGGAGCATACAGGAGATGTAATGCACAGGTGGAGGGGCAGAGATCAGAGCCCATTCAGGAGCACTTTGCTCCGTACTGCTGAGACCTCCAAGTAACATGGGTGTAACCTGCTAGGTACTGAATACCACATCGCCAACTGCTGAAGTCAACAGGAGCTGAAGGTCAATAGTTGCTTCCTGATTAACCATGAGAGTATGAAAAGCAGGGGTGGGTAGAACCAGCTTGAGTAAAATAAGAACCATTCCAAACCTTAATCCATCCCCTGCCCTAAAACCTGACCAAGCAGAATCTTTCAGGGCCTGATCCAACAGAGTGCTAAATACATTCATCTCCCATGGACATCAGTGGGAGTCAAAGGAGCTCAGCATCTTGCTGGATCAAACCCATATACTATGAATCCTTTGGGAAGTGGATTGTCAGTGCTTGGCTACTATTAGTTATTTTGTGTTTTAAAAGCTTGTCACTTGTTTTTCATTTTCACCCCCCCCCTGGCCTGGTAACCCAAGCTGGCAGTGCCAAAATGCTTTGAAAGAGGCTGATCCTGCAGTACCTCCTGCCTACTGAAAATCAGAAAGTGCCATAAATCATGCATGCGAGCCCATTCTTGGGAGACTTGCAGACCAGAGAGATGGAAAAAGCATCCTAACTTCTGAATGCTCCTGATCCAGACTCACCTTCTGGGATTCATCTGCCACTAACTTGAAAAAATAATGCACAGCGCCACCAGCTAAGTTAGGATAAGCCTAAAAAAGCAGCTTTTGTCAGTGTCTGAAGACTTCTAGTAGAGGGGTGGGGGGGGAATACAGCCCTGTAGTTCAAAGGTTTAATATTGTGGTGGTAACTGTGTGACATCAGCATATTGATGCAAGGTTTCAGGACCCAGGTCTTACTACAAGGACTTTATATCTTTCTTGCGCTATACAGACAGAAATTTCCTACGTGTAACTGGTGTACCGTGGCAGTGCTATATTAAGTACACACATATGTCATGAATAGGAAATGCCTAGCCATTACAGAAGGCTCAAGTAAGAAAGTTGACCTTAGGCTTAGTTAGCAGCTGGCAAATAGTATTAAAAAAATAAGTCCTTCCATCCCAGGGTTTCCTATGAGGATTATACTAGCAGGAGCTTCCCACTCTAACTCAGTCTTTAATTTTTCTTATTTTTAGAGATGGTCAGGTTTCCACCCCACTCCCCCGGCTGCAGGGAAATTTTCAGTGGAAATTTTCAACTTTTTTTTTTTTTTTTTTTTGGCCAAAAGCAGTTTGATTTTCAGCTAGCTTTAATGTTGCTGTCACAGATGCGGGTTCCATGTGGCACAACTACTCTTCCCCAAAAGGGAAGCCTCTGCTACGTTATGGGAGATGTAATTCAGCTAGGAATTTTGGCCTACAGACAAGAAAGAGCAATCTACAACTTCCATTGGACACCTGAGCTCCCATTTTTGGCCAAAATCTTCCAGTTTTCAAGGCTTGTCTGTATGTGTGGTTGTGTTTGTTGTTGTTGTGTCTCTTTGTGAAAACTAAAAAATGTCAGTGGAAAATGAGCTTTGAAACGTTTTGTCAAAATAATCCAGGTGGGTTAGATCAACTCTAGCTATGTTATCAAGAGTAGCCACTGATCAGTGAGTCACTGCAGAAGCCTGATTCAACCATTACTAGTGTAAAAGGGATCTGGAGGTTTTGGTCCCAAGGTGTAGAGCTGTTTGATTCCAACAGCCTTCAAACACAATTGGAAATTGTAACTTTTCTGTTACCTTTTTGGCAGTGAAGTTAGTGTGTGGTGGGGAAGTGTGCTTAGTTTGAGGATTTGGATTTTTTTTTTAGTGGCTTTCTTTGGTTTTATTTTCTTTGTATTTACAATTTGAAACTCTTTCAGACTAACAAATATGTTCCTTTCCTTTACTTTCCCTACATCTGTAACCTTTTCTCACTTTTCAAATTTGGGGCCAGAGCCTCAGCTGGTGTTAAACTGCTATAAGAATTGCCAGACTGGATGAGGCCCGTGGTCCACGTGGACAGCAGCTAATAGCAGCTGCTTCAGAGGAATGCATAAGAACCATGCGATAGGCTGATGTGCGATAATTCCCCCCCCCACCCCCTCCTCTGGTTCAGCCTGGTACCCAATAGTTAGTGTGACACAGCTCCATTTGCTTTCTATGGAGTGATGCTGATTCACACCAATGGATGATCTGTTGTGTAATTGACAAATTGTAGATTGGCCCTCTATCTGGCAATTTCCAGTTGGCTCAATCCTGTAGCCATTGCAATAGAAGTGGATCTGGAGAAGGGATGTGAAGGAGGTGGTGGCTTTATTGACCTGTTTAGTAACAACTTGAGAAATGCCGTCTACGGCCCCACTAGCACTGGTGGGTATTGACTCAAAGGCTGTTGAGTTACACATACTGTAGTAGCTTAGCTGGTAGACTTGTTTCAGCAAGCCATTCTGGAACAGTGAATACTCTGAAAAGATGAACAAATAGGGGGCAAACTGAGGCACCACCCAAGGAAGAAACAATTATAATCCTGAGTTCCAGACCTCTCATTGTCCTGTATTACTACAGACCTGCTGTGTCCAAATGAGACTGCAGCTGTCAATAGATGGATATTCAAGATGGCGTTATGAAATCATTCATTAATACAACTAAGAAAAACAGGAGTAATGAACGTGCTCTGCCTTCTAAAGTAACTTTGGAAAACTTAAAAAAAAAAATCTGTGCAAAGGACAACTACAATTGCTATCTATCAAATAAGGAAATGAAGCTGAAGTGAAATGGCAATTGGGAAAGCAAACTGCCCAAGTTTAGAACAATAGATATGGAACTTGTGACTTTTTTTTTTTATAGAGATTGACCAATCTGCTGTGAATATAATAGACAAGCTGCAAATATCTGACAGAATAATAAAAGTGCTGTCTCATTGAAAAGAGCTGCAGTGGCTCTTACTTCTGCAAGCAAGTGATTTTTGATTTTCCCATGTCCTAAGGAAGATGGACTCTCACCACAGAACTGCTTTTTAAGATGGGAGGGAGTTGGGGAAGAAGAATCCCAAAAAAACACAATACAGGAAAAGCTGGATCCTCTGATAGCTACCTTTTGAGGAGTTGTTTATGCTGTAGCTTAATTCTTAAGCAATGAGGAGGGTAGATTATAGCGTCAGCTGTTTATAAGAAAGGAAAGCAAGGCTAAAGGTTAGGGATTGAAAAGACAAGTAGATGAGAGAGATCCTTGGCAAGAGTAGCCCATGACTATTAAATGTTCTCTTTAGCTGGACACATGACTGCCCACACACTGAAGAAGTGTTCACAGATAAAATCTGTACTGAAACAGATTTCCAATGGTATTTGAAGGGCCTGATTCTGAGCTCACTTACGCAGGCATAAATCCACCCGGGCCATCTATTGGTATAAATCCGGACTATTGGCACAGCCTTTGGCAAAGAATGGTGTCTGTTTTGCCCCACCCTAGGAATAGCGCTGTGAGGCGATGTGCCTCGGACACACCTAGGGGATCCCTAAATGTTTCTCTAGAGGAAAGAGTCAGACCTCACAGACTTGAGTGGAGGAATATTTAAGAATACCATGGACAAATTCTGGTGTGACTTAAAAATTGACACACACACAATAACATTTACAAACTTCAAGTCTGATACAATATATGATGCAGCTTTTTCAATGTTTGTTTGGGACAATTCCCTTAATAAAATAGAAATGTAATCCCCACCCCCATCTTGGTTTCTTTAAAAAAACAAACAAACAAACAAACAACCCTCTCAATGAGGTTTCCCTAAGATGTAATTTCAGACCTGTATAAATATCCTCCTGTTGCAAAGGGTGATAATTACCACACCCGCATGATGTTATAATATATACATCTAATTGCAGTAGAGTTATTTGGGGCAGCCAAGGCACTTAAAATATACTTTTATTGCATGCCTCCAAGCTGCGATGAAGGTCATCTTATTGCTACCTGACAATACACTTGCAGGGTACTTCTGGTTTTGTATAAGTAAAACCAGTCTGCTTTTAGCCTTTTCCTTGTCTAGCTAGCTAAGTTTTTCTCGTGATTAAAAATAAATGTGTTTCAGAAGGACGCACACCAAAAGACATGTAAAGCTAGATTGTGGCTTGGACTATGGGACTAGAGGGGAAGGAAAATTTCCCCCTTTAATCCCTTGCACAGGCTACAGGGAACTGAGGTCCCTGTACTAACCTCAGTGTGTATACTTTGGCACAGCATGTGATCTTATTTTTACCTATGCCAGCACCCCCGCTCCCTATGCTGGCCATCATGACTTTATCTGTTCCCAAGACGACTTCAGCCACCAGTTCCTGAGTGTTGGGGGTGTTAGTGGGGGGAGGTAAGCAGGCTCTGTATGCTTGCTTACTCTTGTGTGCCTTTTCAGGGGGGTTCAGTTGGTTCTTATACTATTAGTTCCACGTGAGGACATGAAATCCAACCCACAATCTAGTCCCAAATGGCTTGGAGTGTTCTCTCTTAATCCGGTCCAGGTTTGCTGTCCATCTCAGGTTTCATAGGTTTACCCTGGATATGATGGTATATGATTCTGCAGCTCTCTCTCATGCAGCTACTCCTCACTGGTCTAGTTATGAAGAGTTTGGAGGACCAGGCCCCCAGCTTGTAGCATTCTGAGGCCTGCATTAATCAGCAATGTTCCATGGTTCATCGGCCTTCAGGGCCAGATCCTGCAGCCTGTACCCCCACAAGTGGTCCTTGTTCATGCTCAAGGAAAGTATCGGTTGTGGGATAGGGCTCTGGGTGTTTTTAATTTAAAGACTGTTTCTGGCTCTGTGGCCTCCTACTACTGATTGATTCCCTTTCAGCATATGAAAGAACATAACCGGTCTGAACAAGCTCGGCGACAGAATCACAGAAGGTCCTGAGGTCTAGAGTGGAGGAAACCAATTTAGCAAAGGCAATAAACAAATTAGCCAGAGAATCTGCTGCTTTGACAGGAGCCCCTAGAAAGAGACACAAAGGTGGTAATATGATGTTACTGGGTGAAAGCATTCGCAAGGCATGTTTTCCAGGCAGCATATAGGGATTTTACTGAATGAGTTGCACTGATTTTGTAACAAGAGCTGTTTGGATACATTCCTGAGCACGTCTCCGAATGATTTGCCCTTCCAAGGTTAAGATGTTGCAGCTCCAACTGCAGGAAAAGATGAATTCAAAGGCAGAAAGAAAGCCGGGCTAATACAAGGGATTATATGGCACAAAGACTTGCAGGAGGGAGTGGCTAGGAGAGCAGTGGCACTGAAATTCTATGACAGCAATGCTAAAAGACAGTACAATAATGAGCAAACCTTTAAAAGCATCGTTCGGTTTAAATAAGACTGGCTTTTCTGAAGTTCAGGGTATTAGCTGAAACTTATCTGGGTCTCTGAGTTTCAGCTTTGCATGTTAGAACAACTTCTGGCTTCTAGAGTTACACTTTGATTGAGGATGAAGATAAATGTCTTCAAGCTGTCTGATGACTTGCACTTCAGAAAGTGGCACACAATGAAACCATTTAGCTTTCATGATTTGAATTTTCAAAGTCAGCTAAGGGAGTGGGATACAAAATTCCCATTAAAATGACCAGGAACTGAGCATCCAAATCCCTTAGGTAGTGCTGGAAAATCTCAGCCCACGTGTCTGGGAGCTGCTTGAAAACATGCATGACTCAGTGGAGCTTGTACCTGCTGCAGAGCAGGTGGGTGGCATTTGGTTGTTGCCGAAAGAAACAAGCTCCTGGCATTGACTCTGGAACTACTACGTACTCTGTATCCCTGGCCTGGCAGGCAATCACCCTGCACCAGTAATTTGTATCGGAAGATCAGATCATGACCTAGTCTTTCTGACGAGCTTCTTGGATCACATTTCACCTGCAACTCCTTTGCATCCTATAATGCTTCACCAGCTGGTGCTGAAACACAGAGCCCATCCAGGTTTCACCCGTGAGCTTCCACACTTTTTTCTCCCTCTGCCGCCTCCTCAACTCTTCCCAGGGCCTCCTGGGCCTTTTAGTTTCTTGCTAGACCTGGCAGCTAAAAATCCCCACTTCAGGCCTTCCAGCCTCTTCCCTTTCTCCAGGGCCTTTCAGCGCCTCCCTACATGAATTTTCAGGCCAACTTTATTTGTGGATCTTTTGCTTTTGGTGCTCACATGATGTTGTCTGCTCATGAAGACAGATGTACAGAGCCTTTGGTCACCATCCATTCAATTACAGGGAGGGGGTGTCTCTGAAGACCAGAGTCAAACTCGGACATCGTCATGTATGTATCACCGAGCAAACTTGCATAACTCCAAACAGTGATACTTGCCAAAGCAAATGTTCCAAACTGCCTTTCTGATGTGGTGAATGCAATGGCTTTTTTATGGTGGCTTTGGACTCCTTTACTGATTATTTTTAAATTCTCTAGCTCCTCACATTAAGGTATTTCTTTCTAATATTGGTTGGGGGAACCTTGGAAACAAAAGTTCAATGGTGATAAACCAATACAATTAACATGCTGAATACATATGTGGGATAGGTCAGGGACAGATTCTTGTCTAAGAAACAAGGCAAAGATGACCACAGTGGAGCACTTTGAGGCGAGAGACTGCTGCAGAGCTGTTGTTGTTTGGCGGGGAGGAAAAGATTCATAAAATTCTGCCGTGAGAGTCAACTGCACTTAGTTTGCACAAAGTAAAATGCTGGAAAAAGGACAAATAAGACCCCGCTTCTGGAGGAAGTAGAGGAGGAGGTGTGTGCTTTTTTTGGGGGGGCGGGGCGGGGGGATGTATCCTATAGCTGCTCCATGTTGGACCTGCTCTAACTTGCCTTAACCAGGTTCTCTGCTCCCTGTTCGAATGCAGAGTGAAACTGGAAGTCTGATTCATGTTCTTGGTCCTGATCATCCAAGCCCTCCACAGAACTGGCCCAACCTATCTGAGAGAGTGCTTCTCTCAGGATCTACAAACAAGACTTCCCACCAAAAGCTACAATCCTCTGGAAATCACCAGCTGAGACTAGTGAACACAGGAGACTGTTTCCATGACAGCTGGCCTTAGACAGTTGAACTCTGTCATCTTCAGCTTTCAAGGCAGCAATCAACCTCCCCAGCATGAGAACAAAATGGAAAGTGCACTTGAGCCTGCCTTTCCCACAAGGTTATACTCCTCCAGCAAAGGAGGGAGAGGAGCAAAGGGTGTGTGTGTGCGTGCATGTGTGTGTCTGCGTAGCTTATAAATTCAGCACTGTTACTTTGGTTTAAATTCCTGAATCAGCAAACTATTTATTTAATCTTGCTCCCTCATGGCAAAACTGGAAATAGAAGCCAGGTATCATGGCTTCCAGTACCTTGCTCTGTCCATTATACTCATCCAATACTTGAGCACTGAGAATATTCCCATGAACGTTCAAATCTGACAAGTTTAAAAACTGATTTTAAAAATGAAAATCTAGATAAACTTTTAAATACTGTTTCTGGATGTTCCCATTGCAGTGTGTGCATTTGGCTATATGTTATCAACGGATGGATAACTTGCACTGAGTCATCCCAACGTGCATGTTAATACTGACTGTGCAGACCCACTAAATGATGCATCAGGCTGGGGAATAAAGAGAGAGCACTTTTTATAGAAGAAAGATGACTGATATAGCTCAACTCAGTCACAACCTGCGTCTTTATCATGGATAATGGGCAGACCACCCGATTTGTCTCCCTAATCTATTTACAGTGAATGAGTCATGTAACAGGCCCATGTCAGAGTGATGTTTGCTAGAGACCTGAAAACTGGTGGTGGATGAGCTCCCTCCAAGCTTGCTTACCAAAAGCCTATGGAATGACTGAGGTTTTGCCTCTCGGCTGAAAATCAGTCAGTGACACTACTGCCAAGTGCTCCTAAGCATATTAGCTAGCACATCTGCTGAAACGATAAGGTGATATTAGAATGAGATCACTGCCTTGTGCCCTTGTGCTGATACTGACTCTTGGTGGCTGTCAGTAAGCCTCTGAGTGCAGAGGGAAGTGTTAGGGTGTGGGGTGATACTGAAGTTTAAAGAATGTCTTGGGCTACGTCTTCACTACCTGCCATATTGGCGGGTAGCAATCGATTGTTCGGGGATCGATATATCGCATCTCATCTAGACACGATATATCGATTCCGGAATTCCACCAACCCGAACGGAGTTGCGGAGTCGACACGGAGAGCCGCGGACATCAATCCTGCGCCATGAGGACAGTGAGTAATTCGATCTTAGATACTTGGACTTCAGCTACGTTATTCACGTAGCTGAAGTTGCGTATCTGAGATCGATTTTCCCCCGTAGTGTAGACCAGCCCTTGGAAGCTAAACTATTGTGAACCTTACGAGTCCCCCAAGGGAAAGTCTTGTTTTAGGGACCCAATTCTGCCACCTGGTATGCATCGTATAAATATGATGTGTAACGTACATGAGCTTAAATCTGCTCACTCATGTGCATAAGGATGTGTGTGGATTCTCTCAAATTCTCCACAAACAACTTGTGCTTTAACCATGAGCATTACAAGTGTGATCCAGCATAATCCTATTCAGCATATCATAATAATAATGGCATAATCCTATTCAGCATATCATAACCTTTCCACAGACACCTTACTTGACATACTTCTTACAAGATTTGTTGCAATTATATAACAGTGGTAGCAACAACGATCTACATGGTCATATTTTAATCAGATAATGTCACAATTCTGCCCTGTAAATGGTGTTCAGATGCTGTGGTGATAGATGCCTTAGAAATTCCTAAAATGGAGGGGTAGACATAGTGTCGTATGATGCTATCATAGGAAAAGTCAGAGGGGCTCTGGTACCCAAGGAAGGTTCAGCCACCTCTATATTTGTTAGTCTCTAAGGTGCCACAAGGACTCCTCATTCTTTGTGCTGATACAGACTAACATGGCTACCACTCTGAAACCTATCACCTATATTGGTTTATAACTTAACTTTGTTAAGGCTTGAGCATAGCAGATAAACAACTGAGCAATATTCAGTCCTGTTTAATGCCTGCTCTGCTTCACTCCATTCCACTTTGACTGGGTGCTGGGACAGGAAATGTGCTAAACTGAAGCATTGTTACTACAAGGGCTGCCCAAATAATCTGCACAGTTGACATTTCAGCCAAGCTGGCCTTCCTTGGGACTCGATATGACCTGAACTGCAAAGCTGGTTTGCTTGGTTGACGTCAGATGCGTTAAGTTATAGAAGAAGCCAGGCTATGTTGCCAGGGCATCTCCAGGTTTCGGCTCCCTTCTGCAAGGAAAGGAAAATCCAGCATCTCATCTCTGCACTATTGACAGGTTGTTATAGCCTCAACTTTCATCTGCTTAGACTGAAATCCCTTCGGTGGACAAATGTGAGCAATTTAGTAATTATTTCTAGTAGAAAATAAGACTCCATTACAGTTCACCTGCCCACTGCTCCAGCTGTTAATGTTCATGCACTGTCTGTCTGACTCGCATGTAAATTGGACACATTTTTGGTCATGTTTTTAACTCCCTTTTTTATGTGCATCCCTCCTAATGTGATCCTTGTGGCTTCTAAACTCAATTTTCCTTTATGTAAATATATACGAAGCAAATAGAGTGGGTTAAAGGTCACTTGCCACCTTGTATCCTCTCTCTTGAAGTTGTCTGTATTTGATGTGCTCTCCTCACATGTATTATGTAAAATCACCCCAGCAGAGAGCAATCATTAACTGGCCTCTGTTTGACTTAGGATTTGCAGTACCCAGTTCACAGCAAAATTAAGTGATGATTATTACAAGCCTCAGGGAGGAGCATAAAAGCGAGAACAATGGAACTTCATGTTCTTTTTCCTTTCTGGAAACTGCATGAATGAGCACAACTAATGGCAGGTCTCTGTATCTTTCCTCCAGGAAAGGGGAAAAACTAGTGACCCTTTTGTGCTTTATTAACTGTTTTTTGTTAAATTTCAAATGTTCATCTCGTTAGGCTGAATTCTCTTCAGTGACTAGATATGAGCAATTTGGTGGTTATTTTGGGGGAGAAAATTGGCTCTGCTAGAACTGTCATGCCCATTGCTCCATCTGGCAAACTGCAGGCACTGTCTTCGCCGCACAAACATTGCTTTGATAGATGAGCTCAGCTACAGAAATGTATCATCAAAGGAGTTCAACAAATTTGTTTGACACCCCATTTTCTCCCCTGCACACTATCTCTCTTTGCCGCCTATCAAACACACCGTTTATGCTGTTGGATCACTTGTTCAGGTAAACAGACATTTGACATTTGCCTCCTGGTGTTTTTCCATCTTCGCTTTTCACAATTGATAGTGACAAATAGCTGACTCTTGTGAATAGGACTATCCTTTCCTGATGGCTTTTGTCTGATTTCTAACCTGCTGCATCACCTTAGCATAGTGTTGGTTTTTTTTTTTGTTTGTTTGTTTTTTTTGAGGGCAGAAGTGATATTATAATCATCTAGTTCAGTGGTCCCCAATGCGGTGCCTGTGGGCGCCATGGCACCCACGGGGGCACCTTAATGCGCACGCGTCCTGGCCCCCGGGAGAGCACCCACCGAAATGCCGCGGCGGGGACGCCTCTCGCTGACGACCTGTCGCCGACAAGTGATATCATCGAGAGGTGTCGCCGCTGCAGCGTTTCGGCGGGTGCTCTGCTGCCCTTCAGCCAAAAAGGTTGGGGACCACTGATCTAGTTTGACCTTTTGCATAACATAGGTCATAGAATTTCATCCAGTGAAATTGCTTGCATCACAACCAAACTCTTGTGGTTGAATTAGCATTAGAAAGACATCCATTCTAATCAAGAATGTTGGCAAATCTATCTGCTTACTTGGTAGGTTGTTCCAATGGTTAATTACCCTCTCTGTTCAAATTATGTGCTACACTTGCCTGAATTTGTCTAGATTCAACTTCTTGCTTGTCCTTGCCTATTAGATTAAAGAGGATTCTACCATCACACACAGACTTGAAAGTCTTTAAAAGATGTCTGGAACCTGATCCTGCATGGTGCTGCTTAGCACCCACAGTGCATGTAGGAATTGAAGACGCTTAGAACCTTTTGGGACTAGGGTCAAACTGCTGAGCTTTGATTAAAGGGACATCCTTAACTGAGGAAGGTTTGTCCAAGGGTTGAAGCATTAGCTTAGGACTTAGGGAGACCTGGTTCAATTCTTCTCCCTGCCACAGACTTCCTGTGGGACCTTGGGCAAGTCACTTAATCTCTCTGGGTCACAGTTCTCCAGCAGTAAAATGGGGATAATAGCACTGCCCCACCTCCCAGGGGTGTTGTGAGGATAATATATTTAACCTCACAACAGCCGTTGTGAGGTGCTGCAATACAACAGTGGTGGTGGCAACATAAGTACCTAATATTAGTTAAAAAATCACACAGAAGTATGTCTTGTTACGGATAACACCCAAGATAACTGTTCCTGAGAGCAACTTGAGAGAAGGCTTGTTTCCTCTAACTGTTTCAGCTTGCTTTTGTGTATTTGATAGAATTTGGGCCCTAATTCAGCAAAGCACTTAAGCATTGCTTAACTTCAGGCATGCGAGTAGTCTGTGCTTAGTACTTTCCTGGATCAGGGCCATAAGACATAGTTGATTTCATTGTTTTTCCCTGAGTTTCTCTGTGTTTGTTGGCTATGGTTTACCTTTGCTCTTTTGAAGCCTTATACAGAAACCCCTTTATTGAATTTCCTGTTCACGCAATCCGACTGTCCTAGTCAACTAACTAATTAAATATGACCAATTTAAAATAACTTGTCAGAAGGCTTCCTCATTCCTCCTCCTTACCCCCTCCCCTGCCCCGCCCCAAAGCAGCAATTTCAGTTTGACAGTTTGCTTGTTGGCAGGTCGAAAATGCTTTTCAATTTATTTATAACAACTTGAGACTTCTTAATCACGAATTGACTTGCTACAGGGGTTGTGTAAAATTCATCAGGGTGAGAGGCTCAAAGTCCACATTTTGACTTGAATTTGATGCATGTAGCCTCTTTCTACTTAAGTATGGGTTTGAATGAACTCGAAGCAAAAGTCAACTAACGCAAGTGAATTTTTTTCTGGTTTTGATGCAAAACATGAAATCAGCCACTTTCTCTACAAGACCAGAAATCTGACCAGATAGACTCAAAAGGTCTGTGAACCATCAAATGAACCTAGACTGAGTGTGTGTTGGGTAAAATCAGGACCACTTTGCAAGGTTTCAGGTTTCATTGCTGGCGTTAGAGTAACTCTACATCTTACGTGTGTGTGTAAACACACACGCGTGTGTGCTCTCTCGCGCTTTCCTTATCCTCCTCATTAAATCCTTTTCTGATGAATGAATTGTATGGGCATGGACAAAGGGGGAGCCAGGGTCATATAAAACCTATGGGCACAGTGAATTAAAGAAAAAGAAGGTTTTGGAAAAAAGAGTGCAACTTGCAGAGATCATCTCTCCACTCTCCTACTGACTGACCAACCGACACATCCTCTCGCCCTTTGCATTGCTGTCTCGGAGCCCAGTGTCACTGTGCATGCATGTTTTTCACTCAGCCAGTCACTAAACTTTGGCAAAGAATATGTTCATTGGTTGGAAGAACAGCAGGAAACGTGTGTATGAAGCAGTTCATTGGACTCTAGGCCTGGGAGCAATGGGGGATGTGTGGGGTCGGGGTAGGCAAGAAATGTGTGGGGTTTTTTTGTTTGTTTTTTTTCAAATGGGACCTGTGACACAGGGTGGATTAACTAAACAGCCGTTCTTGGCATCTCAGCGCTAAAGTCCTCACCTCCATAAATCATATGACTAGCTCAGAAATCTGCTTATTTGCCAGCAGTGGGGCGCTAACTAGCCTCCTATTTTTCTGTTCTCTTCTACAAAAACAGCAGGAGTGATGCTTAATTAAAGGGAAGAGTGGGAGTGTGAAAGAGCTCTAACCACAACCCCTCTCACCTCTGTCTCATCCCCTCTGTTTGCCTCTGCATTTTACGCTCTTTTCAAACAGCCTGGCACTTCTCTTTTTTTCCCAGTGCTGGAAGGGAGGAATCACAACTGTCTCGAGAGCTGGCTTTTTTCCAGGACTGCAGTGCAAGTAACGGTTTGCAGATCCAGCATTCATGGGAAGAGAGGCGTTGCACACGAATGAGGTGCTTCCATTTCAGAACAGATGCTAGTAACCCATTTTACCTTTTTTCTGTTGTCTGTTCGAGTGAGTAATCGCTGCCCTTTTCAATGTTAAGGTGCTGGGAACACTGGAAGCATCAATCCTCTATTTCCAGGTCAGGCAATGGCAATCTGAGACTTCCCATGCTGCTCTGCATACCACTGACCTTTGCAATGACCTGAACTTTTATTGAGGGTGAGAGGTAGTTCAGGCTCTGTGTTAGCTCAAGCCTCAGCACACAGAGCGCCATGCAGAGATGATCAAATATGCCAAATTGTGTGTTGTGTTTAAGTAGAATAGTCCATGATCCATTAAGATCTGAGCAAATTACAGCCACATTAATTAACATAGGCTCCCTGGTTTGAGCTTGAGCCACAGATGGAATGCCACTATTGATATTCATAGAGGCACTCAGCCCTTTAACTTCAGCTTGTGTTGATCAGCAGAACAATTTATTTTAAGTGCAGCTACATGTTGTTGGTGGAGAGAGGCGAATGCTTTTAAATGACTATCACTGATGAGGATCTAGTACAAGAAGAGAGATGGAAGGGAGCTTGGATAATGAAACCTCCAGATTCGCTATAAAAAGCTTAGGTTTTTTTTTTTCTTTTTCAAATGAGCCTAATGGAGTTAGGTATCCCGCTCACTGAAATTTAATGGGGATTGGGCTCCTAACTCCCCTAACTGCTTTTGAAAATCCCCACCATAAAGAGCATGATAGTTCTTTTCTGACTGTTAGGGCCCTTTAGATAAGGTCACTACTAGTCTGATATTCAACCAGTATTAAGTGAGCATGTCCATAAAGGGAAATTCACCTATTAAAATGCACAATTGTCCCTCCATCTTTAGAGATGAAGAATAAAACATCCAGGATGCTAAAATAATGGATTTTTTTCTCTTTCCTGGACCCATGGGGAAAGGACCCAGTGCTGCGTGTGTGTGTGGTTGTGGGTTATTTTTTTATATATAGACTACAACAGTGTCTAGAGGCTCCAGCTGAGATCAGGGCCTCTCTGTGTTCGATGCTGTGACCTGCTCCAGAAAGCTTACAGTTGATACTGAACAGCCAAAGGATGGGAGAAATAATATAACATAAGAAAAGCCGTACTGGATCAGAGCAAAGGTCCATCCAGCCCAGTATCCTGTCTTCCGACAGTGGCCAATGCCAGGTGCCCCAGAGGGAGTGAACAGAACAGGTAATCATCAAGTGATCCACGCCCCCATTGCCCATTCCCAGCTTCTGACAAACAGAGGCTAGGAACACTGCCCACCATTACTAGTATTTTACAAGCAGTAAACCAAGGCACAAGCGTTAAGTGACTTCCCAAGGTCCTGGAGGGAATCTGGTGGAGCTAGGAACTGACTGTAGAACTCTTGATTCTCAGTGCATTAGATCAACTGCTAATCAATCCCTCCTTTTAAAATTAGGTGCAGCTGCAGTATGGCATCTCTGGTGGGGTTTTCTTCGCCCCTGTGTGGCACCTGGAGATGCTGTGGATAAAGCTGAGTGTGGACCTTTAAACATCATGACGGAAAATAAAAAAAAAAACACCTCCCCTTCTCTCTTCCCCTCCCCCCCGCCCCAATCTATTATGTTATCCTTAAGTTAGAGGAGTTGGTGACGGTTTGCCAGCAGTCATGGTTAATGAAGGCAGCCTGCTCCACCAGTCCCTAAAAACGCTACAGGCCTGTCAGCAAGCAGCAAAGACAGCAAAGGATAAAGCTAGTGGTCACTTCTTCTATTCCTTTTGTCTCCTAACTCTCAGAAGAGCAGGCATTGGTGTTGAAATGTCCAGTGCTGTCTGAAGATACCATGGCTGCCCTTAAAAGACAGCATCTGCTGACTGTTACCACCTGGCCGTGCAATGTTTGAGATAACACAGTTGCTTCCTCCAACTTGCAAGATGTCACTGTAGTGAATGTATGGTGTGTTTTGCCAAATGCTCACTTTTTAAAGGTTGCTGTTTGGTCAGTGGGCTCTGGGTGCTAGTGTTTAGCTACCAGCAGCTGCAAAATATTGCTCATTTATGAATATTTTTCTGGGTGACCTTGGGAAAGTCACATCCACCTTGTGCTGAGTTGTCTGCTCTGTAAAATGGAGTTAATGGTGCCAATCTCCTTCATCAAGTGCTGTGCCATCTGCTGATGAAATGCACTATATATGAGCTAAGTATTAATTTTCTAGTGCGGTGGCACCAGAGCCCCAGAGTGCTAGGCACTGTATGAACACAAATTAAAGTCCTTGCCATAAAAAGTTTACAACTTAAATGAGTAGTTGATTCTAAAGCCAACTGACTAACCCAGCAACCTCGTTGCCTATCTGGATGGGCACTTTGTACCAGTCGTTTGGTACAGGCTTTGCAGTGGCAGGGATCACTTTCTTACTTGGACACATTCTGTTTCCTGTCTTCTGTGTGGATTTGAGATGGGTCATAGACCTCAGACTAAGTGTCTGCTTGTGTTCTTCTGGCTTGCCCAGGGCTGTGGATTGCACTCATGTGTCGAGACGCTGGATCTTTCATAGACTTCAGAGCCAGAAGAGATCTTTAGATCATCTAGTCTGACCTTCTGTACAACATGAGAAGGCTTATGTCCATGCAGTGTTTAAAAATGTAAATAGAAGTGAGGGCTGCATTTTTGTGTGTAGCATCTGCGAATACACAGGCGCATTTGTGTGCTCAACCCTTCTCCCGCTTACCCGCCCCCTCTACCCAAGCTGTGCTGAGAGAGACACTCCTTTCCCATCCCAAAGTCACCATTCTGTTCTCCTGATTCTGGGCTTTCCAGGACAATGTGCTCCACTCCATCTCTGACCTGACCCCTCTCTGCCTCTGTCATAACTCCTGCGTGAGGGCGGCTCTATGCTACCGAGGAGGAAATTCTCTTTGTTGTGGGGAACTCTGGCAGCCTACTAGGAGTGTCTTTCTGGCTTCTTGGTGTTGCTGAGGCAGAGCAAAGAAGCCAGTTCAGTGGGCAAGGACTGCTTCCCCTCCCTCCCCGTCCAAGTTTCTGTGCCCAAATAGAATTAACATGCAAAAATGGGGTAAGCAGGCTCCTGGCTACCCATATATGTGTGATTTTTATGACCATATTTGCTGATGCTTATTGAAAGTTTGGCCCCAGATCTTGTACTCAATAAAAATGACAATGTTAATGGATTCCACTCCAATATGGGGAAGACGACCACCTTCATGTGATCCTCTCTGCTAAGTGCTTTGGCGCGACCAATGCCATCAGTGTGGCCATCGGCGGCCTCTTGATCTAAAAAACAACTCCAGTGGTGGTGTCAACCAAAATGGCCCTCATCAGGGCAAACACTGGAAATAGATTTATAGTGACATATCTGCCAACTCAATGTAGAAGCTTTCTCTTCTGCAAAATGCGACCAAGCTGCTATGCAAATAGACTGAAATATGAAACTCATGACCACAGTTTTCTTAAATGTTTAATAAATCACGCTGGGCCATATTCTGACACCCTCAGAACCTGCTTAGCATTGTATTGTACAAGTCTTCATCTGTCTGATCCACACACCCAGAACCTGGCTCTTTAGCTCAAGCACCAGTCACTCATGCTTCCAGCTCAAAAGGTTCCATGGTTCATTCCCGTGTGTGGACCCAGATCAAAGCCTTCACCTTTCTTTTGCACAGTTTTATGGAGTTGTGCTACTTGTGGAGTCAGGTACTACTCATTGAAACGGGAGAGAATCCAGCCCAGTCCCAAGCATCAGAGATGCCTTTAAAGGTAATGCAAAATTTAGTGTGTATGCTTACTCATCAGTGAGATGGGGTTTAAACTGGCTAACAAGAACTGCTGCTGTCTCTGAAAGAATATGAGAAATGTATCCTTGTAGGAACTTGTTCAATACTGAGTGCAGATTCTTTAGTTTCAGAGGAAAGGTTAAAGCATGCTAAACTTTGTTTTCACTACTAGGTAGCCCTACGCTACCGGTACTCCTAGCTATCTTCGAGACACCATTGACTTCCTGAGGAAACTGCAATCCATTGGCGATCTTCCAGAAAAAAACATCCTGGCCATTATGGATGTAGAAGCCCTCTACACCAACATTCCACACACAGATGGACTACAAGCCATCAGGAACAGTATCCCCGATACTATCACAGCAAACCCAGTGGCTGAACTTTGTGACTTTGTCCTCACTCACAACTGTTTCAGATTTGGGGACAATTTATACCTTCAAGTCAGTGGGACTGCTATGGGTACCCACATGGCCCCACAGTATGCCAACATTTTTATGGTTGACTTAGAACAATGCTTTCTCAGCTCTCATCCCCTAACGCCCCTACTCTACTTGCACTACATTGATGACATCTTCATCATCTGGATATGGAAAAGAGGCCCTTGAGGAATTCCACCAGGATTTCAACAATTTCCACCCCACCATCAACCTCAGCCTGGACCAATCCACACAACAGATCCACTTCCTAGACCCTACAGTGCTAATAAGCAATGGTCACATAAACACCACCCTATACTGGAAACCTACTGACCGCTATGTTTACCTATATGCCTCCAGCTTTCATCCAGACCACATCATGCCAAGCCACATCCCATCCACGGTCTACGGCCAAGCTCTAAGATACAACCACATTTACCCCAATCCCTCAGACAGACAAAAGCATACGGGATCTCTATCAAGCATTCTTAAAACTACAATACCCATCTGGTGATGTGAAGAAACAGATTGACAGAGCCAGACGGGTACCCAGAACTCACTCACTACAAGACAGGCCCAACAAAGAAAGTAACAGAACGTCACTAGTCGTCACCTACAGCCCCCAACTAAAACCTCTCCAGCTCATCGTCAAGAATCTACAACCTATCCTGAAGGATGTTCCCTCACTCTCACACCTTGGGAGACAGGCCAGTCCTCACTAACAGACAGCACCCCAACCTGAATCAAATACTCACCGGCAACTACACACCACACAACAAAAACACCAACCCAGGAACCAAACCGTGCAACACAAACCCTAGTGCCAGCTCTGTCCATATATCTATTCAAGGGACACCATCATAAGACCTAACCATATCAGCCACACCATCAGGGGTTCGTTCACCTGCACATCTACCAATGTGAGATATGCCATCATGCGCCAGCAATCATCTGCCATATACATTGGCCAAACCAGACAGTCTCTACACAAAAGAATAACTGGACACCAGGAATTTTAATAATAGGAGAAGACTTCAGTCTCCCTGGTCACTCAATAACAGACCTAAAAATGGCAATTCTTCAACAAAAAAACTTCAAAAACAGACTCCAGCATGAAACTGCAGAACTGGAATTTAATTTGCAAACTGGACACCATCAAATTAGGCTCGAAATAAAGACTGGGAGTGGATGGATCATTACAAAACCTAATTTTCTCCTACTGTTACTCACACCTTCTTTCCAACTGTTTGAAATGGGGCACTCTCATTACCACTACAAAAGTGATTTCCCTCCCCCCACCGCTTTGGTATCCTACTGTTAATTGAATTGTCTTGTTAGACCTCTCACTTCGTATGGCAACTCCCATCTTTTCACGTGCTGTGTATTTATACTTGCTACTGTATTTTCCAGTCCATGCATCTGATGAAGTGGGTTCTAGCCCACAAAAGCTTATGGCCAAATAAATTTGTTAGTCTCTAAGGTGCCACAAGGACTTCTTGTTTTTGTTTTCACTGCTGCTCTGAAACAGCTCACTTTACTATTTTCTGTTTTAGGGGAAGTTACTTCAGTGTATTGCATTTATTTTTAAAGCAGGTCTCAATTTTTTTAATTTTTATTAAACATAGCTTTACTTACCAGTGGCTAGTCCTAGAGCTTGAAACTATACAAATCTATGGTTGTCTGGTTTTAACTAGTTTAAAGTTGGCCCTATCTTCATAAAGTAGATTAATCCCCTGGAGCTTGTGGGGAATATCTCAGGTACCAACCAGGCTGTGTTGAGTGGTTTCCATTGCTCTTTGTGCTGCTGACTGGAGTATTTCATTCTCACTAAAATGTCTGCTTTCCAGGGGGCCCTTCACGGCTCTAACACACTTGCACTGAGCTATCGGTCATGGACTGCTATGTTGGACTTCATGTTCTTTGCTGATGAGTCCTGGGTCTCGGTAGTGTTGTATAATTCAGAATCTTTTAACTAGTCAGCCATCAAAGGTTTGATCTTATGCCCACTGGAGTCTTTGGAAAGACTCCCAGGGACTTCAGTGGCTATTGGATCAGGCCCTAAGCTTGAGTGTTTTGTTAAAGGGGGAAGAGAGGGGAAATCCCAATTATTAACATGCAAAAACTTTCTATACAAGTGTTAACAAAGCTTATTCATAACCTGTATTTGTTACCTTTTTAACATATCCATTGGTATTTGATCAACCTCTTAATATCTCTTTTGTTCAAATTTCAAAAACTTCAATCGTGGTGTAAGGCTGTCAGTCAGTTTCGGAAAGCGTTTCCTGTACTTTACTTTGTCACCTCACTAATGTTGGGCAATACATCATTCTCCAAAAATGAGTTATCCTGCATTTGGCCACTAGTAGTAATTTGTGTTATCAGTGTGTCCTTCAAGTCAATAGCCTCCTTCAGATTGTCCCCTAATAAACCCACTAGGTTGTGTGGGTAGCCTGTGTTTAGTGATCTTGAAAATTCTATTTAATATTTTCCTCCAAAATACTATCATCTTAGGGCATTCCCACCATCTGCTTGCGGCACGATGATGATGAGTAGTGGAATGAGGATGGAAAAACTCCAGTTTACTGGTACAGTGAGGGATAATAATTAGCATTTTCAAAGTGTTGGACTAATCCGTGCAACACTTCATTCAAAAAGTCTTGAAGACTGTTGAATCAAAACTAGTTTTTTGAACCCAAAGGAATATTCCTGGAAAATGTCCCCTATTCTCCCATCTCTCCTGATAGCTCACCTTACTGACTGCTCCTCTTAGATTTATTGTGCCTTCCTGACTGTTTAATTTGGATCCCCTGTGTGTGCGTGCACGCTTATTTCTCTGTGGTTGATTGTGTTTTAGTGTTAGCTATTGAAAAATGACAGGTCTCCTGGGGTTTTCTTTACATACTTTCTAGGCTCAGAGGCCATTGGGACCCATCACCTTTGGTCTCTGTCATAGCTCACAATTGATAGGCTTCCTGTTGGCATAATGGTATCCACAGGCATGTTCGCTTATCTCCTTCTGAAAACACCTCTCTTTTTAAATATTCAGAGTGTTAAATTTGTTACCCTGGGTGTGCAATGAAATCTGTGGAGCCATGGGGTCAGGGTTTCTCCTCTAATGAAAATTGACTATTTTTTTTTTGTTTAGTTGCTTGCTTTTCCAGTCTAATGGTGAAGTTGCCTGATTATTAGCAGGTCCTTGGTGAATAACTTCCAACCTGACACACAAGTCCTGTACATTCAGCTCTTGGCTGGAGCAGAATAAAGCTCAGAATTGTGCTATTCATACTCAAAACATTGGAGCTGAGCTCTAAGCTCAGGGGAGCACAGTTAGTCTAATTACTATGAATTTGGCCAACAAGCAGAACTAGGTACTGTATATAAAGTCACGCTGAAGAGAACAGTGAAGTATTTATGCAAGCTGGGCCTAGTTAAGTTGAGGGTAGGGAATCTCACTGGCTTAAGCAGCCTGGCAGAAAACCTATGGTAATAGAATTGAAGGGCCTACTGTGCAATGAGAAGGAAAGGACTATAGGATGAAAAAGCCATTGAGTGAGGACTCTGGGACCACAAAAACATTTACTCCTGGGGGAATTCTGTGCTACTGCCCATGCACATAATTCCTGTCCCCTGCAGATTTATTTCCCTGCAGAAAAATTACTTTGACAGGGAAACCCCAAGAGTGGTCATGCGATCCTCCCCAGCAGTATGCTTTGAGTGCCAGGGCAGCCATCAGGGTAGAGAATCACTGTGGGGCAGGGGGCAGGACTGGAGAAGACCTGGCTGTTGGCTCCTACCCTGTGCTGGGCTCAGGTGCTAGTCCCAGCTGGGCTGGAGAGGATGGGAATTTTGAAATATTGAGTGCAGAATTTTTATTTTTTGGCATAGAATGCCCTCAAGAGTAACCCTTGGACAGGAAGTATCTGCTACAGGGTAGGTCTCCTGAAGGTGAGGGGATCTATGATGTCTGTCTGGATATGGTTAATAGGGATTTAGCCATGTGAGAATAGAGCATTTTGAGGGAGGATGAAGTGGCTGAGATTATAAATTCTTTGGGGCAGGAAATCTCTTTGCTCTGCATTTGTACAGCAACTAGCACGATCGCGTCTGGTCTATGACTGTGGCTTGTAGGCACTACGGTGATACAAATAGCAACATTTATAGTGGACTGGCACTGGGTAGGAGTTTGTGATCTTGTCTCTTCCCCTCCCCTCCCCCCTCCCCCCCCCCGCAAACAAACCAAAAATCCTGAAGGACGAGCAAGAGAACAGAACTAAAAAAGACCAAAAACAAGATATGAAATGTTACTTTTTTCTAATCCTTTAGTTTGAAATTCTAGTACAGCATCTTTAACCTTGTGACATTTGAGACAAACAGACACCAA
This sequence comes from Chelonoidis abingdonii, assembly GCF_003597395.2. Classification (NCBI taxonomy): domain Eukaryota; kingdom Metazoa; phylum Chordata; order Testudines; family Testudinidae; genus Chelonoidis; species Chelonoidis abingdonii. Next base: position 137,816,251 of record NC_133772.1, on the reverse strand, counting down.
CTACTGCAACTGGCAACACAAAATAGACTGGTGACTGACAAACCCTCTCTGTGACCATTGGAACAGGTGCTTCTGTCTGAAGCTTGTCTACCTGACTTCTCTTCTCCCCATGCAAATAGCAGTGACACTGGTTCAGAGGACAGGATGGATCACTTGGTGATTACCTGCTCTATTCATTCCCTTTGGGGCACTGGCTACTGCCGGAAGACAGGATACTGGGCTAGATGGACCTTTGGTCTGACCCAGTATGGCCAGTCTTATGTTCAGCCCCCTACAGATATTTGCCTTAGTTTCCTTTTTCCTGCTTAGCCTCAGATTATCAATATTATCTCATAGTTCTGTAGAATGTGTGTACAATGTACCTGTTTGCTTTTCCACCAGAGTTCAAATTACCCTGTAGTCAGAGGTGAAAGTAATCGGTCTGGTCCGGTATGGCATACCGGCAAGAGCCAGTACGCTGTACCGGACTGCACCGGCTTCCGCTGCAGGGATTTAAAGGGCTCTGAGCTGCCCGCAGCCACGGGCAGCCCAGAGCCCTTTAAATCCCACCCGCAGGTCCAGCAGCTGGGCTGGGGCCGGGATTTAAAGGGCTCAGAGCTCCCCGTCACTGCGGGCAGCCCAGAGCCCTTTAAATCTCAGCCACGGCTCCTGCGGCCAGGCCAGGGCCAGGATTTAAAGGGCTCAGAACTCCCCACAGTGACAGAAGCTCCAGGCCCTTTAAATCCCAGCCCCAGCACGGCAAAGCTTGGGGTTTCCTCGGCAGCCAGAGCCCCGGGCCCTTTAATTTTGCCCCTGAGCCGCAGGGGGCTCCCAGCCACCTCTTCAGCTGGGAGCCCCTGGTTGATTTAAAGGCCCTGGGGCTCCCAGCCACAGCCAGTGCCCCAGGGCCTTTAAATCTTGAGAGGCCCCTCCTCTTCCACTTGAGGCCATGCCTCTTTCAGATGAGGCCAGACTCCCCTCAGGACTCGGGCAGCACCGGTAAGTCTTGTAAGTTACTTTCACCCCTGCCTGTAGTTAGACTATCGGGGTTGGAAGGGACCTCAGGAGGTCATCTAGTCCAACCTGCTGCTCAAAGCAGGACCAATCCCCAGACACCCAGTGTTGCTTGACATTGTCTTCTATTAGTTTAAACTACCTTTATCCCTATCTCCAGTTCTGACAGTTTTGTAAATACTATCTTAGCTGTAAGAATGTACAGAAATCCTGATTTACCGCAAAATTAAACAAGGATAGCTATTTGTTTAGAATCCTTGGGAGTGAAACTAATAAATCTATTTCATCGTTATGGCTGGAAAGAAAAATATCTGCTTTTGAAATATGATTGAACAGAATAAAGGAATTGGAAGAACTGGAGTGATATTTACTGTCTATATTACATTGGCAACTGAAAGGCAGAAAACAGCCTGAGATCACTGATAGAGTTCTTATAATTATACGCAAGCATAACGTAACCAATAACTTGCAGTCTCTTGTATTCTTTTATCCTGCAGACCTGACACTCACTCCTTGAATTATTTGCAAGGCAAGTTTTTTTTTTTTTTTTTTTTAAATCTCTTTAATTAAAAACCAACTGGCTGAAAATTGTGGGTACCAGATGCCACACTGGTGTAAATGGACGTAACTATTTTGCGGCATCATGCACTATCATTATGGCTGATACTTTGCTTCCATGAAGACAAGCATTAGCAAGTATTTGGCTGTAGAAGTTCATCATCCATGTCTTTTTGTTGTAATTGCCCTTGACCAAGGAAAAAAGAGTGAGCAATAAACTGCATTAAGAAGAAAGTAAAGTATTGCCTAACTGCTTATTTGAGGGACCTCTGGTCTGTGTGCATGTACTTAATTTTTGAGAATCTTCCATATCCTCCTGCTGAGCTCTGACCTGGGATGACTCATTCTATTTCCCCCACTCTATTTGCTTCTGCTTTAGTGCTGGTTGTCACAACATTGTGTACCTTTTTACTTGTCATGTTCAGCCGCCAAGGCTTAAACTTTCCTGTCCCAGAATGAAGATTTCAGATCGGTATCTATAATTCAGTGGTCACTTGAGGGTGCTGCTTGTTACCATGTTGGATAAATAAATTGGAAGCCAGATGATTAGCCCATGGTTCAATTACTGGCATTACTGATTCACCACACTTGTTTGCATCCTATCATAAGACTGTAGTGTGATTCTGTCAGCAGAAACTCTTCCTGTTTTCGTGTTCTTGTGCAGTGACTATCATAGTGGGGTGCTGTGACAAAGCACCCCTGTAGTCTCACCTAGACACCATTGTAATAATCTTTGTACAAAATATGCCTTGTGAGATATCTTTTGAAATCTAATAACTTATTGGTCAGTACTGTTGCTATATAGAGAGTATTCAGCCCTTTGACTTTGGGGGGAGATTCTGAGCAGAGCATTTGGTCAGCCACGTTACTGGCAACATGGTAAGGATTTTACCTTGAGCTAAATCTAGCTTAAGTTTTATCTTTTATTTCTCTCATAAACATTTCTAACTCTAATATCTGGCACCTGACTTCACTTACAATCCAATTTTCTTTTGTTAATAAACTAATTTTATTTTTTTTTAATCTAAACAATCCAGTGCTGTGCTTAAACCAAACTGTTTGGTCACTACAGTTGAAGTGGAAAACTGTTAACTATTGACTCCTTACAAGGGCAACTGGCCTTTAATGTGTGAACTGTCCAGGAGAGGGTGAGACGGCGCAGAACACATTATTGGGGAAAACCCAGGTCTGGAACTGTGGTGGGGTCACCCTGCAAGTAGTAACCAAGGCTGATGGAAGCTGGAGTGTGACGGGGGTCAGAGCTGCAGGACCAGGGCTGAAGTGACACACAGACACTCAGGGTGTGACCTGATTATTGGTAGCCTGTTTGTAAATAGCCCAGGTTGGGAGCTACAATAGGACCTCACTATGAGGTACCCCAGGTTGTGGGACAGGCAGTGACACAATCCCTTGTTGGTCTGGACTGCACCCTGGAATGTGACAAGTTTTGGTGCTTGAGTGGGGGTTTCTGGTGCAAACGCAAAACTTGGTAGTGCTCCCAGTAACTGGTATCCTGAAATGTGAACTCTGTCTTCTCATATCAACTTGCTGCCTAATCGACCACCTTCCGTCTATATTATCTTGTTGGGTTAAGTCTATTTACCTCCCTCTTCCTTTATGATATAATGGGGGTGGGGCATGGAGGAGGTGAATAGATCCTCCAATTATTCGTCCTTTCCTTTTTTCAAGGAGCCGCCCCCCCCATCCTCACAAACTCCTACAGGCCAGTACACTAGACTTACCATGCTGAAGAGATCTTTTGTGACAGCTCCTTGTTAAAATATCAGCATCTCTGTTACGTACAAACTCTACGCAGAGATTACTGCCAAAGTCTGAGTTGACTTTGCCCATTATTGCAGCCTGTTCTTTCATTCACTGAGGGATATATATACGTTCTTTTGGCCTACATCAGCAAGAAGAGAGCCTGAAAGTTTATTTGAGATGCTCCCTTATTTTCTAACAAACCTCTATGCTCTGTGGCTATACTGACCTTGACTTGGCTATCCATGCATTTCTCACATCAAGATTAGATTAGTACAACTCCCTCCTGGCAGGCTTGCTTGATAAAGCCCTGTATAATCTCCAGCTGGTGCTGTGTGCAGCTGCCAGTTTCTCATAATATAGAGATGATCTGTACATTTCACCTCTTCAAAATCACTATTTGTCAGCCAAACCATATATTGATCTGCAGGTTCACCTTTTAAAGGCGAACCACAATTTTATTTTTTTTTAACCTGAACTTAGTGAAGTTTATGTGCTGACTGCCCCAGATAACAAAAGTCAGAGGGGCACTTGGCACACAACCTCAGATTAACTTCATTACGTACAGATTATATGCAGTTCACCCTGAGCAGGATGGCAAGGAGACAGCATAGCTTTTTCTGTCTCTCTTTAATTTCCCCACCTTTCAGGGGGGAATCTTTTTTCTGCTACATTTGCACTGAATTTAAAACTCCTGGAGGTTGTGACAGACCCAGACCAGTGGGGTACAGGAGTCTGGTAGAGGGCAAATATACTGGTCACTGGATGAGTAGGTTTTTGTTCCCTGATTGACCAGAGCAGGGGCTGCACTAGAGTAATCAGGAACCTGCTAGAACCAATTAAGGCAGATAGGCTGATTAGATCTCCTGCAGTCAATCAAGGCAGGCTAATCAGGGCACCTGGATTTTAAAAGGAGCTCACTCCAGTCAGGCAGGGGGGAGCCAGAGGAGAGGAAGTGAGTGTGAGGAGCTGGGAGCAAGAGGCATGAGGAGGTGAGAGTGAGAGGGTGTGCTGCTGGAGGACTAAGGAGTACAAGCGTTATCAGACACCAGGAGGAAGGTCCTGTGGTGAGGATAAAGAAGGTGTTAGGAGGAGGCCATGGGGAAGTAGCCCAGGGAGTTGTAGCTGTCATGCAGCTGTTACAAGAGGCACTATAGACAGCCGCAATCCACAGGGCCTGGGGCTGGAACCCCAAACCTCCCAACTCCTGATCAGACACAGGAGAAGTTGATTCAGACTGTGGGGAAGATCTTTGAGGTGAGCAAATCTGCCAATGGGCGCAGGACCCACCAAGCTAGAGGAGGTACTTTGTCACAACGTACAGGACTGACTGCCCCATGGACCCGCCTCTCGTATTTAGTCACAAGGTAGATACAGCAGGGCATCAGCAGCTCATTCTGAGGACTGAACTAGGGACCTCTGGTTCTAATAGAATAAGCCCCTCTATCTTGAGCCAGGCATACTCATGGTTTCTGTGGACTGGGCACAGAGGGGAACACGTAACCCACTGGTCAGTTGGTTACATTAGCCTCCTCCTCACTCACTAAGCAAAGTGAGGTTCTGGAACAGCCTTCTAAGAGGAGCAGTAGGGGCAAAAAACCTAACTGGCTTCATGATAGCCTGACATGTTTATGGATGGGAGGGGATGGTATGATGAAACTGCTTACGATGGCATGTGGCCAGTCTGCGACTGCCAGTAGCAAAAATCCCCAGCTGCTGGAGATGGGACACTAGATGGGCAGGGCTCTGAGTTAATGCTGAGAATTCTTTCTCCGATATCTGGCTGGTGGTCTTGCCTACATACTCAGGGTCTAGTTAATTGCCATATTTGGGGTTGGGAAGGAATTTCTCACCAGGTCAGATTGGCGAAGACCCTGGGTTTTTGTTATTTTTTTGCCTTCCGCTGCAGCAGGAGGCACAGGTCACATGCAGGTTTAAATTAGTGTAAATGGTGGTTTCTCTGTAACCTGAAGTCTTTTAAACCATGATTTAAGGACTTCAGTAACTTAGCCAGAGGGTAGGGGTCTATTTCAGAGGAGTGGGTGAGGTCTGACCTCCTGCACATTGCAGGCCGCAGAACTAGATGATCATGATGATCCTTTCTAGAGCAGTGTCCGATTGACTCAGATTTTAAGGGCAGAAATGCTTGGTGGCAAATTAGTCCTTGGAAGAACTTATCGGGGATGGGGGAGGCTCTGGATATTTGGAGCATTACATTATGTACAGACTGCAGAGTCAAAATCAAAAACAGGGTTGAAAATGTGAATCCCTCTCCTGGCCAAAAACAAAATCCCCTCTCTTTTCTTGTGTATTTTTTTTTTTGAACTTTGAACTTTCAAAATTCAGGAAAGCATTTTAGCTCTAGAATTGGTTTGAAAAAAGGGGACACAGTTTTGTGAAAATGGCTGACACTTTGCTTGATTATTTAGCATTCAAAACACATTGGAGAGCTCTAGTCCAGAGAGGAAGAGAACCTTCTTCCCTGGAAGTGGGTGCAGAGGGCCTGCTCTGCTTAGTTTGTGCCCTGTCCTCTTCAGAAGTGGACATTTACCCACCTTCCTGCCCCATGAGTGGAAGAGGCAGGAGGGGAACTTGCCTTTTGTACCATGTGGGACATCCACTCCAAATTTAACATTGCCTCAGGCTACAGTAGATTCTATTCAACGTTGGTGGGAAATTCCCAGACAACATGATTGCACTGAAATCATGTTACAAGGGAGCTTAAGGTTGGACACGGTGCCTGGGGGTCTCAACGCGAAGGGTCCAAGCTCTGGTAGATTCCCTGAGACCCACAAAGGCCTGGTGTCTGTGGGAATCAACAAAATTGATCTATGGGAGTTAGGTACCTAAATATTTTTGGGGATCTGGATCCTACCTCCACATGCTTTTCCCCTCCCACCATTTGTCTGTTTGGTCTCTTGTAAACTCTTCAGCTTGGGACTGTCCCTCGCTATGTGTGTTTGTACGATGCCTAGCACAACGAAGCCTCTTCCTTGGTTGGGGCCTCTGCATTACTGTCCTCACTGTCTTAATGCTTTATGCTACTGCCCATGTGCAGTTGAGTGCCTTTCACATAAAACCAGGGGCAAAAACAAATTGCCTAGTGGACTTCATATTCTCTCATTTCTCCCTTTTGTGGGCCCAAAACTCTGCTTGGGGTGGGATTGTTAATGTTTGGTAGAGGTTGAGGGTATAAGGAGGTTTCAGTGTAACATAAATAAACAATGGTACAACACGTCAGCTTCTATTGCTGCTTCCCTGGTGCTGTGTGTGTGCAATGTGGCTAAGGAGGAGTTGGGGGCACTGGCAAAGCCGCACTGGTGCATCTTGCTTTGTCTGTCTCTTACTGCTACTGTCAGTTTCGCTTTCATGATCACTAGACTTTTCCTAAATATAAATTTAAAAAAAAACCCCAAACAGATGTCCTCAATCTGTTTGATAAAATAGCATGTTCACAAAGCATATGCTTTATGGGCTCTCAGCAGTTAAAAAAAATGTTATTTTTAGCAACAATTGACTTAGACTACCCTTGACCTTCCAAAGAGGAGAGATTCTTGCTATTGCACTCTACAAGGCTTTGATATTGAGAGGTTAAGTAGCATAAAGTGAAAAGCTCTATGCTTCCCCTTTGGTAAGAAGTGAGCTAGTACCAGCTATTACCATGGCAACTGCAAACAGACTATCCTGTGCAGTTTGGTTATAAATAAAACAAAAATATTCTCCATTAAATTACATGCCATGCCTACATGTATTTGCTATCACCATGTTCAGCAGATGTTGGGAAATATTGCTGTACATGATTTGTTAGTCAGAAAAGATTACAAGGTTTAGGCAAACTAGATAATCTTGGTGCCCTGTGTTTGTTTGTTTTTTTAAATTGGTTTCTCAAAGAAAGCTCAAGAATGATGCCATGTAATTCACTGCAAGACTTAAGTATCAGTGAAGAAGTCATCCAAAAGTATGTCATAAGCAGCAATAAATTTGTTAGTGTCACTTTAAGCCATAGGATGAAAGGATGAGTGCAACCAAGATTTTTGTGTATTGCCCCTTTAAATTTCTGGAGGGCCATGCTACTTACAGGGACTGGCAGCCATTTTGTTTTTTTGCAAAGTGTGCAATTTTTTAGGGCAATTTATTTATATCCTTCCCCAAACCTTCCTGTGCATGTTAACGATATTGTTGAGGACTGTTACAGAGGACAGGTGATCTCTCCATTGGGCTTAAATTTTTTTTGGGAGGGGATGAGTGGGTGTCTCTGTGAGTTGAGGGAAGAAGATGGAGTTAAAGCTGAAGATCAATTGTAAGGGCTTTAATGACTTGAGATCCCAATGAGTCAGGCCTGGGTGAGCTGCTGTCTAGTCCAACTGTTCCTCTGACTTAGGCTACGTCTTCACTACCCGCCGTATCTGCGGGTAGCAATCGATTGCTCGAGGATTGATATATCGTGTCTCATCTAGACGCGATATATCGATCCTCGAACATGCTTATATCGATTCCGGAACTCCACCAAGCCGAGCGGAGTTGCGGAATCAACAGGGGGAGCCGTGGACGTCGATCCCGCGCCATGAGGACGGTGAGTAATTCGATCTTAGATACTTCGACTTCAGCTACGTTATTCGTGTAGCTGAAGTTGCGTATCTAAGATCAATTTTCCCCTGTAGTGTAGACCAGCCCTCAGAGGACTAAACCTCAGCCTCCCATGCAAATGAGCAGGATTTTGCTCTCCCCAAGAGCTTTTTTTTTTTTTTTTTTTTTTTTTTAACTTTGTGTTTGCAGCAGAAGCTCTTGAGGCTAAGAAAATCCAGAGCAATATTACAAAGAGGACAGGTCTGGAGCTGAAAGACAGGACAGATGGGGAATGTGGACCGGAAAGGAAGGGCCTATCATAAAGTAGGGGAGAGGCCTGGGAGCTAAGGACAAGCTACCGCAGCCCAAAAGCCTCACTAAGACACATGAGGGTGTTGGGGTGCAGAAAAGCAGTAGTGGGACAAGAACATGAAGGAAGGCCTGGAGTCATGGAAGAGGGAACAGCAAGCGAAGGGGCTCGATTCAGTGGTGCGGGAGAGGGTCTTACAGAAAGAACAAGGCTTAGCTAATGTAGTCTTTTCCTGCCCTTGTCAGGCGTCTGACTGGCTGGTGGATGCCAAGTAGGCAGCAGAGGTGCTGCACATGTAGTAAAGGAAGGCACAGGCAATAATGTTCTTTGAGTTGGCAGGGACTGCAAGGTGTCCCCCGCTGATGGAATAATGTGACTGAGCTCCAAAAATCTAGAGAGCTGCTTCTTTGTGATGCAGTCATGGGCAGCACTTCCCAGCCATGTCCAGATTAGTGGAGTGGGTGGGACATGTGAGAAGTGATGGCTGTCATAGATAGACCACTTACATCAGCTACTCCTTTAGCCTCTGGTGACCTTGCAAGAGCATCTATGCTGTCATGAGCACAAGACTCCATTAGGGAGATTCCCTCTTGGTCACATCTTGCAGGAGCTGCTGTGTCACTTGCAGCTTGTTCAGGGGGCAGCGGCACAATGGCTCACTGGCTTGAGCTATGAGCATTATATTATGTCTACTCTACCTTCCTTCTGCTGGCTGACTATAAAATGCCAATAACTTGATTTTATTTGTATTTTATTTTTTTTTAAAGCCCTTACCGGTATTAGCCCTACCTCTTTTCACACTCTGATCTCAGGCCCTGTATTGGTGAGTACCTGTGCTCGTGTATGAGTTAGCAGGAGACTATGTTTTGTGCAGCGTGGAATTCACTTCCCACAGAATCCATATAATTTCACACCTCCTGACTTCTTTAAAAATGCCTCCAGCATTTCCCCTCCAAATGTATTTTTAGAACGAAGTCTCTACAAATTATTACTCTCTCTCCTTTTTGTATGGGATCCCATCATTTTTTTTGATATCTCCTTCTTAGGGCACAGAGATTTTATTGCTTTGTTTTTGTTGTGCAATACCTCTGTGTGTGTGTGTGTGTGTGTGTGTTAGATTAGTACTTGATACTCTATATTTACATAAGGGTTAAAACCTGTCGTTATAGGGTTTATTAGCAGTGCTGAAAATGGAAAGAAATAGATACTATTGTAATGTTTTTACCTCATTAATTATGAAATATTTTCATTAAAATGGTTTGCTAGATTTCTAATTACAGAGCAAATTACTTCAAGGATGTTTTTAACATCTGTCTAAAGAACAGGGCTGTATTACCCAGAAATGGGGCTCAAGCCATAGATCTGAACCCCTTGCTCTTCAGAATGTTCAGATGCAGATCTGTGTGGGGCTTGTCATTCATTCTGGGCTTCTCTGTAGCGCCCTTAATTTGCATGAGAGGGTGAGAACGCCTCCATTTTGGCTAGTGAGTGTATAAACCTCCGAATCTCCTTCATCCCCCAGCAAAGTAGCTTCAAGCTTTGTGTTCCTGCTATGTATACTGGGGATCTTTGCAATTCTCTTGATGTTATGGTGACAAGTTGCAGTGCTTTTTGTAGTGTCAGACATACCGTATGCTAGTATGAGAGTTTCCAGTGGTTTTTAAAGGAGCAGAGATCATTTCAAGTTTTCTTTAGTGCTTCATCTTCAGTATGTGGGTATTTTTACACTGTGTACCTGACCAACAAAGAGATCACTTGGGAGTGCTAGTCTTAAATCAAATTTAACTAGCACGGTGAGGGATCCACTAAGGGTTTTCCTGTCCTGCATCTCTCCTTGTTAGAAGCTGCAGTTGTGTCAAACTGTGCGGTGATGTGGGTAAGTGCCCACTAGGGACTAGATTGATGCTATTAAACAATTACCATTTTTGACCTGTCCACATTTGATCGTAGGCCTTCCGAGACGAAAGACCCACTAACCCACTGCATCACCACTGGAAGTATACAAATATTCATACAGGCCCAACTCAGAGGTGATGGTGTAAATTATATGCTGGTGAAACCAAATATAACTTGCACATCTATGAGATGGTGAAAAGAGCAGGGCTAGTTGTAAGGAAAACAGCCAAAGGAAGGGAGTAAGAAGGTGTCAAATGAAGCAGGAAGTGCCTGATCTATTTGATGCCACCAGCATATTGCTTTCTGTACTGCAATCTGTCTTCTCCTGTGCTATAGCCTGCTTGTCAGAGCAGCAGTCAGTCAGGCCTAGTGGTCCGACCCAGGAATCAGAGCCAAGGGTCAGAATAGGGCAGAAACAATGCTAGGAACAGGCATGTATAGGCATGATCACAGCTATGCACTAAGATTGAGCAGGCAGTGATCCACTACTGCCCCTGGGCTTAAGAGCATGCCTGCTGTCTCCCTTCGACCAATCGGATCAGTCGGCCAGTCAGGCGGTTCTGCTGTAGCCCATTAGTTTGCATGGAGACTGAACTAGCCAGGCCCAACCTGACACTGTCTGCCTTTTACACTAAAGCCCCTTAGGCATGTAAAGCAGTTTTAAAGTGGGTGTATTTACATCTACTGAAGATCCCCTGTAGCAGGGTGGACCCCTGCTCCTGCCCAGAAGGGGTTAAAAACAGCCCTGAGAGGGGGCTGTGGCTGGGGAAAGCAGCCTTTAAGCTGCTTTGATTGGGGAAGTGGCTGCAGCTGGGACCATTCCCCAAACAGAGCAACAGGGCCAGGGAAGCCAGAAGAAAATAGTCTCTAACTGGAGAGGGAGACAGGCTTGGCTGCTTGGGAACTCACCCAGGGGACGTAGAGGAAGGCAGGGCTGGGGAAAGGCCTTAGGAGCGGGGAAGCCCTAGGCCAGCAACTCCCCAGGCTGAAGGGCCTAGTTCTAGGCCTCCTAGGTACTGGGCTTGCAGAAGGGCAGCCAGAGGGTGGGTAAAGGCAGCCAGTCCAAACCCCGTTGCCTATGATGAGTGGCTGATACTGCAGTCTGCCCCAGTGAACGGGGGCTAGATGGAGACTGGGCAGTAGCCATCTACTGAGGCAAAGTGGGGACAGAGGGTGGGGGTCCCCCGGGAAGGGGAAACCCTCAGAGAAAGGGGTGACTGCTTGGGGGCAGCACTCCATGTAAAAGGGCACCCGGTCCAGGGAGGGACACGGGGCCAGAGAACAGGCAGATCACCGGCCTGCAGAGGGTGCTCCGGGCTGGAAACCAAGCTAATTCCCCAAAGACACCAGCAGGGGGTGCCGCAGGGGTGAGTCTGCCTGTTTACACCCCCTTTAAAATGCTATAAAGGGGTATTAGTGCAAATGACAATCCAAGTTGGTGTGTAATTTACTCATTCTCATGGGAGTTACCCATGTATATCTTACATGACCATTTATAGCACACCTGAATATGCTCTGTTAGCCTCTCTTTTCTATATTATAGACACCTCCTTCCCCATGTTAAATGAACATTGAGGGCTGGTCTACACTACGGGGGGAAATCGATCTTAGATACGCAACTTCAGCTACGTGAATAACGCAGCTGAAGTCGAATATCTAAGATCGGATTACTCACCTATCCTCACCGCGCGGGATCGATGTCCGCAGCTCCCCCTTTCGATTCCGGAACTCCGTTGGGGTTGGTGGAGTTCCGGAATCAATATAAGCGCGGTCGGGGATTGATATATCGCGTCTCATCTAGACGCGATATATATCGATCCCCGAGCAATCGATTTTAACCCGCCGATACGGCGGGTAGTCTAGACATAGCCTAAGATTGCAAAGTTAAACACTCCAAAGTTAGGAAGTGCCAGAACTAAAGTTGACTGTGCAAGCTTAATTTGCTCCCCTGTACATATGCATTATGGTACAGACTTTAATTACATTGATTATAGTACATAATCCCCCCCAGAACTACTGCCTCATTCAGTGCACAGGATGGATTGTGCTTACTTAAGGAGAAGCTATTCGATGTTTTGTTTTCTCCTCATTGCTCAGTGTGTGGTTCTCTGCCTTATTTATTGCACACTGTTCAAACACTGCTCTGAAAACAGAATTATTAATTTCCTCATGGGTTTTCTGTCACAATCATATCTGAGTGCTTGACAAATTTAATTAATTTATTTAAACAACACCCCGGGAGATAAGTGGGTTTTATCCCCATTGTACAGATGGGGAGTGGAATCAGAGATTTAGGTTAAACCACTAGCCTGTGGACCCGATTTTTCGGAGTATTTAGCATTACATAGCACTCTATAATGTTCAAAGCCCAGCTCTCACTGACTTCCATTGCAGCTGTGTGACTTGCACAAGTGCTGAGCACTGATCCCAAGTCTCAAGCTGGGCACCCAGAAAATGAAGCACACACAACTAGTAGCCACCTGTGAGACGTTTGGTTGAAGTGACTTATCGCAGAAGATTAGAATTGGAAGAGACTTCAGGAGGTCATCTAGTCCAACCCCCTGCTCAAAGCAGGACCAATCCCAACTAAATCATCCCAGCCAGGGCTTTGTCAAGCCTGACCTTAAAAACCTTTAAGGGTGGAGATTCCACCACTTCCCTAGGTAACCCATTTCAGTGCTTCAACACCCTCGTAGTGAAATAACTTTTCCTAACCTAGACGTCCCCCACTGCAACTTCAGATCATTGCTCCTTGTTCTGTCATCTGCAACTTTGGAACCCCCCTTTAGGTAGTTGAAGGCTGCTACCAAATCCCCCCTCACTCTTCTTTTCTGCAGACTAAATAAACCCAATTCCCTCAGCCTCTCTTCATAAGTCAAGTGCCCCAGCCCGCTAATAATTTTTGCTGCCCTCTGCTGGGCACGTCCTTTCTGCAGTGGGAGACCCAAAACTGGACGCAATACTCCAGATGTGGCCTCACCAGTGCTGAATAGAGGGGAATCTGCTGGCAATGCTCCTACTAATGCAGCCCAATATGCCGTTAACCTTCTTGGCAATGTGAAGGTAGAATGAATTATATTGTGAAAATAGAAAGGATTAAAGAAATGTTGTATGTACCTTTAAGCAGAAATAAGAAATGTTGAAATACAGGTGCCAGGAAAAGAAACATTAGGCATAAACAAGGGTGCTAATGGCAAAACATTAACAGAAGATCGGTAATAGTTAGTAAGGAAATAAGATATCATGTCCTAGTCCCAGGTAAACTTATCAGATTCTGCTTCCTTTGTTACCTTGCTAAGTGCTTGCCCTTTTATTTGTATAATAGATGAGTTTGTGTCTTGCATGGTGCTCACATTTATCTGGGTGTATTACAAAGCGTGAGCAAATAAAACAGAGTGGTCTGACAAATGTGAGTCCTGAGTCTAACTTTGACAGCAACAAGGGCACACGGACTTATATCCAGCTTCTTGTCCACTGTGATCTCCAGCAGTGTTCCCTCTAATTTTTTAAGTCCATGTGTGGGAATGAATTTTGTTATGTGCACCAATATGGGAGGTGGTATGATACATCACCTTCATATTGGGGCACATGACAGAACTCAGTGGTGAGGCTGAGAGGTTTGGAGTTTGGGAGGGGCTGTGACGATGTGGTTCTGGTGGGACCCAATGAGAGTGTCAAATCAGGACCAATTGCTCAAACAGGGCAGTCACGCCCTAGGCTGGGGCTTTTCCACCTCTAAGGCAAACCAAACCAGCCAGACAAAAATGACTTCGGTATCACCCCACTGGCTACCCACAAGTCACACAAGCAATTTCCTTAGACACTCCAGTCTCCAGTATCACCACCAGTTCACACGTCCTGGAGAATGAATGGTTATGAAAACCAACACCCCAGTAAAAGAAAAGGTTCTCTCGATCCCAAAGGACCAAGCCCACAACCCAGGTCAATATACGCATCAGATCTTACCCACAAATCACGCTGTTGCCAATCCTTTAGAATCTAAAATCTAAAGGTTTATTTATAAAGAAAAAGATAGGGATGAAGAGCTAGATTGGTTAAATGGAATCAATTACATACAGTAATGGCAAAATCCTTAGTTTAGGCTTAGCAGTGATGAAGTAAACTGCAGGTTCAATCAAGTCTCTGGAGTACATCCCCAGCTGGGATGGGTCATCAGTCCTTTGTGCAGAGCTTCAGGTTGTAGCGAAGTCCCTCTAGAGGTAAGAAGCAGGATTGAAGACAAGATGGAGATGAGGCCTCCGCCTTATAGAGGCTTTTCTAGGTGTAAGAACACTCCTTTGTTCCTACTGTGAAAAGTTACAGCAAAATGGAGTCTGCAGTCACATGGGCCAGTTTCTGCACACTCTGCTGAGTCACAGGGCGTAACTGCCTTCTCTGGATGGGTCAATTGTGTAGCTAATGGTCCTTAATAGGCCATCAAGCAGGCTAAGCTGAGCTGATACCAATTTGTCTGGGATCTTTCCCAGTAACACAGCACAAGTTTGAAATACAGACAGTATACAGCCAATATTCATAACTTCAACTACAAAAATGATACAGACATACAGACAGCATAATCATAACCAGTAACCCGTAACCTGGTCTTAGACCCTTATATGACCCCCTTTACATAAGATCTGGCACCACTACAGGACCTTGGTTGCAACCCATGTTCTATATGGTCCCAGTTTATATCAATAACGTCACAGGGGCTCAAGGCTGGGACAGAGGGTTGGGATGCAGGCTTTGGGGTGGGGCTGGGGAGGAGGGGCTTGGGGGGTGGGCTGCCCTGGGGCTGCAGAGGGGAGAGAGGACTTCTCTTCTTCCCCCTCCTCTTGCCGCAGGGGCTCAGGGGTGTGGAGAGGCACCTCTCCCTGGCTGCAGTAGTTCTGGCTAGGCCGGGCTGGGCTCAGGAAGGGGCTCCTCTTCCCCCAGCCGCAGCAAGTCTGGGGCAGGTCTGTGCTGGGGCTGGCAGGGAGAGGTGCCTCTGGCCGTGGCAAGTCCATGTTGGGGCTGGTGGGCAGGGGTGCCTATTTCCACTGTGGCAGGTTCGTGCTGAGGAAGGGGCACCTCTCCCTGCCGCAGCCCTGAGTTCCTGCATGGGATTTAATAGGCAGCTGCGTCACCACGCAGCTTAGTGGGAACTTAGATCCCCAGGGCCTTTTCTGCAGAACTGCTACTTAGCCAGTTCATCCCCAGCCTGTAGCGGTGCATGGGATTCTTCCATCCTAAGTGCAGGATTCTACACTTGTCCTTTTTGAACCTCATTAGATTTCTTTTGGCCCAACCCTCCAATTTTGTCTAGGTCACTCTGGACCCTATCCCTACCCTCTGGCATATCTACCTCTTCCCCCCAACCTTAGTGTCATCCACGAACTTGCTGAGGGTGCAATCCATCCCATCATCCAGATCATTAATGAAGATGTTGATCAAAACTGGCCCAGAACCGACCCCTGGGGCACTCTGCCTGATATTGGCTGCCAACTAGACATTGAGCCATTGATCGCAACCCATTGAGCCTGACAATCTAGCCAGCTTTATATCTACCTTATAGTCCATTCATCCAATCCCTAATTTTTAACTTGCTGGCAAGAATACTGTGGAAGCCTGTATCATAAACTTTGATAAAAATCAAGGTATATCATGTCCACTGTTTTCCCCATATCCACAGAGCCAGTTATCTCATCATAGACTTGCCCAGCATAACATGGCAACTCTGTGGCAGAGGCAGGGATAGAATCCAGTTTCCCAGAGCAACATTCAATTGCCTTAATCACAAGACCCTTCTTCTTTGTCATTCAGTTGTCTGTCTCTTTTACTATGCAACCCTGATTCATCTCCAGAGCAGGTCTAGCTTGTGCATGGAACGAAGCAGGGTATCTGTAAGGTCACCAGAATTATTTAACATTGGCAAAACAATGTTTTCCTTAGCCTCATTCTCGGAAACTGCTGAACTGTTTTGGCTGTAATTTTTCTAAAACTGTCAGCTTGAGGGAAACACCTGTCAGCATGGAAAACAGCTGAAATGGTACTAGTTTGCGACGTTATTAATAACTGAGAACAGGGTTCTATAATGGGAAGTGTCCAACCACCTCAACAGACAATGTTGCAAGCCATGGCTATAATAATACTATGGCACAGACCTGTTCAAAAGCATATGGACAGGCAAACAAAGTGATGGGGAACCTACCTCCAGTGGAGACCTCTGTTGGAGGGGTGACGCTCTTAGGGGCAAAGTGGGTGATCAGCCTCACAGCCAACCCAGCACAGAGGGAATAACCTCTGTTCAGAGGAGGTCCCACTCCAAGTACCTCCCCCAGCAGCATGGCACATCCAGTCAGAGTGGTGCCATTAGCCCACTTCTCTCAGCCTTGAGCCGCATCTCCAGAGAGGACAGCCACAGTGCGACTGGCACACTGGGAGCAGCATTAACTGCTCACAGCATCCCCTGCAGCTAATCTGCAGTGTTGGGGTGGGGCAAGTCTGAGAGCAGTCATCTGTGACTGCTATGGGTGCTGTTTATAATATGGTTTCTCCTCTCATTCAGACTCTACACACTTTTCCTATTAGGCCAAGTATCTGTGCAAATCTTGTGCGCAGAGGTCTATGTGGCTAAGTGGAGGGGAGCAGCAGTGCCCCCTCTGCAGGGAACCACTGATTTTTCTGTTTCAATTTATCCTCCCTGCACCATGCAGTGGGGTGGAGCATCTGGTCCTGTATTTTTATTTTGGGAAACATAAGCAATTGACACATCGCTGCGGGTATAAAAAAAAAAAAAAATGCTTCAAGCCTCTCTGGTTGCTAAGAGACAGGTGCTTCAGATTTGAAAGCCTTCATGCACACAGGGTATATTATCCTGGCAAATTGGACTTTCAGATCTGGCAGCAATGGAAAAAAGGTAAATGACCTCTATTTTTGGAAGTTAGGTGATTTGATTTCAGTGACATCTGTTTGCCCTTTTTAGCTATGCACGTGACTGGTCCAGTTTGAACATATGTGGCTACATTAAGCACAGTAAGTTTACTTGATACTGATTCCTAAATTGATTTTCTTTTATGCTTTAAATATTTGGCCAGCTGATCTCAATTAATTACATTTTAAACTTAGTTTTGTGTGCTCAGACAGATTCTCCAGTCAATCCATGTGTGGCACTTGCTTTGAAGTCAATAGCAGTTTTGCATGCACATGAATTACATGATCTAGATGATCAAATGACTTTTGAAGGTTGGTTCTCAGAAGGTCTGCAAACCTTCCTTTTTCAAGGATCTCCCACTGACACGAATGGGAATTCTAAGCTCAGAAGATATGGCTGCAGTATAAATACCGCTATGGTATAGAATATTGGCTTCTCCTTTGACTATTCTGATGCAATATATTCCTTGACCATTGAAAGACACTTCACTTAAAAAAACAAAAACAAAAAATCCCCCAACAACCCCCCACCCCCCCGATTTTGTATCATAGAAATATGGCCCTGATCCATATCTGCAACAAAGTAGCTCACTGCACAACTTGAGGGTGGGTGGGTCCAAAAATGACTTTGAATCACCTTTGCTCCCCTGATCCCAGGCCAGGTATGTGGCAGGTTGGTTCCAAGCCAGGAATCTCTGGGGTGCAGGGGAATTCACCACCATGCATTCTGGCCACACCTATGCTGGCCTTGGGGGATTGGTAGAGGAGCTGTTACGCAGCTCCCCCTTCAGCTGGGTGATGTTCCCATGGCTGCTTATGCTGGGTTTATGTTTGCAGGAGAATTTGGGTTGATGTCTTTACCATGGAGTTGTTCTTAGCAGACTATTATACTGCCCTGTGTTAGAGATGCTTCATGTGATTTGATGTAAACTCATTCTTTTAGAAACCAGGGTAGATCCCTCTGTTAGTTTTGGAAATGAAAAACATTGGGCATGCCAGTCAGTCTACGGTATGCCCACTACACTGAAATCATGGATAACCTTGTGCAGAGGACCCTGATGAACCTGGGGGGCTTGGCTGTAACAAAGAAAGACGGGTTGTTTGTTGGAGACCCCAACTGGTTCCCCAAGAAATCCCAGGAGAACCGCCGCGACTTCTCTAAAGACAAGCTGAAGGAGGGTCAGAATGTGATTGGGCTGCAGATGGGCACCAACCGAGGTGCATCGCAAGCAGGCATGACAGGCTATGGGATGCCACGCCAGATCCTCTGATCAGCCCAGCTTGGCAGCACTTCCTCTCCACCATCCCTTCCCCCTCCTCTCTAGGGTTTAATGTATTTGTCTACAGTCTAGAATATTGGGGAGTGGTGCCTTGAACACCCCTGCAAACTGCCACAGTGAAACCTGCCAGGGCCTCATGCCCTGAAAGTCTTCATTCAAAGCTCCCCATTCCAGAACCCTGGAGGGGGGCCCTTGTCCCCAATATTGCACACTGGGTGCATGACCCAGAACTCCCCTAAACTTAAACCCTAGTTCTGTGGGGACCAAACTTAATTTCCATATGCACCAAATAACTGTCTAGACTGATACTGGGACCAATCAAGGCTGCCACCTCCCACCCTTCTATCAAAGCTAAGTGCCAAAGCCATGGTGGCTAGCAGCCAGCCAGATCTCTCCTCCCTGGGGCTTGGGGCTCTGTCTGAAGCAGCAAACCCAATTCTTGCATTCCAGGTACCCAGGCCAGTGGCTCTTGCTGATCTGTCGATAGTCCTTAGGACCAAAAATCTCCCTTGCAGGGCTCCATCTAGCTGCTCAGCTGTAAGGCCTGTTAGCAAGCGTCTTGTTTCTAATCCTGTGCTTGTGCTGCAGAGCTGTCTGTGTATTGTCTGAGTAACTTTGCAGGGTCCTCTGCACACAGGATAACCTTGAGAGTGTCTGCTGCATGAGTCATATGCTTAACATTTCTCTAAATGTTACATCTACAACTAAAAACATTTTGCAGTTTTTCTAGAGGAGGCTCTAGATCAAAATTGGCAGATCTAAATCTTCAGACTTTGTAGAAATTAAAATCTGGAGTCAAACTCATCTCTTGGTTTTTTTTCTCCATTGCTTAACTGGAACCACCTGTCAGTGCTAATGCCTAATAGACTTTTCCATACGCTCTCCCTGAATCCTCTATAGTAATGTAAAACCATTGCACTCTGCTGGCTGAACAGATGGGAAATGTATCATCCGGGTCCTATGACAGGGTCTGCTCATTATCTATGCTCTCTTTGATAATATAATAGGGTACAGCATGTCTTTTAGAAAAGGTAACAAAATAAAGAAAATGTGCCTGATCCTCATTTACACTGAGGCCCCTGAACACTACTCTAATAGTGCAAAGAGGCACTCACGTAAATGAGAATCAGAATTCATGTATTTTGTCTTACTATTGCTCTGTCCCTTTCATCATAGACCTCTAAAAGTAGCTCCTCATTTGTGGTGGTTTGGCATTTTTCATGTGTTTGATAGGCAGGAGTCATTTAAGCGACCCACTTAATGGCAGAGATTTCTTTAGTCTGTATCATTTTGACCGAGTCCTGGAGTACACTACAGAGATTGTTGACCTAACTCTGTGTCTATACTACAACGTTGTTCCTGCCGATGTAAGTCGTCCATTACGCTGAGCTAATAACTCCACCTCTGCGAGAAGCACAGTGCTTAGGTCGACATAGGGTGATGCAGTATCAGTGTAGAGACTGTGTTGCATACATCGACCATTGCTGCCTTTCAGAAGCTGTCCCACAATGACCTGCACAGACAGTGAAATCTGTGCAAGTGCTCCTGGTAGGGTGACCAGATGTCCTGATTTTACAGGGACAGTCCCGATATTTGGGGCTTTTTTAATATGGGCTGCTATTACCCTTCACCCCGTCCCAATTTTTTACACTTGCTCTCTGGTCACTCTAGCTCCTGGTAAGATGAGAACCACTGACATGAGGAGCATACCGTGGGCATGCAAAAGCAATTTAATCACTGTGTTGGCTCTATATCACCATAAGTTAGGTTGACTTAATTTTTGTAGTGTAGACTTGCCTTGAGAATCCTTTGCCAACTGTTTGTAAAGACTGAGGGCTGCTTCACTTTTCTGAGACCAATTCTGTGAAATTCTCTAACAACAAACTAAAACCACAGGAGCTTTAGTTAAGCAAGATATTTATCAATAATGGAACAAAGAAAGGTTAAAACAAAAAAATGCACAACACATCCAGCATTTGTGAGAGCAAAGGCTGGAACTAGCTAGCTTGACATCATTCAGGTCCATTCCAGGATCTTATACTTTTGGAAAATACATTCCCTGTGCTCCAGCTTCTCCCTTTCTCCCCTGGGGCAGGCAACATACCAGATACACAGCATCTGGTTTCAGATATCATGTATTTTCTTACCTTCTTTGTCCCTAGGATCCAAGACATTTATATTCTGTGATCTGTTTGAAGTTAACGGTATGAAGGAATTTATTATCCTATCAGGCATGCAAGTCCATCTTCCCTCAGCATTTCAACAATGATATGTGTGATTTGGTGCACTATCTGTGGGGAGTGGAGTAGTTATGTATTCCATACAACCGATTGTTCCCTATGTTGTCTAACCTTCTCTTCTCTCCCCTCTTCCCCTCCCTGCTTACATCTGGAGTGATTTGTCAGTTTTTTCCCCTCAAGCCCAGCTTTCTGAGTGTCCTGTGATCTTGTTTGCAGTTTAGGTAGCCTTAGGGTTGCCAACTTTCTATTCGCAGAAAACCACTCCTTTGCCCCATCCCCTGCTCACTCATCCCCCCTCCTTCCTTTGCTCGCTTTCCCCCACTCTTGCTCATTTTCATAGGGCTGGGGCAGGAGGTTGGGGTGTAAGAGGGGGTGAGGGCTCCAGCTGGGGGGGTGGGCTCTGAGGTGGGGCTGGAGATGAGTGGTTCAGGGTGTGGGAGGGGGCTGGAAACTCTGTGCAAGCCTAGGACACAGAATCAGGCTGTTTCTCCCTCTGGATCCCTCGGCTCTAGGAGGGTAGGGGGTGAGGGCTACGGTGGGGGGTGTTGACTCTGGGGTGTAGCCAGGGATGAGTGATTTGGGGTGCAATAGTGGACTCCAGACTGGAGTCAAGGTGCAGGAGCTGCCAGGGTCCCTTTTCGACCAGATGTTCCATTCGAAAACTGGAGGCCTGGCAACCCTAGGTAGGCTGTGGATCATGATTTGTTTGACTGACTTTCTGGCTTGAGGTGTTTACAGGCAAATTGAGGTGGATTCTGATTAAGAAAGAAGGGTTGTGCATTCTTATAATTCCTTCTTTGCTTCATGTTTTTTTATATCAAATATCAATTCTGCACATATTAATGCTGATCTCTTGCAGTGTAGTATGTTGCCCTCCCTTCATGTGGAATCTCAGTGGAAGTTACTCAGATTAACGCTGATGTAAATGGAATGGAAGTTGGCTCCATTTATTCTGAGGCTCAATTTATGCCCTCATTAAGAGGTATATTGTTAATTTTAGGGTCCTCTTCTGTCTCAATTAAGCAGAAGTTTGTGGCTCTTATCATTTGTCTTGTAGTGATATTACTTCACACACAGCAAATGATATTACAAGGTGTTCATTGATGCAATTCATGTAGATTATTCATGTATTTACCACAGTCAAAGCCATAAATGTAAAATAATGCCCAGCTGTTTCTGCCCCTTTTTGGAAACTGGAGGCTAGCTATTTCGATGAATGCTCATTTAGGATAGCATATCTGAAGACAGATATTTATTATGGTGCCATCAGTTTTCAGCTTGATATCTCATATGTAGCTCTGGTAATTGGAGAATAGCCGGTGGGGTCACCTTGGTGTATTGAGCCACTATGCAACTCTCAATATATTTTCCTCAGAGGCTATTGTGGGTACCGGGTCATCTACACAGAAAATAGCACATAAGAATGGCCATCCTGGGTCAGACTAAAGGTCCATCTAGCCCAGTATCCTGTCTTCTGACAGTGGCTAGTGCCAGGTGCCCCAGAGGAAATGAATAGAACAGGTAATCATCAAGTGATCCATCCCATTGCCCATTCCCCGCTTCTGGCAAACAGAGGCTAGGGACACCATCCCTGCCCATCCTGACTAATAGCCATTGATGGACCTATCCTCCATGAACTTATCTAGTTCTTACCAGAGGATATTGTGAAGGCCAAGACTATAACAGGATTCAAAAAAGGAGTTCCACAGGTTGACTGTACATTGTGTGGGGAAAAAATATTTGCTTTTGTTTGTTTAAAACCTGCTGCCTATTAATTTCATTTGGTGACTCCTAGTTCTTATATTATGAGAAGGAGTAAATAACACTTCCTTCTTTACTTTCTCCACACCAGTCATGATTTTATAGACCTCTGTCATAGCCCTCCTTAGTCATCTCTTTTCCAAGCTGACAAGTCTCAGTCTTATTAATCTTTCCTCATATGGCAGCCACTCTATACTCCCAATAATTTTTGTTTCCCTTTTTTGAACCTTTTCCAATTCCAATATACCTTTTTTTTTGAGATGAGGCGACCATATCTGCAGGCGTATTCAAGATGTGGGTGTACCATGGATTTATATAGAGGCAATATGATGATATCTTTTATTGTCTATGCCTTTCTTAGTGATTCCCAGTATTGTTTGCTTTTTTGACTACTGCTGCACATTGAGTGGCTGTTTTCAGAGAACTATCCACAATAACTCCAAGATCTTTCCTGAGAACTAAATTAGCTTTAACAGCTAATTTAGACCCCATCATTTTATATGTATAGTTGGGATTATGTTTTCCAATGTGCATTACTTTGCATTTACCAACATTTTGTTGCCCAGTCGCCCAATTTTGTGAGATCCCTCTATAGCTCTTTGCAGTCTGCCTGGGACTTAACTATCTTGTAGTTTTGTATCATCTGCACATTTTACACCTCACTCTGTGGTCGAGGCTCCGTTGTGCTAGGTACTGTAAGATCATACTATAAAACAGTCTCTTCCCCAAGGCTCTCATGCTCTTAATAAACCAAGGTAGAGAAGATACAGAGATGTAAAATGGCATGCCCAGTGTTTGACATAATTGTCATTTTTACTGTTTGCTTGAAATTTTTTTTTATGCTTTTATGCAAAAGAAGCCATAACAAGATTTTAAATTTATATCATTTTGGCCTTCTTACCTGAAGTCTCCTCTTCTACAGAGTTCTCTTCCCCCTCCTTCAGTACTATGGGGGAATTGGTCACTCAAAGGTTTTTCATGCACGCCATCTGTTTATAAAACATAGGTCATTTAGTTAAGGAACAAAGGCAATATCATATGACTTGAATGATGAATCAGCTCAAATAGGCCTCAGTTCACGGAAATACTTCATCAGTTCTTCAACCAGAGCTAAGCACATGCTTAAGTCTTTTCCTGAACCAGGAATGAAATGAATGAATACTTGTAGCAGACTGTTTGCGAACAATTTACATGATACAGTTTATCGGCATAAATTTTGTTTGCATGTTTTAAGAAAACAGAACAAAGTGGTGGCGATTGCAATCTCTGCTGGTAATTTGTGAACAGAGTAGGGGACGAAAATTTTGGAAGAAATCCCCAGTGCCAAGGGCATGAAGTCAGCTGGGGATAGAAGGCTGGAACATGATGTGCTCTGCTGATCTCTGGCCAACAGAATAGTATTTAGGAGACTCTTCTTGCTAACTTGAGTTAGAGGAAATCTAAAGCTACTTTAATTTGTACCAAGGGTTGGCTTGGTAAGCCCAGGGATGCCGTGGGTATAGAGCTGGTTCAGAGCCACCTTTGCTCTGCCAGCCAGCTGTACTGAGTTGAGCAGGATCTTGGTGCACTGAATGTTACGCCTTTCCATTTTAAGGTCAGGTTTTGTGGCAGCAACAGGCTGTGAAAGTCTAGTTCAGAACCTGTTATGGGACTGGTGTAGCCTTTTAAGGTGCACTAGGTGGAGAAAGAAGACTTGTTTGTCTTCTGTATCTTCTATAGTTAAAAGAAAACACAATCCGCTTCTCTGCATATATGCCTGAAGCCTCTAACAATTCCTAGAGCCTCATTCATCCCATTTCCTGCTGTGCCTCATTTCCTATCTCCTTTGTCTCAGTGGCCAAACTCCCAGTTCTTAATTATATAACTAATAATTATTTTGTTGTTGGCTTCATGTGGCAGAGTGGAAGGCTGCTGAATTGCCACTTAAATGTGGGTTTGCTGGTTCTAAATGACTGATTGCAAAGTGTGGAAGTATTTCTTGTGTCCTCCACACATTTGAAACAAAGGCATTCAGCTAATCAACAAGTAAGAAAACTACTCAACAAATCAGATACTTCCTATAGGAAGTATCTATCATCCTTAGGAGTCATATGATATATGTGGAAATCACCATTGCAACAGATGGAATAGAGGGAGAAGTCTCCACTCACCAGAATTCTTTGAGTGCCCTGACACTGCCAGTAACCCCAATGTGAGTCTTTGGTTGCTCAAGAAACACAGGATTGGGACCAGTTTGGACTCTTGCCCAATTTACATTTCAGACAGCCTACTAACGCTTGTCTGTAAATACTTCATAAATCTATAGATTTAAACACTTTGATGTCATGAGCTTGGTAGCTGATATTAACCAGTTCTTCACTCTTCTCAGTTTTGCTTTTCATCTTGGTCACATTACATTGATAAGCTCATGCATTGGGTCACTACTGATTCCTACAGTTTTGTAACTGGTGGGTTTCTTATGCAGTTCCTAACTGTCACTGAATATCTCATCTACTGTATGGTTATCTTTTTAAGAGGAACAACTGGGCATGTCTTTCATGTCTTTCCAGCACCCTTCTTTCTCCCTTTAAAGTGTGTGTATGCTGTTGAAATGAAGTACGCTTTATATACTTTGCCATGTGCAGCATGCATGTTCACACCCATTATGTACATAGTTTTATAGCTTTTAAATTTCCTTTCAATTATATTTGATTTGCTGAGAAGGCTTGTTAAAGCTAGTTTTCCCAAAACTAATTACATGCTATATATTTAATGTCCTTTCCCAAAGGTTTTTATAGTAATAAAATTGATTGTTACTGATTAAAATGGTTCTATTACATCAGCTAAATGTCACTTGAGGTGAATGTGGTATTAGAAAAATGGTCATTAAAATGGGTGAATAGAAAACAGAGGGTAAAAGATAAAAATGTAAGAGAAAAAACTCTCTGGAAGGACAAAGTTGAATACAAGTGAAGAATTTTAAAAAGGTGGCTGCTGATTTTAAAAAGATGTATCTAAGCACATCTAAAACCAGATTTCCATGCAATTTAATTATGGTTTATCCAGTTTTTTCTTTTCCTCTATTTTTAAAAAAAATGGAACTTGGCAGAGTTAAATTCTACACCTCCTGGGTGGGTGTTCATTTTGTAGTTTTAGAAACAGACTTCTCTCACTTTCTTAAACCTTATATTATAGTGATGTACGTTATATTAAAAATACAGGCACAAATAGACCAAAGTAATGTTAAAGTTTAAAGGTTTGGATATGAGTATTAAAAATGAAGCTGATGTCTTGGAAAACATATTTTCCGAGGAAAGCCACCTCGCCCTGCAGACGCCACCCCCTCCCCCCCGAGTTCAGAAGCCTAGGGAAGGCCAAGAGTTAAGCATGGAAGTCTGATCTGGAATATGGGAGGGCTCTAAGTGATGGGAGGACCTGGAAAGAGCTAATCAACATATATTCCTGGCTTTCTTATTTTAAGGCGGAAAAATTATAATTTGTTATGCTTCCTCTGATAGGCTATTATAAAAAGAAGGGTTGATAATCCATAAGCCTATTAAAGCATTTTAAAAAAATCACCTCTTGCAACCTTTTTTTTTGTACACTATTGGTTCTTTATAGCTGAAGGTCTAGTTTTGCCCACTCATGGTTTTATCCTATTTGGTGGGGGTTTTAAATTCCCCACTCCTGCAATCGTGTGATGGTGAGAAACTTTGCCTCTATTTAAATAAAAAACACACACACCCCCATTCCCAAAACACACAACAGTAAGTTTCTAGCCGTCAAGCTTGCAGAGAAAAACTTGAAAACGTGACCGAAGAGCATCCAAAGGGCGTAGAAACCAGAAGACAAACAAAATGAACCCAAAGTTGATTTTTAAAAACTTTCTTTTGAGGTCTAACTCATGATTTTTGGCTGCTTTGGGTTGGGAAAAGTAAAATCTGCAGCTGTACCAGTTTCTCAGTGACCTCTGTTTCCTCCAGAGTCTTCTGTCATGTGACAATGGCAAAGAATCACAAACAGTTGCTTTTTAACACTGAATAGTGCAGAAATAAAGAAAAGACTATTAACCTTTCTCCCTTCCTCACTTCAGAGCAGTCTAGAACTTCCACAGCTCCCTTC
Organism: Chelonoidis abingdonii; assembly: GCF_003597395.2. Lineage (NCBI taxonomy): Eukaryota > Metazoa > Chordata > Testudines > Testudinidae > Chelonoidis > Chelonoidis abingdonii. The sequence continues at coordinate 137,789,873 of NC_133772.1, read as the reverse complement.
TGCCTGGCTTCCTCCTATAGATTTTAAAGAAACAACACGTGTGCAGCTTCCTTACCTCCTTTCCTCCCTGCCAACATTGTCAATAATGTCTTAGATCATTAGTTTTGGTACATGTTACTGTTTTGTGGCTGAATGCCTTACGAAAGAGAGTACAATTACCGTGCCATATTAGCTTACACTAATGACACCTTTCTGAATTTCATGTGTTTCTTGACCTCTTTGTGGCCATTTCCTGTCACTCCTTTGCAGTTTGATATTGAAGAATGGAGCCAAGGTGGAAGGCGTGTCTGGAATGCAGCATAACTAAACCCCAAAAGAAAATGCCTGAAAGCGTAGGCGTCTCAATTTTTAAATACATCTGCGTAGGGGAAGGGAGGGAAGGGCTTGCTGAAAACTGCAAGGGCTACTAAGGAAACCCATTGTGTTTAGACCACTTAAATATACACCCCCTCCCCATGTTGAAGCAATAACAATCAAGATGCATGGCATTTCTTGGAGATTTAATAAGCATTTGCCTAGGGCCAATAATTCCAGCTGCCCATAAGTTCCCCAGGAAATATCCTGGACAGTGGTTGTTTATGGAATAAAGGGGCATTTCCTTGGGATTAATGACTGGCTGAGAGAAGCTGATGGCCTAAGGCACAGAGGAGGCATCCATTAACCACAGTTGGTTAGGAATGGCTAGGAAATGTCCTGTGCAGAGGTTATTACTAGTATAGGATACAGATGAAGGAAGACACAAAATCACTGTGGAGGTATATGGATTATTTATTTGGTTTTTGGGGTAGTTGCCATTTCCAGAATATTTAGTAGTTTGGTGCAGGATATTTCTAGAGAATTAATATTTCCTTCACTAATCAGATTTGTTGAATCAACTTTCAATATTCCAGTCAGTCTACAATATTGGGTAATCTCAGGAAGGGATATTGCTTCCTGAGATAGGATAATTGTTATTGCTTAGAATAAGGATTGGAATTAGTTCTTGGTAAAGGAGGAAAACCAGGAAGGAGGAGGAGACAAGATGACACGGTTTGCGAGTTGCATGTGCAAAAAAAAAGTAATTATATTTGTCCTGCAACTGAATCAGAGTTCAAATAAAATGGACATTTTTGTTCTGAAAATCCTGTCTACTCCTAGCCTATTAGGAATAAAAAATGGTGTTAGAACAGCATTCTCCAAGCCAGACCCATTCCTGTGCTTCCCTCTGTGCCCTGGATGAGATAGCTCAGCTCTTGACAGAAACAATCCTCAGAGGTAGATGTGGGTAGAAAAACTTCTGTCTTGTTCCATTGCTTAAGAACAGAAAGGCGATGGATTTAGTCAACCTTCAGCATCGAAAACACCTGCGGTACACTGGAACAATAGGAAAAGGAAATGCATGCTCTGAGCCTGCCAAGAACACGTTAATGAATTACATGTGCTTTGTTGACAAAGGCAAAATGGCCGGGGCACTATGAGGCAGTATATAATAGCCCTATGGCTTTATCTAGACTAAGAAAAGTGGCTGAGGATGTGCTCTAGTCCAGATGAGGCCTGTAAGAGTTTAGAGAATGAGGGACCTTGTTGGGGGAGGGAGGCATGGTGAGGTGCACATAGCCGCTGGAATGGTGAGGAAAGGAGGCGCGTGCACACAGGGAGAGAGGAGGTTGCAGGAAGTCATGAAATAGAGGGGATGGGGGACACACGGGGAGCTTGTGGGCTGAAATGGAAGATCATCATGGCAATCAGGCGGTAGATGCTCCTAGGAGGATGGCTGAAGACAAAGGCACATTGAATCCATTTCTCATCTTTTATAGGTATTGGATAGTGGTTCAGCCAGCGTCAACACAAGATACTCCAGTGATGTCTGGCAATGCAGTGACAGGACCACAGTGTCTTGTGGACAGAATATCCTATTTAAATATTTTGAAGCTTTCAGAGCAGAAATGTGTAGTGTCCACTGGCAGGATAGTTACTTATCCTGTTTATAGAGGTAGAGAAAACAGGCAGGAAGGGCGACTGTTAACAGTAATTGTTAGTTGCACATTTACCTTGAGAAGGTCATAGTGTTACTCCTGTAAAAGAGGCCATGTTTATATGGCCAAGCAAGGAGAGCAGTAAGAAGTGGTAGGAGTGGCTTTGAGAATTCTTAGCTGGATGCTCATAGAGTGTAATTGTGCCCACAGAATATATTATGGTAACATGGTGCTAATCTTATTTCTCTTCCAATCTAATCTTGCATTTATAACATACCAGTTAGAGTGGTCTCTAGTGCCCTAAGAATGGGGTAAGTCTTTTGCCTATTGCATTTCTGCTACTGAAGCTGCCATAGAAGAGTCTGCCTAAAAGTGAAGCGCTACCTCCTTAGCTGGTGTAAATCATTGTAACCTCGCTGAAGTCCATAATGAAGATTTTTGCATCATTAAATGAAGTCAATGGAGCTAAGCTGATTTAAACCAGCTGAGCTTCTGACATGAATTCCCCCATGTATTCTCTCTGGTGTTCAATGGTGTTTGGATTCACAGTTCTAGTTTGAGCCATTATAGAGTAACCTCAGCTGGAAAGTTCAGACTAGGATCCCTAGCCAGATCTGACCTTTCCTAAAGTTCAGAGTTGGGGTTTAGATCAATAATGCCAATCCAGGCACGTTGCTAGTTCGAATTTGCATGGCTTTTATATTTTACAAGTAATTACATTTGTGGTAGCAATGCCTTGTGTCTGTTGACTTCCTTTTTTTGGCCTGCATTATCTAATTAGGTCGGATATTTAGCAGTTTCTGTAGCTAAGTTTCAGTTATTTATTATAACATCATTATGGCAGGAGTTGTCAGCTGGTGCTGTTAATCACAGCCCCACAAGTTATTTTCCTTTGGGGGAGCCCAGAATAGCTGGTGCTAAATAGCTATTCCCCACTAGCTCCCCATATGGACGCTCTTATTCTGCACTCTGGGTGTGTCTCTACTGCAACTGGAGGTGTGATTGCAGCACGTGTAGACCTACCTCAGCTAGCTTTAATCTAGCTAGTGCGAATACCAATTGCAGTGAAGTGAAGTCAGCGCAGACGTCGGCTCAGGCTAGCTCCTAAGGCGATACCTGAGGTCAGCTTGTGAAGCCTGTGTTGTGGTTTCACTGTTTGAGCAGGCTCAATTTAAGCTAGCTCAGTATGTTTACATGTGCTGCAGTCACACCACTGGGTATGTGTACACAGCAATCATAGTGCCTTGCGTGATTTAGGTTAAATCACTTCCAAAGTGTGCAAGAAGAGTGGCCACGTGAGGAATTGGTGAAAAATTGCTATTGCTCTTTAACTTCACACCATATGTATTCTGCACCAACTTCCCTGTAAATTCCCCTGGTAGACAAATGCTTAGTGTGGAAGCAGATATTCAATCTGTTACGTGGTGGGTGTGTTTTTTTAACATTAGTCCTTGTTGGAGAGAATCTGTGGTAGAAAGCAAAGAGTTTTCTCTCTGCTTTATTCTTTATATTTGGTGGCAATTCTTGGGACAGAGTAGCTTTCTGGGAACCAGGCATTGGTAAATGGGCTGACACTTCTGGAAGAGAGGATTGCCTGTTGCCTGTGACTGCCTCTCTTCCAGGATTGCTGTACATGTCTAAATAAATCAAGTTCTCTCCAAACTGATTTTTCCAACATGGAGAAGCCAACTTGAAAGGTGCTAGAATTCTCATACCACTCGCGGAGGGGGAACGCTAGGGTGAGAAGAAGAGCCAACAGTATATTTATTATTTCTACAGAGTCCTAAACATGCCTGGCATTTCACAGATACATTAACAAAAAAGACAAAATCCTAACACTACAGACCTGTAATTGAAGGCTGACTCCTCTGCAGGTGCGGGAACAATGGGCAGGGGACAGAGTTTGCCCCTCAGTGGCATCTTTGCACATTGGCCTACCGTAACTATGCTCAGCACATAGGTCCTGCTCCCTGTTAACATCCTTATGGGCTTCAACTTACTTTAGTTACCCCATGGCTCCTAATGTGGGGCAGCATAGAGAAGGTATCAATTACCTCCATTCAGCTCTAAAAGTCTTACACCTGGACAGGAGCTGAGTTGTACTGAAAAATCAGTGGAATTCTTTTCCAATATATTTTCCCCCACTGACATTTTTTTTTTATTTTTATTTTTATTTTTTTTTAAATGAGCAGTTCTGCAAACCAGACTAGGGAGTCTGGGAGCAGAATGAATGTGAGGTGCTGAGGATGAACGAGTGATCAGGGCATTAACATGGGAGTCAGAGAACCAAGTTCAATTCCCTGCTCTGCATAGACTTAATGTAGACAAGTCCTCATTTCCCTGAGAGACTGATAACATGAGAATTACTCTCCTGCCTCCCAGGGATGTTGTGAATATAGACACTTTCAGGATTGTTAGGTGCTCAGATACTACAATCATGTGGGCCATACAATGCTCTATCTGTGGTACTTATAAGACTCCAGATTCAGTAGAATAGATCCAGGGGTATTAGAAGGGAACCTAATGGGAGTAGCAAGGTTTATAGTAGAAGCAAAGGCCAGGAAGAAAGCTGAAAAGGCCAGTGGCTTCAAGCTAGTGAGGAATATGTTTTTGGCAGAAGCAACTGTGCTCCCTTAGGCAGGGTTTCTGTTTCAGCCTTTCTGTAGAACAGGTGAGAATCTTGGGTGGTTTTATTTTTTATTTAGTCATGTGCAAAAAGTGTGTCACTCTAATCTGTCTTTCAGGGACTTAAATGAAAAAGAACATAAGGGCAGCCAATTCAGAGGACTCCCGCTGTGGGTTATCATGTACTGCTAATGAGGCCCCATGTGATCTTAGTGCTGGAGGGACAGACAGTTGCCACAGGGAAGAGGCCCAGAGAACTTCTGAGGGAGACAGTGCTTCTGGGAAACAGTTTGCAGAGAACAGCTCTGCAAGAAGCTTCAGGCCTAGCAGGGGCTGTGTTCCGGATGGGTAGTGCTGTTGGGAGCACCAAGAAGTAAATGAAATCCTCAAGGAAAGTTGGGAAGAAGTCCCTAAGTCACTAACCAGAGAGCGAGGCCAGGCCTTAAAGAAAGTAGTAAGCTTCAACAAAAACCCTCCCTAAAATTTCTGTATAAAAATTATATTCTTACCACGTGGGAAACTACTCAGTGGTTGCAGTCTGACACTTCCTAGCCCCTGAGGAGAGAATGGATGTTGCATAAGACATTTTATTTCTGCTGATGCTTAGAGAAATACTGGTGCTGCCACAGGGTATGATTCAACAAACCCATTGCAATCAATTGGAAAAACTACCCTAGATTTCAACTTTTGGATCAAACTCATAAACAGGACCCATAGTGCCAGGGTCCCCTTTTGGCTGAGTGTTCCAGTCGAAAACTGGACACCTGGCACGCTTGTCACTATAGTCCTCCACTCCTGGGGTACCAAAGTCCATTTATACAAAATGTCAGCCTTCTCATCAACACCCTAACCGTACCACTCCTCCAGTGGGTGGCTGGGGAACCCAGGCCCACCCTCCACTGTGGGTTTCAGTCCAGGGACCCTCTCTCTAGCAATGGTGGCCTGGTCCCTCCTAGACCATGTTGCGCTTTTCCTGGACTCATTCCTACATCTTCCTACTTTGCAGTTGTACCTTCTGGCTCCCCCTCCTCTGGGTTTACCAGCCCAAACTCCCTCCTCCCAGGAAGTAACTGTAAGCTACCTGCCCCTGTAGCCCCCAAACATATCTCTCTTTACCCAGGGAACGACTGCAGACTACTTCCCCTACAGCCTCTGTCTGCTGCTAACTTCCTCTCTTTATATCAACACCTCTTGTTCCTTCAGCACGCCTCCATCTCCAATCAGCCTTTACTGCCCTGGCTCTCCTTCAAGTGCAGACTTTCAGGATAATTGGCCCCCTTCACAGCCCCCTTAACCCTCTCCAGGATGACACAGGGACACTGTGGAGGACATTTCTTTCATATCCATGGGGTTGGCATCAGTCAGGGCTGGTGATCAACTAGAAAAGAGTGTCAATAAAGAGCTGCTGCTGATTGTCAACTGGTAAGAAATATTCCCTGAATCCCAGATTTTATCGGCTTTGTGTTGGTAACAAGGAGGTTATTGGCAACTAAGCAGGGAAAGTGCAGCTGTTGTCAGGAACGCTGATTATCTGAAGCCTGCTACAGAAAAGCAGAGGAGAGTGTGTGTGGGCATTTCATGTTTGAAAGGTTTTATGTTGTTTCTAAGTGTGTGAATGCCAACTAGAGAAGAGTTCAGGAGTGTGGTAACTTCTGCTTGCAAGTGATGTCTCCCGAGGAGCAGCTCCATCAAACAGGTGCTCCCTGTACTGGGGCCTCATCCCCTCCTGCCTATTAGACATGACCTATTAAGCCCCGATGATGGGGTGTACTGGATCTTTAAGACCAGAAGTCTCAGTGATCAGTTCTGCAATGGAGATCAAGAGAACAACAGATGCTGAGAGAATGATGAAGGGGTCCCACTGGAACAGTTGTTTGGAGACTACTGTTCTCTTTAGGGCCCAGGAACAAGAACCATGTAATATAGGGCAGGGCAGGACTCCCCTTTCTTAGATAATCTGAGAAGGAGGCCATCATCAGGGAAGAGAGACTGGTGGGGAGAAGACTGCCTGCTAAGCTCTCCCAGGCCAGGGAGAATGTGACGGAATGGTTTGACTTTGCCTCCGAACAGTGAAGGAGTGTTGGGGAAAACCCCATCTAGCAACAATGCCTGCCAAGAAAGGGATTCGGTTGTGAAGATTTTGTTCCAAGTTTTGTTTACATGAGAAGCTTCACTGCTGATTTGCGTGGAGGTAATTTAAAAGGCCAGTTGGGAGATGGTGGCCCAGGGTCATAGCCTGCTACAGCTCCCTATCCTTCACCTGCTGAAAATGCATCTGTGCAAGGGGAATTCTTAGGTTCTGGAAGTGTTAAACTCCTTTGGGCTGCTGCAGTGTGCAAAAGGGATTTAACATTGGCGAATGCGTTTGATAGTAATTCTGGAAAAGCTGGTTTCTGGGGCAGTGTCAAGAGCATCCTGAAAGAGGCGCCTGGTCTGATGTCCTGTACTCTAGGTTGTGTAAACAAGATGTGTCCACAGCCAGCTGCGGAACTTTGGTCGAGTGACTGATGATTCTGGGTGCCCAGCTTGGGACCTCTGAAAGGGGCCAGATTTTTAGAAATGGCCAAGCACCCTCTTGCTGAAAAATCAAGCTGATTTTTAGGCTGTCTCAAGTTTGGGCACCCAAAAATCACAAGTCACTTTTGAAAATCTTTGCTCTTTAAATTTAGAAGCGTCCCTTCCCAGCTGAAACTGTGTAACTGTTACCTGACTCAGTTGAAGTCAGCACGGTATTAATGTGGCCAATAACCAAATAGTACTCGAGTAGAGGCAAATTGCAGCTATCCCACAAACTTTAATATCTCCGTCATTATTGCTTTTGTCATTAGATCACTGCTTTTTTTGTTAGAAGCCTAATTAATTTCTGGAGTAGTTCCTAATGGCAGTAATTAGTGAAAAGCCAAAAGTAGGTTTCAGGGGAAGTTGAGGTTCTGCAATGTCATGATGGGAGCTCACTGGCCTCCAATTGTACCATCCTATCTATGTACATTCCAAGGTTTTCTTGAGTGCTGAACTATTAGTGGCTAAACTGTTAGTGGCTAAACTATCACATGAATGAATAATTGTAATATTTAGAACTTTATGGGCCAGATCCTTAGCCAGAGCAAAGAACAGCACTGTGGAAGTCAATGGGGCTGGGCTGATGTTCACAGAGCTATACAAACACAAATAGCCAGATTCACTGTAAGATCTTTTCTAGCTTCTCTCAGTGCAGATGCTGACTGTGAGCCCAAGTAGTGCAAAGCCTGCTTCGGGAGGCTGCAATAGTGTTTTAAAAAATCTACATCTTCCTGTTGGCCAGGAGTGGAGGTGCAGGGAGCGGACACCTCAGAAAGCCAGAAATCTTTCTTTATTGAGGCAAAATATGAGTGCTGCTAGCCGGGGAAGGGGTATGGCTAGGGATGCCAGGAATGCATGAATTCAGTGCATCTCCCCAGAAGTCCCTTCTGGAGGGGGTCCCTCTGATGTAACTTAAAGTTGTCTTACTATGGCTATGGTACATGGCCAGATTTCTTCTTTGAATGCTGTTCATGGGCCTGATTCAAAACTAGTTGAAGTCTATGGGAGTTCTTCCATTGATTTCATTGGAAGTTCAATCAAGCCCTGTGGCAGCACAGGTTTCTCTAAACACCACCTGTTCTCCTCAGGGGTGAATCCCTCTGCAGCCTTGCTGATACAAGAAGAAGCAGTTCTGTAGCAGGGGTGAATTGAGCGGCAGGTCTCTAATCCATTTTTAACACCCTAATGAGATGGGTGAGCAAGTACATATTCAAACATCTCCACTTTCCCCATTTTGAGCATTCAGTGCAATGCTCAAACCTGACAAAGATCTGTTCCAAGAAGCAATCCAGGTTAGAAAGGGACATGCTACTCTTCTCTACCTCTGATGCTTGTCATATTTTGTTACACACGGTCATGTAGCATGTAATGAAGACATCTGTTCATTCTGGAAAAAACTGTGAAAAAGTGCATACATTTGCCTTGTGCCATCTGTTGCCATTCCGATAAACATTCAGAGGCACTGGCAAACATAAACAAAAACAATGCACTTTGGTGTTAACTACACCATTTTCTTTCTGGCACTCAGCATTTGAACAGTTACATGTAATGTGTTAAGTGTTTCAATGTTTCAGTATGCTGTGAGCACAACCTGTGCTCAGTAAAATACCCAGTGTTACTCTTGCTCCTGTCTGGGTCCCTCCTCTGACCTTTCGTTCACAAAGACCACATGGGAACATAAAGAAAGGACAGGAACTTCCAATCGCTAGAATGGTATGAAATATTTAATGTTCCGCTTTGACAACTCAACTTTTCCCAAAGTTTTTGTGACTCTTAATGGAAATTTGGCTACATGGAGAAAATGATTTGGGAATCTGCCATGACCAGGAGGTATTTGGCCCTGTTACATAGGATTATTATTTTTCCAGAAGTCTGATTTGGGAGCCAAGGTTCTTCTGTGTTACAGAATGTGTTGAAAGTAAGTAGCTTTATAATGTATTTCAAAGCCCAGGAGCCCTGTGAAGCTGGATGATTGTTAATAGAAGGGAAGACAAAAGGAGACATTGTAGTGGAAGTCCTATCCCATCAAATAAACTTTATAAAGAGAATACTAGGATTGCATGGTTAAATGCTTAAAAAAAAAAAAGACTGTGAAAATTAATCCTGCCTCCTTCTGTGTGTGTGTGTCTAACTGCATGATCATGTACAGTTTCTCAAATATTACAGTATAATATAACACTTTTTTACAACCATAGAGATATGTGTAGCATGATATAGGACTATGCATTTCCATGTCAGTTTAGAGCTAAATTAGCTTTGTAGTGATCTGCCTGAATTGCATCTAAGGAAGGTTGAGCTGTAGATAGTAAAGAAAATGTACAGTACTGACAAAATTACTGAAATATGGACCTTATTAAGAAGAAAATTCACATAAAGCATCTGTCAATAGAGATACTATCCTGGACCATTATGACAATGAAAATTTGTAAGTGTACAATAGTGTGTGGGGAGGAGAAAAAAAGAAAAGTCAAGAAGCCACACCTGCATATTTAAGATCATGGGGAAAAAAATCATATGATGTTGCATTATTTGAGAAATAGTATGGTATCCTGTAACTAGAGTATCCTAACATACACTGACCAGGGTCAGAATTAAGGTTTGTTTTACAACTAGAGCTGTTTAGAAAACCAAATGTGAAATTTGGGGGTGGGGAAACAGAACTCCCAGGAAAGTTCCATTCTGGGAGCTGTAGCAGACTCCTTTGTGGATCACAGAGAGAGATGTATTGCATGCTGAGCACTGTGTTATACCTACTTCTTCCCCAAGCCAAAATTCACCAGAATTGTAAGTAGAGATGTACAAGAACTGGAATTCTTGTTTTGCAAGAAATTTGTGATTTTCAAATTTATTTCTAAACTGGAAAAAAAAATTTCTAAATGTCTCATGAAACACAATTTCCCAACAAGTTTTGGGTGAATGAAATGTTTCATTTTGACAAAATCAAGGGGTTTTCAATTTTGACTTTTTAAAAATGTTCTATAATATAAAATAAAATTATAAAGGAAAAGTTGTTTGAAATGGGAAGTTTGATTCTGAAAATGTTTTTTTACCTTAGAAAAATGCTCTGTCCCTCTCCTCCTCTTCCACCCCTCCCCCCGCCATGACACTTCATTGAAATTGACACATTCCCACAGGAAGTTTTGGTTTTGACAAAATGGCACTTTCAGGTGGAAAACCATTCTGTCAGAAAAGTTTTGACCAGCTATAATTGGGAGTCTTCTGGACTTCATTAGCAAATCAAGCTTTACAATCACTGTCCTAATGGGGTTCGGTGGCAGTGATTGGAAAGGGGATTTAGGGCCTTATCTAAAGCCCATTGAAATCTGTGGGGATTTTTCTATTGATTTCAGTGAGCTTTAGGTCAGTCACTTAGAGCCTTGCATCTCTATTTTATTTGTATTAGTTGTTTGGCTAGAGATTAAGGGCTCCTGTGACAAAAAATACCCTGTATTCACACCTTACACACTATTGTAGTAATTTTTGTACAAAACGTATACCTTGTAAGGTATCATTTGTAAACTCAACTTGCTGGTCAGTATTGTCCCAATAGAATGTGTATTGCAACATTGTATGTGCAGTTATAAGATTTCCCTTCATGGTGTACATGTTCCAAACCCCACAGTGCTACCCAAACAGAGGCTGGCAAACAGGTGTGTTCTAAAAAAGGGAATGTGTGCTCTGCTTACTTTGCATTTAAGCAGCAAACAGAGTCTTTACGCAGGAAGAGTTCAAACAGGTGAAAAACCCACGAGGAAAAATCCTTCCACATAGACTTTTTGTCTCCTTGTTCTCAGCAGGAAATGTTTTTGAAGAGGGAGACTGAAACTATAAAAAGGGAGAGATAAACACCCCAAGGCACCACCCTGCCTTTCACATTCACTGTGCCTGAAAAGACAAAGGAAGAGGGTTTTGGACTCTGGGGAAGGGATCCTGACCTGAAAGTTTGATCAGTAATCTGCTGGAGCACATGATGAGAAACTTTCCTTAAATCTAACGTGGGATGTTAAGATGTTTACTAATACCTAACTTATCTAATTTTTTTCTCGTCACCATCCCTGTCCTCATTACTTGTACTCACTTTAAATCCCTTTGAAGCTATTAAACTTGTTCTACTGTTCTATCTAATCCAGTGTGTTCAAGTTGAAGTGTCTGGGTAACTCCTTTTGGAGTAACAAGTGTGCGTATTATTGCCTTAAAGCAATAATGGACTTCATATATTTGTTCCCTCCAGGAGAGGGGCAGGCGGTATGGGGCATATATTTCTGGGAGATAATCTGAGAACCAGGAATGTGTTGGAGTCACCCTGTGGTAATTTTTAAGGCTGGTAAGAGCCATGGTGTGTCTGGTTGGAGCGCACACAGGCATAGCTGGAGTGACTTACGTGCTCAAGACTGTTTGTGAACAGCCAGGCATTGTAAAGGGCACGCTAGGTTACAAGGCAGGGGGCAACACAGCCACTCATTAGTCCGGATTGTACTTGCGTATGTCACAGCTCCACTGTGGATAGTGAGACAGTCCCTTCCCTGTAGAGATTAGTCTACATAGACAACAGGTGGGAGAGGCAATAGGCACAAGGCAGTGATGTGATGTACCTGAGGTCACACTGTTGACCAGTGGGAGAGGCAGGAATTGAACTGCTGTCTCTTGAGTTGCTAGCCCTGTGCCCTACCCACTAGACCACACTAACTCAAGAATACAGCATCAAATCTAGGCCAGGCACCGGTAGGGTGTGTTCATTACTGTTTGATTCCTGAGTGAAATGAATTATTGGTGTCAGTTTTGTTCTCCAAAGGCAGGTAACATCAGAAGATACGTTGCTCCACTTCTCACCCTGGTTGGCAATCCCAGCAGAGTGGTCAAAATCTGAATGGTCATGAAAGCAGAACTATTCTGTTGCCTCCAGAGGTGCCCCTTCCATATCAGGGTTGAAGCCCATGTGTGTGGTGTGGAGAAGCTTGCCATGCTACTGTGCTGTACCTGTTATATGGATAAATCGACTGGGAGCCCTACAGACTGAAGCCCTCTCTTTCCTCCTCAATGGCTTTCCGATTCTGGCCAGGATGGCCATCCATCACTCAAAGAGGACAAAACAGAACAAGGTGGGATTGTGCTTGTGAGGCCTTTTCCTAGTCCCCTGTCTCTGCGCACATCCAGGGAGTTTCTGTGGATGGTGCGTACTGACTCACTGTATTCCTTTGAGGACAAGGAGTGGGCACTGTCTTGGGTTCTCTGCTCTGTGTTCCCTTGTTTTACCTCTGTGAACTGCATCCTCATCCCTGTCTAGTTTTTGTCTCCTGCTCTCACTTGATGTCTGGGCTCTGTGCAGGGGTGACTCTAGGGATTTTGCCGCCCCAAGCACGGCAGGCAGGCTGCCTTTGGTGGCTTGCCTACAGGAGGTCCCCGGTCCCACGGATTCGGTGATACACCTGTGGGAGGTCCGCTGGAGCCACGAGACCAGCGGACCCTCTGCAGGCATGCCGCCGAAGGCGACCGGCAGAGCGCCCCCCGTGGCTTGCCGCCCCAGGCATGCGCTTGGTGTGCTGGTGCCTGGAGCCGCCCCTAGCTCTGTGGCCATTCTCACTGGAGGAGTTGGGACTTCTGGTGGTTTGGTGGGCTCTGCTCACTAATCTCAGTCACCAAGTGTGTGTAGTGGGGAGGGGAAACAGATTATCCCTGAGAATGGACAGAGGAATAGGAGCGGGAGTGAGAGGAGGTATTGAGATTGAGGGGACTGTTGGCTCAGGGCTGGGAAGGAGGGTCCTGGGGGATTCCTACCTGCTTCTAGACCCAATTCTGGGCACTATGAGAATGGCTCTAGCCCCACTGTGTCCTGCCCTTGTCTCTGCCCCCTCCCCTGATGCATGCATGAGTTTGTGGGGGCTATATTTCCACTGTGAGAGTGCTAGCCCAGGCTCTACTGGCCCGAAATAGGGCATCCCCTGTCAATATTGACTGCTTATATCATACCAAGCATGTGTTCGGGAACTGCAACTGGAGTTGTCTGATGTCTGACTGGTTATTTTTGCTGTGTTAATAAACAAGAAAGAGACAAGTGAACAAAAACCTTAAGCAAAATACATGAATATGTAAAATCCTGAATGTGTAATTAAATAGCACCTAATGAGTGGAATATTTGAGTAGGGAGTATTAGTGCCAAAAAAATGCAAACTGTGACAGAAGCGAAAAGGAAATACAATTTTTACTATCCCTAAATGAAGACAGAAATGACAAAAAAAAAAAAAATTAGCCTTTGCCTACCCCAATCTCATCCTGTATAATGAGCAGCTTCAAAAACTTTTAATGAATGCAAATTTTGAGGCTGTCATGGTGAGAAGGAAAAAAAAATTGCCTAAATACCTTCTGATACTGCTGGGAAGTCCCCTTTGCTGCTTTTCTAACAATGTTCACACCATTATTTAAAACCTAATGTAGGATTCTGTTTTCAGGTTGCATCTGTACAAATGGGTCCATCCCTCGCACTTGAATTGTGTATCGAGTCATGTACGTGATGTGTCTGTTGCTGTGAACAGAAAATGGAATCGAATTAGTTTTGCATCTTATATTTAAGAAATTCAACTTCAAGAAAATAGAAAATGTGCAAATAAGGGTTTGTTTTGTTTTTCCCATGAAGACACTTTTATGTTGCATTGCTCAAACTTAAGTGTATAGATGACAGAAGACCAAAACATCTGCTAGCCTAGATGTGTCTTACACACAATAAAGCATCTATAAAAACAAGAGAAACAGGACCCCTACAGTTTGTCTTTTCCATTTAATTATCCATTCCAGTAAACAATGCAGGAAAATTTTCAGGTAGCTGTTTGTGAGACAACAAATCACAGCAAGCAGATAGATTCTAAGTTATTAATAACTAGAGAGAAACACGCTAAAGCTACAATCGTTCCCAAAGTAACACATCATGGCAGAGGAGTAAATAATATGAATGTCTGAGGGCTACTTTATTTCAAAATGCTTTGCTGCAATATCTCAGGATGGCGATTAATCAATTTTCTGTGCCTTTCAGAGTGTTCCTCTGAACAGTGTTCCTCTGAAGATTATTAGCTATCAAAACCTGCCATGTTGACACATGTTTTTCTTGCACCTCATTGAGAGATTATTGGTTGGTGTCTTCTATACCTGTCAGGACTTCAGAAAACTAATTCTAACCAAAAGCACAATTTAACCAAATATCTTTTTACCAACATCTGATTGTTGCTTAGTTTGTTAATATAATTTAAAAGTGATCATGTTTATTTCCTGAAGAACATGTATCTACTGAAGCTGAACAAGGAAGATTGTGTTTAAATGGTATTGTAGAATATCATTCACACAGATTGGCACAAGCCTAAAGCTAGTTTAGAAATATAATGAAACTTTATAATTGCTATTGATTGATTCACAACAGGTGTATCTCAAAACCATCATATTTGTCAATAAAGCTATCCACTATGAGCCATGAAATTAATGTCCTTTTATTTATTTATCTATCTATTTTTTGGAGCCTTGATAATTAGGACCAATTTTTCACTGGTTGAATTAATTATTCAGCTCCTGGGATTTTTTAAATTGGGAAATATGTGTGTCCTTTATATGTTTATGAAGGGACTTTTCTAGAGTCAAAAGCCACTGAATTTAGAGTAAAATCTACCATTGATTTGAGAAGAAGGAAAAAATAAAAGCAGTATTTCAAATTATTTGTGTTATGTAGCACCTAAAGGCCCAAACTCTGAGTAGGGACCCCAGGGCCAGCTCCAGGGTTTTTGCCACCCCAAGTTGGCAAAAAAAAAAATAAAAAAAAAAAAACTGTGATCAGTGGCTGCTCCACCACACCACTTTCTTTTTCGGTGGCGGGTCCTTCCTTCCTGGAGGGACCTGCCACCGAAGAGCCAGACATGCTGCCCCTTCCCCTTGGCCTCCGCAAGCACCTGCTTGCAGAGCTGGTGCCTGGAGCCGGCCTTGAGGGACCCATTGTGTTAGGCACTGTACAATCTCACAGTCAGAGGAGATCTCACTGCCTCTCTACAACTGAAATAGATAAGGAAATACTCCTGTCCCCATTTTACAGGAAAGAAATTGAAACATGAGGGACAGATTTTCAAAGGTATTTGGATGAGCCCAGAGGAATTTTCAAAGGTCCCTAAGCAGGTTAGGCATTAAGCTCCTATTGAAATCAATGGGAGTTGGGCACCTACCCTGCTTCTGAAAATCCCACTAGGCACTTATGCACATCTTTAGGCACATAAATACCCTTATGAAATCTGTCTCAAAGTAATTTACACAAGATTACACAGGAAGTCTGGGGCACAGCAGGGAACTGTAGCTAGATCTCTTCAGTCCAAGGCCTGGTCTACACTTAAAAATTAGACTGACCTAGCTGCATTACTCAGGGCTGTGAAAAATGTCATGCTCTGAGCACCATAATCAGGTTGACCTAATCCCCTCTGTAAATGTCGCGAGGTTGATGGAAGAATTTTCTGAGAGACAGTAGTTACGTTGATGGAAGCGGTGGATTACCTACATAGATTTGGGGGGTAGGAAACTCTTCCCTCATTGTAGGGAGCATCTACATTACATTGTAGCTGTGCCACTGTAGTAGCTGTAGCGTAGGCACTAGTTTAGTGCCTTGGCTCCTGGAAAATTTTCTCCCTGCAAGATCTCCTGATTAAAGAGGTCCATGGATTTGGGAGCATTATTCTCTTTAAGGTCAGTCCTTCTCTGGTTTCAGCAGGGACCATCTCCAGTTGAACAATGGAGGAAGAAGGACCTTGTGCTTCAAGCACTGACCCAGGTCTCACCAGAGCTGGATTCGCTTCCTGGCTCTGTCAGACTTCCTGTGTGATCTTTGGAGAGTCACGTAATTCTGCTGTGCCTTGATTCCCCAGTCATACCATGTAGCTAACAGTCATTTGAAATTTCATGACATGGGATGGCTTAATGGGCTAAGCATCAGTTGTCAAATACTTTGACTCCTCGGAGCCATGCATTCAAACCCTGGCAGAGCTGCCCAGGTCCTTCACCTCTGACTGGCAGGAGGTCAGACTAGATGATGATGATGATCATGGAACGGGTCCCATATTAGGACTTTTCAGCTTGGAAAATAGGAGACTGGGGGGATATGATAGGGATATATAAAATCGTGAGTGATGTGGAGAAAGTAAATAATGAAAAGTTATTTACTTGTTCCCATAATATAAGAACTAGGGGCCACCAAATGAAATTAATGGGCAGCAAGTTTAAAACAAACAAAAGGAAGTTCTTCTTCACACAGTGCACAGTGGAACTCCTTGCCTGAGGAGGTTGTGAAACATAGGACTATAACAGGGTTTAAAAGAGAACTAGATAAATCATGGAGGTTAAGTCAAGTCCATTAATGGCTAGTAGCCAGGATGGGTAAGGAACGGTGTCCCTAGCCTCTGTTTGTCAGAGGGTGGAGATGGATGGCAGGAGAGAGATCACTTGATCATTACCTGTTAGGTTCACTCCCTCTGGGGCACCTGGCATAGGCCGCTGTTGGTAGACAGGATACTGGACTATATGGACCTTTGGTCTGACCCAGTAAGGCCATTCTTATGTTCCTATGGAGGGCCTCTTCTGAACTTCATCTATGAACAAGGGAAGTGCTCCCATTTATGCCAGGGATGAGTCTTGTTCCATGTGTGTGATTTATCTTGGTAGCTAACGATACCAATCCATTGTTGCCTTGGCAGGAGTGGTTGGGTCCACCCATCTGTCTTGCTTAGCTAATTAGGAATTGATTGGGATTCAGATTTCCAGTTTATTTTAAACAAGAAATGTTAACCTGCAATCTGTGGCATCTTGTAGGAGATTGAAAAACAACACTTTAAATTCCAAGTAAACAGTATGAATCCCTTCAACCACTGATAATCAAAAATAAAATCTATATGAGCCATTTGCTCACGTCAAGTGTTTGGCATATCACAGGTGGAGAGACGTTTAATTGCTTTCATTTAGGAAATATATTACACACATAGCTAAAGCCCTACTTAAAATGCAGGGAAACTTTTAAAAAAAAATCAAGACCACAAGAGACCAAATTGTCTAATCTGACCTTCTGGCGGGAGTGGATGATGGGATAATTACCGGTTCCGTTCATTCCCTCTGAAGACCCTGGCATTGGCCACTGTCAGAAGACAGGATACTGGACTAGCTGGACATTTGGTCTGACCCAGAATGACCGTTCTTATGCATAATCCAGGCCACTAAAATTCACTCATTGATTGCTGCATGGAGTCCGTTAGCTTGTGGCTGGACTTTCAGATTCAAGGTATCCTCAGCACACTGCTTACTAGCTGAAAGAATACGCTGTGTCTGATATAGTTCTGCCCATGGATAGCTAATCAGTGGCTATGTTTGTTACCATGGCATGGATTGTCTTTGACTTTGTATGATGCTCTCCAAACAAGGTAAGTAATTGCAAACTGTTCCTCCATTTATGTTCAAACTGCATCAGTGTCATGAGTTTACCACATGGTATTTCTCAATTTACTAAGTCCTATAGGCACAGTTTGACACAGTACATTGGGTTAAATCCTGGCCCTGTTGAAATCAATGGGAAAACTCCCATTGACTTCAATGGTGGTAGGATTTTGCCCACTCACCCAGAGAAGTAACATGGGCACAGAAAACTATGTAACAAATTTGGTGGTGGTTCTTCTGTTAGAAACGTAGGAATTGCCATACTGATTGACCCCATATTCCATCTAGTCTAATGTCCTCCCAGTCTCTGGCAGTGGCCTGTTCCACATGCTGCAGTTGAAGGTGTAAAACCACTGTAATGGACAATCACACAGCAATACAATAGCACAATGTATCTGTAAGTGTATTTGTCAGTTTAATGAATAGGGACTAAGGGTGAAATTCTACTCCCCTGTGCAAACCTGCAATAAAAGAGCTCTGTGCAAGGGAATTGTGTGTGTGGGAAATGGAGAGAAGGAATCCTTCCCCTTAGCCTGGAGGAGGGTTGCATATGATGCACCTGCCTATGGTAGTGGTCACAAACTGATGTGGTGTTATAGTCCAGCGATCACTGTTTATGGACCCCCCGGTCATGTCCCACCATTTTCCTGTTTTGCCCACACCCTGCCATTCCCTCCTGGAGAGTGTCACCATATAGCTTGGCTCCATGCTGCAAAGGGTCTATGTAGTCCCCAACCTCATGCCCTCATACAGCAGAAACCTAGCATTTCATGTGTGTGTTGGGTCTCCTGTGACTAACGCATGGGATCTGTTGCATTGAGATTGGTCTGTCCTGTGTTGCTCAGTGTCTGTCTGACTCTCTCTCTCTCTCTCATATCTGACTTCTTTTGTGTGGTGGTGGGAGCCCTTAAACAGGTGGTAGCATGTGGGAGCAAGCCCCACCTTCATCCTGTCTTCTCTTCCCTTTTGACTGGTACAATGGCGTAGCATTCGGTAGAAGGATCGTTTTTGAAATTTCTGCACGTTCTAACTGCTCTGATGGCTTCCAACCTTTCAGAAGTCTGTTTCCCCTTCATCAGCACAGATTTAATGCCTTTTGTTAGGCATTGCCCTTCACTGCAAGAAATACATATGTGCCGGTTTCGTTATGAAAAGTGATCCTACTGGGACAACATCCATGAACTTCTGAGCTAAAACTGGGAAGCTTTGAGGGGCTTGTTCATGGGCATTGGCAACGCTCATGAACAGTCCCCTGGAGGTCTAATTATTTTTACTAGACAAAGTCCCATTTCGATGAATAGGAAGTTTATTCTGTACCAGTGATTTCAGTGGGCTTTGTGCTGTAAGACTAACACAGGAATAATTTATAACATTGCATGGGAAGATATTGCGCAGTAACGATAATGTGGTTGCTGGCACATCACATATGAGCAGAGAGAGTCTGTTGGTACTTTTGAGCCAGAGTTTTGATTCATGTTGTTTTCATTTTCAACTTGTCAGTATTGCAAACGGTTGTACTGTTAGCATTGGAAAAGAATAAAGGGAAATAAATATGCAAAAGTATCAAAGTAACATTTGGCATTTAACATAAAAACACAAAATTTGGGAAAAACCAGAGTTAAGCTAGTCCTGCCTTTCATTTGCCCTGGTATGCCTCTAGATTGCATCTCATAGGGTTTATAATATCCTGAAGGGACTGCTGTGTGAGCTGCAGAATAATGAGGAGGTGATTTTAAGGATGTAAAGTAGTGACAATGTTGGCTTTGAATTTAGTTTGTTCTCATTTAAGGTCTCCCTAAAGATGGAGCACTGAATGACCCCATAGAATGGGGTATGGCTTACAGAGCCATTAATACTTAGGGCCAATGTTTCCAAAAGTGACTGCTGATCTTGGATGCCTTAGTTTTGAGATCCCCATTTGAGCTTGGGGTGCTCTACTCACTGCTGGAGTGCCTCCTTCTGGCCACATCTGGAGACTAACTCTGCCAGTCAGACTCGCCCTCCCCCCCCCCGCCGAGGTTACTCACTCTGGCACTCTCTCAGCCTCACTTTCTTGGGACTTGACTACTCCCTCTTCCCCTCCAGCCAGGTCACTGTAGTCCTCCCCTTCCAGGCATCAAAGTCTCTTGGGACCCACTGTCCCAGGCAGTGCTTCCTCTTACTGCCCTTTAACAGCAGCAGTGCCCAGTGGCTGGTAGGGGACCCAGGCCTGCCCTTTACACTGGGTTCCAGACCAGGGACCTTATAACAAGCAGTAAAGACTGGCCCAGTCATGAACCTTACTGCTGTATCCTTTGGCTACTTCCTACCCTACCTTAGCTGGCACCAGACCAGGACTAGAGAAATAGGGTTTTAATCCTGGCTTTACTATATACTTCCTCTGTGATCCTGGTCCAGTCATTTAATCTCTCTGTGCCTAAGTTCCCCCCTTGTGAAACTGGGGTGAATGTTGCTTCCTTTTCTCCGCCCTCGGTCTGTCTTGGCTGCTTTGATTGTTGTCTTTTTGTGGCTGTGTGTTTGTACAGTGCCTAGTATAATGGGGCCAGGGCCAGCTTTAGGCCTATTCCACCAATTTCCCCGAATCTGGCCCCGCGCCCAGTGAGAATCCCTTCCCTGGCTAGAGGCACCTTTTTAATTTTTACTCACCTGGCAGTGCTTCGGGTCTTCGGCGGCACTTTGGCGGTGGGTCCTTCACTTGCTCTGGGTCTTCGGCAACGGGTCCTTCAGTGGCGCCGAAGACCTGGAGCAAGTGAAGGACCCACTGCCGAAGTGCTGCCGAAGACTCGGAGCACCTCCCGGTAAGTACAAGCCTCACATGTTTTTTCACATGTGGGTTTTTTTTAGTCATCCCTGCCGGGGCCCCATCGAAACTATTCAAATTGGGCCCCGCACCCCCTAAAGTCAGCCCTGAATGAGGCCTCTCCACACCACCACAATACAAATAATTAATAAGAAAATGATTGTCCGGAAAAGTGAGAATTGGGGACTCTTACAAGGCTCATGGAATAGAAGTTGGTTCAGTAGGTAAAGATGAAACTGCCCATTATTATATGGAAACAAAGCTCATGGTGCAAATGCTATTTATCTCAATTCTGTAGGCCATTGAAAGCTTTGTGAACAACTTAACAACCCTCCCCGCCCCAAGAGACGGTGTTGGGGGGAGTGCTTCCTATGAGCTAGGAGGTGCTGACTGCTTTGACTTCCATGGGCACCCTATAGTCACTGTTATAATGCACTATGGAAGGAGAGCTTATCTAGTCAATAATTAATTCCTTGATGTACACACAAGCTGTGTTATGCACCAGGGTGTGTGTTTAAAAATGGGAAAACATTACATTATAGCTTCCACCCTACACACTCGTTAAACATACAAAGGTATGATAGCTTCACTTTAGTCAGTCAATAATTCAAACAAGCAAAAGAGCTAAAAGCAAGTTTCCCACTGCCTTGCCCTCTGAATGAAAGCCAGGCCAATGAAAGCCAAAGGAGAATAGGTGGCTGGCAGAGAGAGTATATCTAACAGGGGACTGCTGAGAGCCAGGATCGTGAGAAAATATCAGTAGGCTGCTTTAATCAATACAGAAAGAGAGGTAATTGATTTCAGGGATAGCAAGGGGTTAGTCAGCCAATAATTAGCCACCTTATCAAAGTTGTCTGGTAAAACCAAGGCTTACACTGCGCTCTGAGCATTCTCTCTTTAAGAAGGATTCATTCAGATCCAGATTTTTCTTGTTGCTTATGCTTTCCTTTGCTGCTCATGTGTTGTCTCATTTCACAGGCCAGGGGATTCCGTTCCCTTCCCCTGGCACTAGAGTGCACAAATGTCTGTCTAGGAAGAGCTGTTCCATCATTGCTGAGACAGGGAGCAGACATATCACCTCAGACCTAGACAAATCAATTCAGGAATTCGTGAGCAATGTTCTTTTTTCCGCCCTAAGGTGACAACTTTTGTATCTGCCAAATGTTTGTGAGTCTATCAGCAGTTTTACATCCTCCTCTCCCTGTGTCTGTCTGAACCATCCTCCAAAGCCTCAGATCCTTCAATATCATTGCCATTAAATGCGGTAGCGCCTCTGATCTGGATGGAAATAATCAGCAGCACATTCACTCGCTAGCGATGCTCAATGAAAAACTTCAACCGGTGGCACTCCTGCTGCATCAATTCAGAGGAGCTTTACAGATTAGTCCCTCTGTGCCTAAGGCATTCTGGAAAGCAGGTATTTGTATTGCAGACATTTGACTCTCTGATCATACCTCTTGGAGCAGATAATGATTTTTCTCTTCAGCCTGTGGAATTGGATATACTTTTTCCATGTTCTGCCCTATTCGGGCTCACTATGTCTAAAGAGCGTATTACATTCTAAAGTATTTGTAACTGAAAAAATACCAATTAGAAATCTTCTTGACTCTGTATTTCTTAGATTATTTTCTACTGTTTTATTGCTACCATTTCTTTGTCTTACAGTAGTGCCAAAAAGTCCCGGTTGTGCTCAGGACTCCGAGGTTCTAAACACAGATTGAGAGAGACCCTGTTCCTAAGAGTCTAAATTTAAATTGGGGCCAGAGGAAAATTTAATGATGAAGAAAATTTTATTTTTGACAGAGTGGAAAATTAGTATGGAACTGGTCTGGTAAGGACACAATGGTTGGGAGACAGAAAAGATTCTCTCCTTTTGCACGTGGGGAGCTGGGGCATGCAGAAATCAAGAAACTCACTTGAGGTCCCAAAGGAAGTGTGTGGCAGAGCCAGGAACTGAATTGATCTCTCTCAAGTCTCAGTCTAGTGCCTTAACCGCAAGCTCATCCTTCCTCTCTAAAGTGCTCACTTCTGCCTTTAAGCTGCATGTTCTTCAGGGCATGGGCTCATTATTATTTTGGCATCCTGATCAGCAATACAATCCAACAGACAAGAAATGGGTGGAGAGTCAGAAGAACAGTTCTATCTCTGGCTTTGCTGATGATTTTAGGCAAATCACGCAAATTCTGTGCCTCTGTTTCTCTATTTTACAGTTGTGGATAATGATTTCTAATCATCTCTGTGAGTGCAGTGCTATCAGTGCTCATTGTTTTGCCTGTTGTGTGTCAGTGTCTCTCTCACTTCTGGTGCTGCATGAATAATAAATAATAACAGAGGGCCAAATCCTGCACTCTCTACTCAGACACCACTCCCACTAACATCAGTAGGAGCTTTGTCTGAATAAGAATGGCAGGATTTAAGCCATCGCATTGCTAATCTGTACATGTTTACAGACTGTGCAGTAATGTCCCGATTCAGCAAAGTACTTAAGCACGTGTTTACTCATGTGCCTATTGATTTCAGAGGGACTGCTCCTGCTTCAATTAGGCATGTGCTTAAGTGCATGGCTGAAGTGGGGTAGAAAAGCAGCCTCATATTGCCAAGAGTAAGTGGTGTGTGTTGCGATAACCAGTTTAAAAAGTTTGCAAAACAAGATGTGGCCACCACCTGTATTTTATGAAGACTCTCTTTGAATTCTGTTTAGACTAGTCAAGACTGCTCTCAAGGTATTTAAATGTAAAGTAGGAGGCTCTGTAATTAAGGGGAGAGATCAAGTACACACATGGAGCATGTATTAAAATATTATATGCTGCTTGATGGAGATACATACTGTACCATATATAGTATCCTGAGAAGTGCTTTGTGATCTCTGACTGAAAGGTGCGATGGAAGTGCAATGTAATTATTGCTGCTTATTATATGACACATTGAAATGCAAATATTATAGTGCAGTTCATAAATATTACATTGCCATTGGGGTTTGATCTTAAATTGTATTTGCTATGTATTGTATGTGTTTATAGAGAATGTACGCAAGAGACCTACTTCTTAAATTATGATCTTTTTGTTTCCTTCCTTTGGAAAAACTGCCTTCAAGCTGAGATTCAGAAGCTATTGTCAGTCAAGAAACAGGTAGGGCAAATATTATTAACTGGGCTAAATTAGCACGTTATCCCTGGCTGCTTTTCCTAACTCATGTTTAAATTATGCTGTGTTAGTAGTTTTTTGTTATAAACATGTTTTAACAATGGATAAGATCAGATTTGAGTCATGTTGTGGACTAAGCAATGATGTGTAGCTAGAACATGAGTCTGTGTTATTGCCATTATCTATTTTTTCTACGAGGGTGCAGCATTTGAAAGAGAGGACGTGACGTAGCCAAGACATGTGGCATATCCCATGTTGTTTTCTCATAGCACTAATTAATATCCCAAGAGCCTCACTATCCAAAGTGCCTAAGATCGACTCAATTGTTTATATTCAGTTGAGGTTTATTTAATCAGAAGGGTAGCATGTGGCCTCCTGGTTAGTGGATTGTGGGTCTGACCCTAAATAATTAGGGGGAGAGGCTCCCAACTCTGTGACTGAAAGATTAAAGTGCTGTGATGCTGTTAGAAACCCATTAACCAAACAGAGTCTTAGGGAGCCTTTGAACTTCATGACCTTACCCAGACTAACAAACAACTCACTAAGCTAATCAATGAAACAGAGTGACATTGTGGTCTATTACATTTACCGACTCTTTAATGTCTATAGGCTAATGCTACAACAGGAACAGTTTCTCCTGTTCTTAATATAAATGCTGATTACCCTCTGAGCTGTATTTAATGCATCCGGCAAGGAGGCGATTCTACCTGTATGCTATTTGTAGGACTACTTTAGCAATGGACGTTTGGTTAGTAGGCACCACTAGACCTGACAAACATGTTGAAAGCTTTGGTGTCTAACTGTAATTGACCAGGCCAGTGCAGTAGTGAGACTTTTTATGTGAAATAGTGGCATGATGTGAAAAAGCTCTGTGGGCAGCACAGGTTCCCTACTGTGGTTGCATAAGCAAAGAGCATATGAATTATGTGCAAACACTGATAGACACAAGGCCCAGAAGGAGGGAAGACTTAGTTGTCTTTGTTAGAGATGCAGACAGAATGAAAAATCTCAGGTTTCTTGGGGACACATTAAAGATCCCAGTGGTCCATCATTAAGTGGAGTCCTATCAAATAGCATTAGCAGACTAATTAAGTGTGCAGCTTAAACTTAATTTTGCTGGTTGCAAGAAGACAGGTTAAACATTATTCATTTTGTGATGTCCTTGATTCTGAATTCATATTTTTCACTCCTCTTCAGTCTCCTCTTTCTCTCTCTCTCTCCTGGCTCCCCCACATCACTTTGTTTCAGTCCTTATTTTGGAAGTTTTAGCTGAATTAATGTACCTGATCAGGTTGCAGAAGTTGGGTATCTCAGGTAAATCTTCCTAACCTGAAGCCTGGTGGTACCTCTTATTAGTGAGGCAAGCATGCCGTATAAAATGAAATAGGTTAATTATGTGTAACATCAAGTCTGTGGCTATATCTGTGCTTGGAGCTAAGGATGTGATTCCAACTTCTGCTATCATTGAGCTAGCGCTAGTATGTGTGCACTAGCTGGGAATCACACTCCTAGCTGCAAGCCTAGACGTTGCCTGTGTGTAAGAGAAACGTTCATAGATTCCAAGCCAACTACTGTCATCTGTCCATAGAACTTCCCCCAAACCATTCCTAGAACCTAGTTTTTAGACAAACATCCCATCTTGATTTTTAAAAATGCTCAGTAATGGAGAATCAAGCATGCCACTTGGTAAATTGTTCCAGTGATTAACTACTCTCACCGTTATAAACGTATGCCTTATTTTCAGTCTGAATTTGTTTAGCTTCACTTTGGCCATTGGCTCATGGTATTCCTTTCTTTGCTAGGTCGAAGCGTCCATTGTCAAATATTTGACCCCCATGTAAGCCCTTATGGACTGTAATCAAGTCACCACCTAACCTTCTCTTTCTTAAGCTAAATAGACAGACTCAAAGAGCTCAATCATTATAAAAACACATTTTCTTCTCCTTTAATCAATCTTGTAACTCTGCTCTGAACCCTCTCCAATTTTCCAACATCCTTCTTGAATTGTGGACACCAGAACTGAACACAGTATTTCAGCAGCGATGGCAACGGTGCTCTCTGCTGCTACTCAAGATTTCCCTGTTTATTAATCCAAGGATTGCATTAGCCCTTTTGGCCATAGCGTTCCACCGGTGGTGAATAATCACTAAGACGCACAAATCTTCTTGAGTCACTGCTTTGCAGGATAGAATTCCCTATCCTGTAAGTATGGCCTGTGTTCTTTGTTCCTAGATGTATATATTTACATTAGCAATATTTAAAACACATATTGCTTGCACCCAGCTTACCAAGCACTGCAGGATTGCTCTGGCTCAGCGACTTGTCCTCTTCATTATTTACCATTCCCCCAAATTTTTGTGTTATCTGCAAACATTCTCAATGATGATTTGTTTTTCTAGTCAAAGGATGGTTACAAGGTTTTGTTTTACAAGAGGCTGTTTCAGACTTGTCCCTCTCATTCTTATGTCCTATAAACCATAGATCGCCCCGAACCAATGCCCCAGATCCAGTATGTTCAAAACATGGACACTTCTCTCTGTGGCTGTATAAGAATCTGAAACAAAATGAGAGAACTTGAAAATAAGTGAAAGTTTCAGAGGCTTGTGAGGAAGCTGGATTAAATGTATTCTGCTTTTGTTTTGGGAAAGACAAAACCTGTTCTGGAAATGTGCCTTTGTTTTAGAGTATCTCTGAATGGTAGAAAACTGTCTTGTTCCTAATTCTGCAAAGAGAAGTGCAGATGTAGACTTCATGCGGCCGTAAGAGTTTGACCAGCACATCTGTTTGCAGGTTAGTGGATGTTGGTCTGTTCTTTTGGATCTGGCTTTAGAGATTCTCTATCCCAAATGAGCAATACTGTTTAGTGATTGCCTGAACCTATAAGTGGATTATACCCCCTCCCCCTAAAAATGTTAAAAGAATGCTAAGGCTGCAAAGTCATGCACTCAGAAATTAGGACATTCCAGACGTAAGTTTGCCCATGCACCTTAATTTGGCCCCATGTGCATACGCATCATTATACTCTTTAATTACATGATCACATGCTATTCCCTCTACCCCCCAGTCTCTAAGTAGATTCGCATGTACAGGATATCTAAAAGCCTATAAAACAGGAGAAGTAATAGGTGACCTGAAAAGGACGATGGTCGATGTACATTATTTCATCGACATGAGCTGAATACTCTGACCAAACAGGGTGTAAATAATTCTTTTTATGTTCCCCTGAAATCTGCTATTAGTCTTGCTACACTGAGTCCCAAAATGCATCAGTCTCTGAGGTCATTAAATACTGCCAGCAAACTCCACTGGTGTACAATGTCTTAAAGGTCTGAAATAACCCACCCCTCCCTACACTTTAAAATTTTTTTTTTGTACATTATGATTTTTTTTCAAAGTATATTTTTAAAACCTTTTAAATATTCCCTGCCCCTGGACTTACCTGAGCCCTGTGGGCTGCTCTTATGATTCTGAAGTTTATTGGTAGCTGTGATATCACGGCAATGCCGTGGAGTTGGTTAGCAGAGGCACCCAAATGGTGTATCTGAAATAGTGGTATTCACGTGTGTGTTTAAGTATTATTTGCAGTAGCACAAGGTGTGCTGGGTGCTTTCCAGATATATAAGGAGGGACAATTCCTTCCCCAAGGAACACTGTCAGGGAGACTGATCAAGAAAATGGAATACTGAAAAGGATTTTTCTATATAGGCCATCCAGATTCACTATAGATAGCATAGCAGAAGGGTTTGCTAAGCGGGACTTAAAAGTGCAGAGGATAGGGTGCTGCCTGATCTATTGGTTAGGTAATATGTAGCATTTCCAAGTAACATGACATGGTTTGGAAGGGTTCAGTTGTCTCCAGATTGGCTGCAGTATTACAGTTTGCCTGGGAGTGAGGACCCTGGGATATGCGGGAGAGCTGCTTGCACTTAGCACAATCACAAATGCTACAACACAGAAAAGTAGACAGCAATAATACAAAGCATCTAGAACTTGCACACTCACACCATCCTTTGCAGGGAGTCCCGCAGTATGTAAAATGACTACGTGGTCCTTGGTTTGGCAGTTTCCAGGAAAACTCCCTGGAGTGTATAGCCTGAGTGCCACCTTTTATCAAAGGTTACACTAATGCCTATGATGCCTAATATGTATTCTGTACAGGTTTCAGCCACTTTCTCTTTGTCCGTATTGCCTCGCCCACTAGTGTTGGGGTGCCCTTCTTCCATAAGTTGTTAGGTCTTTTACTTCAAGCATGTACATCAGTTACCATGACACTGTTGAGGCTTGGCATCTGTTGATGTTCCTGACTTAAAATATCTAAACCTGGTATAAACTAGCATCTTGCAGTAACCTGTCAGCAACTTAGCAACACTTACCTATAACAGCACTCTATCTTGTGACATAGAGCACTGGTTTTCAAACTTTTTTCTGGTGAACCAGTTGAAGAAAATTGTTAATGCTCGTGATCCAACGGAGCTGGAGATGAGGGGTTTGGGGTGTGGGAGGGACTCATGGCTGGGGCAGATGTTTGGGGTACAGGAGGGGGGCTCAGGGCAGTGGGCTGAGGTGTCGGAGGGGGTCAGGGCTCTGGGTTGGGGTGAAGGCTCTGGGGTGGAGCCAGGGAAGAGGGGTTTGGGGTGCAGGAAGGGGCTATGGGTATGGGAGGGCTCAGGGCTGGTGCAGAGGATTGGGGTGTGGGCTTACCTTGGACGGCTCCTGGTCAGCAGCACAGCGGGAGCACTAAGGCAGGCTTCCTGCCTCTCCTGGCACTGAGGACTGCGCTGTGTCTCAGAAACAGCCAGCAGCTGGTCTGGATCCTAGGTGGAGGCATGAAAGCGGCTCCATGTGGTTCTTGCCCGCAGGCCAATAGTAACCGGCCAATGGGAGTGCGGAGCAGGTGCTCAGGGAGGGGGCAGCGCACGGAGCCCCGTGGCCCACCTGCTTAGGAGCTGGACCTGCTGCTGGCTGCTTCCGGGGTGCAGTGTGATGTCAGAAGAGGTAGGAACTAGCCTGCCTTAGCCGCGCAGAACTGCTGATGGGACTTCTGACAGCCCAGTCGGCTGTGCTGACCCACACCGCTGCAACCCAGTGCTTTCCATTCCAAGACCCAGTACCAGGTCACGACCCACAGTTTGAAAACCACTGATAGTCACTTTCTGGTTAGTTGCTTATGCTAAGTCTTGTAGGCCTTAAGCCTTAGTTAGTTTGACTAAGCTGTTGTCTAAGCCTGTAGGCCTTTGTGTTATTGCCTTAATCCATACCAACATCTTTTTTAACATATGCCCATATATTTATACCAAAATGGCTGGCTACAAGGGGCCTTGCAGATGAGACTGTACCATGTCTACGGAGATGATTATATACTAAATTTCCCCATTAGCCTCGTTAAGTAGAGGCCTCTGGCTCACATTATTAGTCAGGTAAATGCAATTTACTACTGCACTATGCAGGCCTGCCAACAGCAATTCTGGGCCCCAGGGCTGTCCCAAGGTGGGGTGGGGCCCAGGGCGGAAGTGATACATCACTTCTGGAACCGACCGTGCTGGCCAGTCGTGTGCGCTGGCCAATTGTGCGTGCCTGAATCCTGTCTCCCCTGGGCAATTACTCCCCCTCCCCCCATCGGTGGGCCTGGTGCTATGGTAAAAAGGTGAAGAGTTGCAAGTAAGGGGTAGGATGGCGTTCGCACTATGTATTTGGCGACCTTTTCAAGGTCTTATCTCAAAATATTGTCTGTGTGGTGAAAAATGAAAATTACCCAAGTACTTCTGCTTTTTAATGTTCACAAATGAGATATGTGAGCAGCAAGATAGCAGAGCCATATATCTGATTCCAGAGACAGAGCATTTAGTTGGCATATACATTTCCAGCTTGAAATGTATACATGGGCTTAAAAAAAAAACAACAAAATATTGCGTATACTCTGTTAGCTGGGTAATTTGTTTTTGTTTTCTACCTTAGGAAGCAGTGGGATGGTGCCATTTATCTTATTTCTTGGGTGTTTTTTTTTTTTTTTTTTAAATTCCGTGTGCTAGATTTCTATAGGGTTTATTACAAGCTGATCATTATAATATTTACGAATCTGAGGCAGCTTCCTTTGAGAAGCATAGAACAATGTGCAAGATGAAGTCGTTGGAGGCAAAGCATGTTTAGTTTACCACAGCAGGATGAATTTACCACACGAAATAGCTAATCATTAAGGGACGATACTAGTGAAAATGCCGATGGAACTGACTACTTGGTTTACATATGAAAGATGTGCTATAGAGCTTTTCTATTTTAAGAAACAAATCCATATTGGAAAAAATTCATCCCTATTGAGAGAGGCCCAGCAACAAGCCTGTGCACTGCTTTGGCCCCACTTTGAGAACTCCAGTGGGACTTCAGTGGTGTATAAGATTTGTGCTGGCCCTCTGCAGGGGGTGGACTTTACCCATTTTTTCTACATCTTTCAGTGCATGGTAAAGAGGCAAGGGCTTTGGGAATCAGTTTCCTTAGTTGTATGTTTCCTGCAAAGTCAAGGTATTTGGCTAAAAGTCCTCAATGCTCAGGAGTAAAGTTGTTGTTTGTTTATGTTACCATAGCATCTAGGACACCTAGTCATAAACCAGGACTTCATTGTGTTAGGCACTGCACAAATGCAGAACAAAAATGTCCCTGCCCAAGGACCTTACGAGCAAATGTAAGGCAAGAAACAACAGGTGGATACAAACAGACCAACTGGGGGAGTACAAGGAAACAATGAGACAGGATATTGCTTAACATGATAGGCAGTGGTCTCTGTGCCCTAGAAGACTACCCATTGTCAAGTTTTTTATGGACTTTGTGGCAAAAGAGTTTTAAGGAGGGATTTGACGAAGGTAGTACTGCAGATGTTCACAGGGAGCTCCTCCCAACCATGTGGGATGGCATGGGAGAAAGCATGAAGGTGTCTGAAAATTTACCACATGGGCGATGGAGGCTGGCATAATGGGCTGACAGGAGGTGAGCCTTGACTGTTCTGGCGTTGGGCAGAGGGGGTGAGCATGTAGCTAGTACTATATACATTTTACCTGTGACTTGTACAGGTAAAAAGCAACAAGTACCTAAGATCATTCTGGGGACAGGTACAGTAAAAGGTTCTCTTGAGTTATTCATTTAGGGCCTGATCCAAAGCCATTGAAGTCCATGGGAATCTTTCCACTGACTTTGCCTCAGGTCCTTAGTTGGAGTTAGCTGAAGGCCCAGCTGAAGATGATGACTGGGTTTGCACTGATGCAACTCAGTTGATTCTAATGGCATCACTTCTGATTGACTCTAGTATCAAAGATCAGAATTAGCCCCCCTCTGGATCCTGGGTCTGGCTTGACTTTTATTGATGACAGCTGAAGGCTCCCACCTCTCCCATATAGAGCCCTTTTTCTCCATGTCAGTGCCATGAAGTCACTGCTCTTTTCTTTATACCTGATCATACAATGGTATAGTGAGAATGGGAAGATCAGGGAGCCAGTCATGGCTTCTTTGATTCTTGGTGTAGACTTGTACAACCTGGAGACCAGACGTAGGTCAGGGCAGCCAGGGGGTTGCTCCAATATTTTCCTCTCTGGCCACCCCTTCCTTGGCACTGTGCCAGGCCCAAGTTAGAGCCAGGTATGTTGGCGCTCCACCAACAGAGAGTTTCTCTGTTCTAGGGAAATTCTCAGATGGCTGGATCCAGGTGCTTTCTGGCCCCTTTGCACTGCTGAGGGGCTGAAAGGCAGTTCAGAATCAGGCCTATGTTTTCACTTTGCGCATTTCTAACTCAGAAAGCAAAAAAAGTTGATTTTTTTTTAAAAATCATATCTTATAATAACTTGAGGGTCACTTGCAGTGTAACCTACTACATTTATCTATTCCAGTGCAATAAACAGTTTTATTTTGTGCTAAGTTCCAACAATATGAGATGCTGAGAAAAGAAACATCTATTCAGTGCTGATTTGTACTTTTCTCTAGCTGCCTTAGTATGAATTCAGGACTTTCATATTTGCAAATCGCAGGTTGGTGGGGTTTACAGATAATTTGGCTAATTCAACCACCTCTTTCAAAGATCTGTTGTTTCTGAAAAGTTATCAGTGTGGAGAGGAAACCAAGTTATTTATAAGAAGAAACTGTCAAAGGAAAGCTTTGCTCAACAGTCTGAAGAGCTGCTTACGTACATCAGCACTAAACTGCTCATTTGGTTAGCGCGAATGGCTAATTTTAGCTTAAAATTGGAGGCAATTATGGGTTCAAGAAGAAATGTAGGGCTGTATGTCATTAGTAATTGATTTCTTTTGGGGAAGAGTTTGAAATGAACAGTTGAGAAGTAAAACCTACCTAAGTGATGCAACCTGTCATGAAATATGCAAATAGTTTTCACATATGTATGCCTCAGGTATACTGGTGGTTCTGGTTTTTTCCCAATATTTGTCTGGTTTATTTCTATGTGCCACTAGACTTGCTTACTGAAACTCGTGAGCTAATGATGCCTCACTCCATGTACTCAAACTGAGATGATTGCACAAATACTATACAAAGCAGAGAGCCATACGTCCTAGCATAGGAAGAGTTGAGTCATTCAGTAAGACCTAGTTTCCTGCTTTCAACATTGCAATGCCTTGAGAACTTGTTCTCTGCCTCTCCCCTGAATAGCTTGGGTAATTAGGCTGAGGCGAAGGCTGGTCAAGCAAAACAAAAGTTCTACATATTGGTGAGGAAAACTTGGAACGTTGTTTACAAAACCAGTAGGAATAGAAAAAAAGGGTTTGAACTAGCTCTTGCTGTTCCTTTCCACTTGGAGCAGTTTGTGGTCTTTCAGAGAGATGCCTGGATAAAACAGAAGGAGGTGAGTATTTTTTGGGTCAGAAATTTGTGGCCCCAGTAGAAAAGATCACACTAGTGAACTTCAACTAAAAATGAATGTGGATCAATTTTTACTGTGTGATGGGTCAGCAAAATAATCGGATGGCATTTGAGAGACAAATCAATGTCCTTTCTGCTGCCTGACATCACCATGTGACATCACCATGAAACATCTCCTAATTTACAGAAAAGCACAAACCAGAAATAAATAGAAACTCCCCCAAACTTTAATTTTAAAAATCTCATGATTTGAAAGCCAGTCTCATGATTTCAGGGGCCTTACTCATGATCCTTAAACGTCCGTGCTTGGTAATACAGCTGGATTAAAAAAAATCAGCCACTATCCCCTTTTTTAATTTTATACTTGTTGCTGTCAAGAGTTACAATATATTTAAGGGAATGTACATGATTTCCCAATTTGCTCTCCAGTCTTATAGGTCCTTAGGGCATCGAGAGGCAAGACACATTTAAAATTCTCTTTGGCCTTTCTGTGCCACAAACACTTAGCGGGTGATAATGAATTGATGTTAAGTGACTGATTATTTATTGACTTTTTGGTTTGTTATGCTCTCTGCAGTCTTCCTCCAGAACTACCATAGTAGCTAGATCTATATGGTAAATCTAAATCTTGTATTGAATGATCTCCCATCTTATCTCTTTGGCTACATGAATTTGCAATATCTTAACAAATAAATACAACTGTAAAAGGTTTTAAAGATAAGCATTTTGTTTAGCTGCCTGACTGTAAATTCAGTATTACTTTTATTGTTAATGTGTACATATACAGGCTATCTATTCCAGGAAATCAAAATTATACTAAGGAAAATTTTCTAATATGAACCCACTTTGTGGGGGTCTTACTGCTTCATGAGAAATTGTACAGAGTGCAACATGCATTTTGTAGTTAAACATGGCTGTAATTTGTTAGTTCCCTTCTAGAGTCACATGCAACAAATCAACCAAATTACCTGTCGATATGTTTTGTTTTAGGTTTATTTTTTATTGGTTTTTATAATATAACATTTGCTAGGACTTATTGACAAGAATGCCAATCTGGGAGTAATTTTGGATTTGAAAATGCTATCAGATGCCTCCTTTTGTACTATAATGCACCTTGATCAATGGGTCGTTGAAGAGGGAAGAAAACAGAGCACAGCAAGATAAATAAAATAGCAATTGTTGTTTGACATGTTCTGTCCACAGACCTAGTTTATTAAACTCGCTGAGAAAGAGCTAAGCAGTAGTGATGAATGTATCTGTTTTCCATAAAATTAGATCCTAGGAAGGTAGCTGAAATGATTTTGTTTTCCAGCTGAAATGGGCAGATGATCTCATTAAACAAAAGGCAATTTTATGTATTAGCAAGCGTGATGGAATAATACAAAACACACCCCGATGGATGTAATTTTAGCAGATTTTGCAAGGGTTAATATGAGAGCTGTTTTCTGTTAATTTTTAAAGCTTTGCTGTCATTTTGTATGGAATCAGTGAGCCTATGATATCTTATGAATAATTTACAACGCCAACAGTCTTTCTGTGGAAGAATACTAAATTAATTAGGGCCTGAAGGAATTTCCATGTGTTTAAGCCACATTCTATCTTCAAGGTTTTACTACTTCAAAGTCACTGAGACTAACTTCTGTCTTCTTAGGTGTTAATAGTTCTAGAAAAACAAGATATGTGCCATTGTTGTGCCTGAAAGAACGGAAGAGCTTGAGAGGATGTGCTGGGTACACCAAAAGTACCTTTCTCATATGCCCGTCTTCCTCACCTCGCACCTTCACTTAGCTTTCTGAGAGAGGCTCAAGTTAAAGGGCTGTCCCTAGTGTGTCTGCCATCACCAGTGACCTTGTCGGCATTAAGGGGAGAGGCAATGGGCATCCTTTGGGCAGGCTCATTTCCCGGGGTTAAAGGAAATGGAAGCCACACCCAAAGACACTGGAGGGGGGAATACTAGGTTTCTGAGACTGTCCCCCTGCAGAAGACAACAGCCTATTGGGTGAAGAGGGAAGCTGCCCAGGGGAGGCCATGTTCACTGAGTCTGATGGTGGGCCTCAGAAGTTCTGGTTATTCCACTAAATGTCCCATCAGCCCTGGATACCCTTGCAACTGGGAGACGGAACTCCTCATTTGTGAACATTGCCCATGGCTGATGATGCGGCAGTGAGCCAGTGGTGCCGTGGTTATGGCTGACGGGGTTTCCATCAACCACTAAATTTCCCCCTCCCCCAACCTGTCAGACATGTATTATTTGTAGAAATTGAACTAAAAATAGCTGCTACTCCATCTGCTTAGCTTAACGTAAAACACAAATATCAGTTCCCTCTCCTTGCCTACCTTTCAAACTCCTGGGGATAACGGCAAACTTTGCAGCATGACCTCTGAGGTTTTTCAGGTTCAGGCTATTTCTGATGAAGTATGGGGAGTGAGCTCCTGAACAGGGGACTCCCAATGAGGATGCTTTGCCAGCAGCTCCTTCTTCACTATATTCAGGAAGAGTGCTACAGCACTCTGCTGATCTCAAGGGCAACAGCACCATGGCACAGGGGGTGAATACAACAGTCCTTTTAGACTGATCTGTTCTATGCTTTGCTGCAGTCTGAGAACAAGGCTGTTACCTACAGCAGAAGTAAATTTGGGGCTGTGTGAGCACGTGCATGTGTGTGGGAAAAGTATGAGTTTTGTGCTCAAATAACTCATAAATGCCTTTGTTTCACATCCTAAGAAGATGGCAGAAGATACCCAGTACAGCTCTGGCACTCTGTGCCCTGCAGAAACTGAGGTCCAGTCCTTCTCCTGAATTTAAAGAGCTTCTTACAGCATCACAAGAGTGTGTGTGTGTGGCGGGGGGTGTGGAGGGGGCAGCGGGAATGATCCAAATATGGAAATTGATTATCAGTAGATAGATAAGATCTGTTGTGTTATGCTCAGCCTTCCATGAGAGGCAGGTCCCCAGTTTAGGTCCCTATTCAGTAAAGCACTTAACTATCTTAGGTAATTGTATAGCTCCCATTACCAGAGCACTTCAATCATTCATGTATTTATCCTCACAACACCCTGGTAGGGTAGGGAAATGTTGTTATCCCTGTGTTACAGATAAGCAACTGAGGCTTAGGGAGGCTGAGGCAGCTCCTAAGGCCATACAGGAGGCCTGTTACAGAGCAGGGCACTGAACTGAAGTCTCCCACAGTCCAGGCTAGTGTCTTAACCGCTGGACCATCCTTTCCCCTCTACAAGCACATGCCAAAATGCTTTGCTGAATCGGAGCCTTGGCCCCTTCCTCCCTCTCTCCTCTTTGAACGCTGATTACAGCTAGATGTCTAGTTGTTTATAATGTGCAAGCCCATGTGTTTCATTGAGTTGTCTGTGTATTTGTTATATTAACATATAAAGGGACCAGAACAGAGAATCAATGTATAGTAAATTGCAGAGAGTAGCAATATTTGAGTCCTATTTTATATAGACAAATTATGGCGTGCATACATTCAAGCTACTTGAATTACTGAATGGATAATTTAGAGCAGGAAAAAAGACCTTAAGTGAGGGCTGGTTGTAAAAGGAGGAAGCCAGTTTGGGGGCCTCAATAATATCAAAACTGCCCTGAGAGCCAATATCCATGGATGATTTACACATCAAAGGAAGGGAGCGGAAATGGACATGAAAAGTGGCAGCAGTTGCCAAGTTAAATAAAAGCCCCTCAGTGAACATGAAGAGCAATAAGAGGCATTTGAAATGTTGGCTTCAGAAGAAGAGGTGGTGCGAGAGCTTATCCCCTACTGCCTTCTTGGTCCCTTGGGAACTTATACAGACTCCTAATTCACTTGACCCACGAGGCTGAGGAAAACGTGGCTACACATCAGGAAAGTCTGGTGTTTGTCATAGGAAACAAAAGCAGAACTGTGCCAGCTACCAGACGAATGGGATCAGGTAGCAGGAACCAGGACCCACCTATAAACCTCAAAGTTAATCTGGGCCAGTAGGTTTCCTTAGAGCAGAGTGGCTCCCACTTAAAGAGGAGTGAAATATGTGTTGATTTTTTTATTTTTCCTCCTAGGTGTGTTGGAGAAGAGGTACAGGCTGGGTTTGCTAAAGCAACAAGAAGTCTTTTTAAGAGCGTGCTCCCTTAAAATAATAGGGTTTTGTGGGTTTAGCATTAAAACACTTTCCATTCTTGTCTTGAATTACTTTAAAAAAAAATGAAAAGCAGCTTACATAGGTGGAAAATTAATACCAAAATCGGTTTTCATTCTCCTTCTCTCCCACCCCTGCAGAGAGCAAATCTAGCAATAATCCTGACTCCTCTCCCAGAGGTGGAATGTTTCCATTTTCACCATGCAACCCTGTTATGTTACCTTGTCAAGCAGAGAGAAATGTCATCCCTATTCATATTTGCAAAGACTTTATGGTGGAAACACAGATAATTTCCACCAATAGCTGCAAAGGAAAAAGTGATAGTTACCTGAACCTGGTATCATGGGTGTACATGAAAGTAAATCCATAGACATCAGTCTGGTCACTGTAGATATACACAAGTGTAACGGAACAGAATCTGGCCTTGAGGGTTTTTTTAAATCTTGTTTCCCACTCAGACTGCCTGTCTGGGAAGTTAATCTAGCTCATTGTTCAGGGTGGTGGTGGTCGGTGTCACCGCACAGATATGGCAGTTCCAGCCTGGCTTTCAACGTCCTCTGCTGCTGCTTTATGCTCAAGGTGACCAGAAGTGGCAGTATCCTACTCCCCTCCATTCCCAAAACACAGCAGGTTTAAGTATCCCTGCTGAACTCTGTGACTTGCCCCTTTGTGAGTCATGTGACTTCTGTTGTTGGGATTTCTTGTGCCAATCTGGAGTGTGTGTGTGTGCGTGCATGCTGGGGGAGGGGATGGGTTAGAAGCTGCTATTGGAGACGTGTTTAGAGAATGAATAAGGTTAACCAGGGCCTGAGTCAGTCTGCAGCACAAGGATCTAAACCACCCTCCAGTTCCTGCATTGCCTATTGGAGACAATGCTGTGACATTAGTAGCTGCAAAGGGTCATCAACTGACCAGGGCAAGCTGAAATCTCTGTGTGATGGTTACAG
Organism: Chelonoidis abingdonii; assembly: GCF_003597395.2. NCBI lineage: Eukaryota > Metazoa > Chordata > Testudines > Testudinidae > Chelonoidis > Chelonoidis abingdonii. The sequence continues at coordinate 137,752,422 of NC_133772.1, read as the reverse complement.
CTTTTACTCCAGTGCTATGTGGATTAGATAACAAGCTACTTCATATTGACACAGCTTCGCAGGGTTAATAACTTGAACACCTTGGGCAATCGGGAGTCTCCCTGTTAATCATGTTGGGGTGTGTCACAGATTGTTCCCTTCCTCTTATGGTACAGGAAATCTCCATCTTCTCTTTCTACAAGTCCCTTACATGCTAGTTCCAGTCATGTTAGGTGTAGTCTCACCATCTCCTATGCCTCAGTAGACATGGCAAAGCAATATTTGGGCTCGTGGGTGGGGGAAAAGGATGAATTCTCAGCATTGCAGTTGGGATGGGGTTCCCTAACAAAACAACTTTGCAGGGGGACATCAAATTTGCTTGAAATTGCCCTACTTCCTACACCTAAGATTCAATAATTCCCCGAAATTAAGATGTTTCCCTTAGTATCTCCCCTCTTGCTTCCCCTCCATTTCCAGTTGAATCCAGGCCAGATAATTCTTTCTTCTACCATACCTCCCAGCTTCCATACTAGGAACCAGATCCTCAGCTGGTCTAAATCTGCATGGTTTCGTTGACTTGGGAGTTACACCAATTTACGCTAGCTGAGGATGTGGCCGTAGATTGCAAAAGCTTCCCAAACAGGATACTTTGAGATGCCTTGCACTGAAACCAGTGTAATGATGATACAAATAACCTATTAGATCAACGCCTCCCTCCTAGGAAATGTCCTAGTTATAATGCAATCAGTTTCTATTTTCATTTCTGGCAAAGTACCTGCCTCTCCTTTTGTTAGCTCAGTCCTTCTTAGCCTCGGAGACACAGGCTTGGGCAAAATAAAAGAAAAAAAAACCTCTTCCCAGTCTCACAGGGTCTGGCTGATCCCTTCTCAACCAGTCCCTTGCTCTAGTTTCCTCTCCTTCTTGGGAGAATGCAATCTGCCTTGCAAGAAGAGTCTCAGAGTTCAGCTGCCCCTACTTGCTGGCAGCTACTCTGCTTCTCTCTTCCTCCCCCCCTTGCTTCCCTGCCAGGGAGGTTTTAAAAAGGTCTCCAGCAATTGGGGCCAGCTGAACCTAATTAGTTCCCTGCTAACCCCTGTCCCAGCTGAACCTTATTCCTCCAGGGCTAAGCTTTCCGGGACCAATTACTATCCCTCTCCTGGTAGCTAATTGTCCTGAGTTTGCCACACATTCAATAACCAGGTTTACTATAATTAGGTTAATGACCTGAAGCTGAAGGAGAAGAGATTAAATTTAATAGGGAGAAAATGATTAAAAGACTAGAAAACATGACCTATGAGAGAAGATTGAAAAAAAACTAGGTTTATTTAGTTTGGAAAAGAGAAGACTGAGAGGGGACATAAGTTTTCAAATACATAAAAGGTTGTTATAAGGAGGAGAGTGAAAAATTATTATTCTATCCTCAGAAGTTAAGGAGAAGAAGCAATGGGCTTAAACTGCAGAAAGGGCGGTTTAGGGATCCTGGAGCCTCTGCCAGTCAATCGCAATCTCCGGCTGCTAAAAGTCCGGCGGTGTAGCAGAGCTCACACAGGTTGCCTCCCTGCCCTGGCCCCCTGCTGTTCCTGGAAGCAGCTGGCTGCTGGTACATCTCCGCAGCCCCTAGGGGGTGGTGAGGTGGCTCCGCACGCTGCCCCTACCCCCCCGGCACCATTCCCGCAGCTCCCATTGGCCGGGAACTGGCCAATGGGAGCTGCAGGGGTGGCACTTGCAGGCAGCACACAGAGACCCTCTGTGCCCCCTCCCCCCCAAGGGCTGCAGAGACATGGCAGCAGCCAGCTGCTTCTGGGAGTGGTGTGGGGCCAGGGCAGGCAGGCAACCTGCCTGAGCCCTGCTGCATTGCTGACCAGGAGCCGCCTGTGGTAAGCATCGCCTGGCCACAGCGTGCACCTTGCACCCCCCCGAGCCCCAACCCTCTGCCCCAGCCTGGAGCCCTTTCCTGCACCCAAACTCCCTCCCAGAGCCCATACCCCTCATCTCCTCCTACACCCCAACCCCTGCCCCAGGCTCAGCCAGTGCACACCCCTCAGTTCAGAACGTTACACTGATTTGTGACAATCCCTGAAGGATTTTGAATCTATAAATCACAAATGACACTACTAAAAAGTAAAACTCATTAACTGTCCAGTGGATTCTATGAGATTAGGTGAAGCATGACCCTATGACCCCTGCACCCAAACTACCTCCCAGAGCTTGCACCCCAACCCGCTGCCCTGGGCTCAGCCAGGAGCCCTCACCCACACTCTGAACCCCTCGGCCCCAGCCCAGAGCCTGCACTCCCTTCTGTACCCCAACCCGGTGAAAGTGAGTGAGGGTGGGAGTGAGCGAGCGATGGTGGGAGGCGGGATGGAATGAGCAGGATGGGGCCTCGGGGAAGGGGCAGGGTAGCTCTTGGGTTGATCTTAAATTCAAAAAGTGATCTTGTGTGTAAAAAGGTTGGAGACCACTGGTCTAGGTAATACTTAGTCCTGCCTTAAGTGCAGGGGACTGGCCTAGATGACTTCTCAAGGTCCCCTCCAGTCAAGATTCTATAGTGTAGGAATGTCTGACCAGTGCTGATCTCTCTGACTCTCTCACAAGGAGAGGGAGAGGAAAAGTTCCTTTTTGACTCTCTTCCATATCTTCTTGAAATGCAGCTGATAGGCAGAGCCTCAGGTTCATTTGGGGCACAATAGCTATCCTCTTTGCCAGCCCCCTGGCAGCTTGGGATTGCAATCATGTGCATATTATGGGAGTCGAGTGACTGTTCCCAGGGGGATGGGCCATGCCACAACGGTGATGCAGTGGCACACTATCACTAATCTGCTGTGTGTCAACAGTCTGTTCACCTAGTGTCAAGGCTGATTTCCCACTCTGGCACTTTGAGTGCAGAAGGTGGAGGCCCGCAAGGATTCTAAAAATTAATACTGGCCACTCCAGGCTTGTATTAAACTCCCAAGATTACAGCTTTTCTCTGATCTTGGATGGATAGATGCTGCCACCACCCAAGTGCAAAAACCCCTTTGAGAACCCAGGAAGGTGCACTTGGGAATTTCTTCCTGTGGGGTACCCTCAAGCCCTTTCACCCCCGGGGAAGAGCTGAAAAAGAAAACAAAGGAAATCAGCTGTTGCCACCAGCTAGTTAAACAACATGTATACAAACCTCTTAGGACACACAAATTCAATCCTGTTCTTACAAAAGGTACATTTCGTTAAAAACAAAAGGAAAGAAAATATATCTGAAAATTCAGCTTATTGCTAGATTAAAAAAATCCACTTACAAAAATTCAGAATCCAGAATAGCTTTCTTAAGGTCCAGCTTAAACGCTACAAGCAAAACAAAAGCATTTGGCGTTAGCACAGAGTCCACAAGCCATAAAGAAATAAACCTAATCATGTCTTCCTAGACTTTTTCTGATCTACTTGCATATCTAGGGTTTCAAATGAGTAGTTTCTAGGTATGATTTGATGATTTTTCAATATCTGGCCCATAGCTGCAGCCCTATCTCTGCTTCTTCCCGAGAACACCAGCCAGCCAGACAAAGGGAAAGTTTTTTTCCCCCCAATTTAAAAAAGTTTTAGCCTTCTGATTGGCTTTTTTGGTCAGGTGCCCACTCCCTTCCTTTTACCTATTCAGGGAAACTTTTTAACCCTTTACAGGTAAAGCAAGTAGAGAACAACTACTAAGAAGGATTTCATAGCTGGTTGACTGGGTGCCCATAAAAGGGAGCTACCCTTCTCCCACCTCTCATTTATCACATCTAGTCTGCAGGGTCCAGGAAAGATGATGCTAACAAATCAAGAGGAGGAAAATGCAGCTGTAATATAATACAGAAATCTTTTCTCTGCTGACCCACTGGAGCAATGGAAGAATTTGCTGAGTAATCTAAGGGGTCGGAAAGCTCCCAGGTTTTGGACCAATACAAGTAAAGAACAGCACAGACTGGCAGTGGCATACTTAGGCTCTGGGGAAAAGTATACCGTCTGCACTGTAGCTTAGTTACTGCCTGCTGGCATGTCTCTCAATCAGGGTAGACAGTGTCTCTGAAACAGCTGCTTGCCTTCCTTCTCAGACATCCAGCAAGGTGAAACCATGACAGCTGTTCCCTTAGGGGGAGCTGCTTCAGAAGGGTATTTCGGCCCAGAGAGAATTGATCTGGAAGGACAAGCCTTAGGCTGTGCATGTGCCAGTCCACACAGGCACGAGCACCAGCTGGTATGAGGAGACTGCTCTGAAGAAGCGGGCAAGGGCGAGCAAGGAGTATAGTTTCTTCTTAAGCCTAATAGGCTAATATTTAGTCATCCTTTTCCCAGCAGGATCACAGTCAAGTCTGTAAGAGCTACAGTATGAAATAATGTCTTTATTAAATAATGTATCACTGAAACAAACGGTGGTGATTACCTAAGCAATTTCAAAGCTCTGCGAGCCATATCAGAAAAACTAATCTCACTCTTGTTGCCAGGAGGAGTGGGAGAGGGGCTGTCAGCTGCTTCGAGGAACTTTCTGCCTGACATAAAGGACTCAGCCATGTCAGATGCTATAAGGTGCCTTGTAGATGATTTGTTTTATCTATGGCTCCAGGTATTTGAAGGAGACAGCTGACAATTAGATCTTTTTGTTTTCTTTTTCATGGTTGATAGCCAAATGCTTGTGTGTGTGTGTGTGTGTGTAATGTTACATCTCTAGTCTGGCAGTGTCCTGAATGGTTCAAATGAATGTTTTTAAACAAATACAGAACTGTCTTGCACACTATAACACCACAGATAAGAGAGCTCCTTTCAGTGCTTGCTTAGAAACACTGAAGGGAAATAGTCGTCTTTCTCCTGGAGCTATGAAATTCTAAGAATTATACAGTTTTTGCTAAGAAAAGAGAGTCCAGAGTTTGACTGATAAATGTTCATGCAAGCACTGTATGATTTGTGCTGCAAAACTTTTTTGTGGACTCCCTTACTGTTAACCCTACAGCTGGGCAAATAGGATAGAATCTGTTTTGAATTCTAGCTATTGAATACCAGAAGCCAGTCCATGAGTGAACCCCAGGCTGAGAAGTATTTGCATAAAAAAAATTGTATCAAATAATCCTGAAGAAGGAACTTGCTCACAGAAATTATGATCTTTTTGTGGGTATTTTGTGAACTGGAAAAGTATGACCCAGTCAAACAAATCAAGTAATAACATAAAAGGAGTGGTAATTTGCATGCATATTGTATAGCTGCAATTTATGTTTGAAAATGTAAATAATAGTTTTATACGAGACACTCATGATATTGGCCTGGGTTCTCTGTAATAATGGAGAGTGGCAACTGCAAAAAGTTGTTCTCTGATTCAGGACTGTCCAGCTCCAGTGCAAATTAGAGATGCCCAGGGCAGCCCTGACTCATTCAACTCTTGTAATAACCTTTAGGGACCTTACACCAATGGACAATCAGGTGCAGCAGAGTGCTGATCTGCCACATCCCCTTCCCACCCTGCCCCACCCAGGATCTGCTCCAGAAATCCCAACGTGTGTCCTCTTATGCCAGAGGAGGGGAGGGGAGTACAGTTGTGATAGGAGGTGGTGGCGCAATGGGGTGTTTCTCTACACAGAGAAAATTCTTCACTGCCTGTTTCCAGACTAGTGAATCTGTCTCATTTTTGTGACAACAAGGCCCATTTAGCCAGTAAAATGATCTGAGTAGATGGTGTTTGAGGGATAAATATGGGACTTTGAGGCTCTTGTTCCATCAGGGGGTTCTAAAGCCTGGACAGTTCACTCCTGCACTTGAAAACTGTCATCATAAAAGCTGAAGAGCAGAAGGCACTAGACCAGGGGTAGGCAACCTATGGCACGTGTGCTGAAGGCAGCACGCAAGCTGATTTTCAGTGGCACTCACACTGCCCGGGTCCTGGCCACTGGTCCAGGGGGCTCTGCATTTTAATTTAATTTTAAATGAAGTTTCTTCAACATTTTAAAAACCTTATTTACTTTACATACTACAATAGTTTAGTTATATATTATAGACTTATAGAAAGAGATCTTCTAAAAATGTTAAAATGTATTACTGACACGCAAAACTTTAAATTAGAATGAATAAATGAAGACTCGGCACACAACTTCTGAAAGGTTGCTGACCCCTGCACTAGACTGTCTGACTGTAATGAACAAGGAAAATCTTGTGCCATGAAAGGACCTGGGTTAGTTGATCCATGAGAGCAACCGGCCAGGACTAGAACTCTGGACTCTCAGACACGTAATCAAGTGACAAGACCACACCACTGCTTAGTTTATCATAAGGCCTGTCACAGCAGTTCCCTATCAATCCGGTAAGTAGTGGTTGGAGTAATTACAGAGTTGGGGTGAAGCAATACCAGCCGTTGTTGCATGTATAAGGGATTATGTTAGAGGGAATTTTTGCTGTCCTGGTGTGTTGAGAAAAATACATAACAGTGATTGTTCTTCTAAAATTAAAAAATAATGAAATGCATTGTCATGCAACATCCCTCATGAGATACCACAGGTTTGCTCCCTGCACAGGAACTGAGCTGGTGACAAAGTGAACTCTGGAAATGGCTGTAGAGGCTTGGTTCCATCAAGGAGCAGAATGGAAGTGTAGGGAGATTGTTTTCCTTGACCCTTTGCCAGCTAACTAACCATTTGGGAGGGTGGTGGCATGGCAATGCACGACCTAGCAACCTTTGAGGTACAGCCCCAGCATGTGTATTCCTTCCCGGGAAAATGTGTGTGTTCATGTTTCTGGGGCTGCTCCTATCACCTTGACTAGCGTGAGACTGCAGTGGGACTCCTGCACTTGTATATTTGAGGTATGCATGGGAGTAAGGACCAGACATGCCAAACCTGTCAGGAAAAAATGCAGAAAGTGGGCTGGTTTTTGGCTTAATTGGCTTCTGAGTTGCTTGTTGGCTAGGTTTTGTTTTGTAGCTTGTGGTGTTTTTTTTTTTTTTTTTTTTTTAATCAGCTCCCAGCAAGCAGGAGCAAGGGAGGGGCAAGCAGAGGTAAGGGGGGGAGAGCATCAGGGGTGCACAGTGGCCCCACAGTCTCAGACTGCATGCTGGGGGGATTGAGTCACACAGAGTATTGGGGTTCTTAGGGATTGGCTTGTTTTGGCCTTGTTTTGAAATGGGATTAGTTTGATTTTTGGCTTATTGTGAACATCGGGGTGCTTATTTACTGCATGAAAGTTGGCAGCTGTGGTGAGGACTGCAAATCTGGGGTTCATAAGTTTCTGTGTCTATCTTACCATTCCGATGAGTCATCCAGAGCTTGATTGGAGGTCCCTTTTTTTTTTTTTTTTGAGAAACTTATGTAATATTTGGCACTTTTCAGACTGCACTGAAAATTATTACAGGTGGAGATTTTCATTAGTTTCAAAGGGAATTAAGCATCCAAATCCCTTAGTCATAGCTCGGGTCAAATCTTGAGGTCCTTGATTGGCAAAATTTGCACTGAAGTCAATGGGTGTTTGCCTGAGTAAAGTGTAAGCAGAGAAGTAGGATAAGGGCACACACAAAGTACTGTGTGCATGGTATGTGGGGTTTGCACACAATCTGCATATGTCATGTTCTGTACAATCTATCAGAGTGGTATTGCATACTAGCGGGGTCCCTCTAATTAATATACTATAATAAACTCTTAGTGTGTAATGATTAAGAAGAAATCATGCATAAAGAAATCACTAGCAGATGATCGCATTGGCAAAGTTATAACTCAGTAATATTGCAGTCCCATTTATTTTCTGTTAGGTTTAATCACTACTAATAATTCAGTCTGGGATAATTAATCTTTGCTGATCAAAGTACAGGAAAGAACTGACGTACTGTAACAGCATCATAATGAGATGAGGTGCTGGTGGAGCAGAATTGTTCAAAATGCTCACTTATATGAAGAGCTGTGAAGATGACCTTATAGGTACACAATCAATCAGCACATGTTTATTATCATCAGATGGTAGGTACCGCCCAGGTTCTATGGTGATAGGGTCCTATGAGTACCAAGATAGACAGATGTTAATAGCTAGGACCAGCTCATGCCATCTGGCAGGAAAAACCAGTGGGGGAGAGATCTGGGGAAAAGGACATTCAGAATTCCTCACCTTGTTTCCTTTGAATTGTTCCATCAGTGAGAAGGACAGGGTTTTCTCCAAGGAAGGAGTGGGAAGTCCTATTCTCAAACTCTGTGGATTGCCCATGAACTTCAAAAGGCCCCAGCCAGCAGCATGGAGGCTCTGTTTTTATGCAGGGGCTTTCGCCTACTCTCCATGTTATGGCTTCTCCTAACAGCTGCTGCCCATGGCATCTCCCCTTCTTAAAGGGGGAGGGGGTAGATGGTTTGTAATGCACAGCAAGCACTATCAGGAGTAAGTACCACTGTAAATTGAGAGAGGATGAGAATTAGGACTCAGCCGTAAACAGAGTAAGGTTGGACTGGAGATAACATCACTCTTGGTATTCTGTCTATCCCTTCCCTGACTCCTCTGCCATCATGGTTCCAGGAACAGGGTGGGTGGATGTTTGCACTGTTCTGTTTGGCCAGGTGGGCTAAATATCGTGTATATAATAGGTATGTGTTGGAGTTACAAGGCAGGAGTCAATGCTACACTGTAGTAGTGTAGGTTTTTAAGATGACTGCTTAAAAAGCTCCACAAGCCTAATTTGTTTAGTTTGGATACATTTATTTTAATTTTTCAGCGAAGTGCTTTTTAAGGAACGTTGATCTGAACGTGGGTGTCTGTTTTCAAAGGGCCAAAAAACCTTTTCACGTCTGAATATTGTGTTTAAAATTCTTTTGATATTCCCTTCTATTGACTCTGCCACTGAACAGCAGCAATTTTTTTTTTTAAAAAAAACCCACACACTAAAAGTAGACAGTATTTAGAGTGATCAACAGCTTTGGAGTACAGTGAATTAAGAGCAGAACTCCATCAATTCTGCTGCTGCTAAAACATTTCCATGGTGGGTTTGCCTTTCTCATCTAGAATAAAGAATATATTCAGAGAACACCAAATATCTGGCAATAGGCCAGAGGCATTGGCTATAGGACAATTAACACAAAAGGGACCTCCCCAAAAAAAACCCCAACAAAACCCCCCAAACAAAAAACCCCAAGGCTTCTGGAAATAGACATGAATAAGAAATATTTTTAACATGCCCTTTAACTTATTAGTTTGATCCAAGTGCTTGCCTCTTATTCCTCTTGGTTGGAAAGGCAGTCTTGCATTACTTGGTTAGCTTTGCTTTCTTCAGTTATTAGTTTCCCCCTTGAGTTGTAGGACTAGTACAATATTGTATTTGTTGTCTCCTCCATCTTTAGGACTATTTTTGTTCCGTTTATAACACATAAAACAAGGGCTCTGTAGTAGTCACAAAGATCGTCTGCTTTCTCCTAATTCTTCAGCTCTCCCTGCATACACAACTTAGCCACGAGGATTTAAGCCTTTGCATTCCACATTGCTACAGTCAAACTAATAATTAAAAGGAGATAATTAGATGGCTAGAAATCCTCTTCTAAGGATAATTTTTGATATTTTCGATATGAAAAGTACCAGGCCTCTCTCAGTATCATATGCTGTAGATCTACTCTTGTGTATTATCAAGGAGAACATTTTAATCCTTCAACAGAAACATGACACCATGAAGCCTTGACTATTGAAAATAATACAACTTTTGCAGTCTGTTTGAAGGACTGGGACTGTCCTTCAGTTTACACTAGCTGAGTGTCTGGCTCTATCATTCCTACTCCACTAGCACAGAACTTTGATGTGACAGCCGCCATGCTGGCCAACATCAGGGATTCAACCACAGACTGACAAAGCTGAATTCATCTGAATGTTTTATAATTTGAGTTAAGGAGCCAGATTTGTAACAGACTTACACCCTCTGTGGCTCAGAAACAGATGTATGTGACCACTGATCAGCATATGTTACTTCTTCTACACAGACAGTAGGACAAGTGCCCACTATGTGACACATAGCAGCTCAGAAAACTCTTCCCCCTGCTGCGCCTCCCGGAGAAAATGTCAATGAAAATGGGTTTGTTTATTTGTTTGTTTGTTTTTTACCACTAACACCACCACCAAAAAAAATTGCACAAAAAATTTTGATTGTTGAAAACCTGAAAACCAAAAGTTTTCCTTAGGAAAATCAAAATGAGATGTTTTGGTTTGGGTTGGTTGAATCATGGTGGCTTATAGGAGCTGGAGTTCAGATGCCTTTCTCCCATGATGCATCATGCTCTCTTCTCTTCCTGATCTGTCAGCATGCATCATCAGAGTCTCATAGCTGTGGTGCATTGTGGGAGAGTTAGTTCAGCTGGAAAATCTGGTCCACAGAGGAGAATGAGGGTATGAGGCATGCAAAGGACAGCTCTCATGTGGCACTACAGTGGCTCAGGAGGGCATACTTAAATGTGGAACTGATCCAAAATGAAATATTTCTATTCAAGAATGTCAAAATATTTCATTTTGATTGCAAATGTTATGAAAAAATTTGTTGGACACTTACTAAATGGAAGCGTCAGGTTTTTTTGTCCAAAACTCAGAAACATTTCAGTTTTTGAGTGTTTTGAGGAGCTGATATTTTCCCACAGAAAGCAGACGCTTTTCACAAAAAAAGGATTAATCGAAAACCTAATTTTCAATTAAAAAAAACAGTTTTGCCACTATCTTGGCCAAGGCATCAGGGATTGACTTGGGTATCTAAAGAACTGAAAATGTAACTCTACAGTTTGAGTTAGCAGGTGTTACATGTCCCGTTCTGTCTGATCCACAGAGGTAGTGGGTATGTTACACCTGTTAGCTAAAGGTGTAGACCTTATGTGTTCAGCCTGTGTACACTTTCAGTGTCTTGGCTGATCCTTATCTTGTCTGACACAGCTGTCATGGAGGCAGAAGACTTCTATCAGGTGGGTAGGGTTTCCCTCCACAGGAAGGATTCAGCAGAAACTCCACAAGGGGAACCAGACAGATATTCCCCTCCCTTCACCCTCTATGTTTTTCCACACACAAGGCAATGATCATGTCCTGAATAATCTTAGAATCTCAGGGTTGGAAAGGACCTCAGGAGGTCATCTAGTCCAAACCCCTGCTCAAAGCAGGACCAATCCCCAGACAGATTTTTGCCCCAGATCCCAAAATGGCCCCCTCAAGGATTGAGCTCTCAACCCTGGATTTAGCAGGCCAATGCTATCTCTCCCCACAAGCTAGCAGACGATAACTGGAAACCTGCTAACTGTGCTCAGAGAAACTGCACTGGGAATGTTGGCCCTAGAATAATTCCTCTTCTGAGCTAGCACAAGATCATGGAGCACTGAAACTGCTGGCAGGGGAGGGTAGAACGTTATAGTTTTGTTTCTGCCATAGATTATTGCTGTTCTGTCTCTCTAGGTGCTTCTGCAGCTTCTGTTCCCTTGATATGCCTACTGAGAGTTTCTTCATACCACTTTATAATCCTTTAGCATTTCTGTCCCATTTTTATGAATTACCTGAGGCCCATGGGTATGTCAGTAGTTAATCATCACGAGCCAGATCCTCAGCTGGTGCATATAGGTAGTGCTGCACTGATTTCAGTGATTTATGCCAGCTGAAGGTCTGGCCCCATGTTCTTAATAGAAATAATCACCTCTGTGTTTTACTGCAGACCTGTGTAGAGCCAGACAAGCCCAAGCTACTTGATAGATTGACACACAACAGGCTACTTTTGAGCAATGTCAGGACTGGGAGACGAGACAAACCAGCCCAGTCTGCTGGGAAATTGAGCAGGTGGAAGAAATATGTGTGTGACTCATTCTGTTGTTCCTTATTGCACTTCCTAGGAAGGTTTGTCATCTAAGAACCTGCAGTGTGGTGAGATCCCTGGAATTCTGTGGGAGAAGGGGCGCGTCGAGGCCCTTACCCTGGTTTGAAGCTTTGTATTTCTTTGGTTTTGTCATGGTGTTTTTGGCACAGCTGAAGTTAAGCAATTTGCTTCTGTCAATTTATTTTAAAAACAGAAACAAGTTAAAGGGAGTTGTGTTTTTAGACACAAAATATGATCTATTGTCTATTTCAAAATGGCTTGCCTGGTATATTTTGGGAGGTGCAGAGGGCTCCAGAAGTGGCAGTGCTGGTGCAGCTTGGAAACAGCGATGGTGAGGCGACTGGATCCTCTGTTAACCAGTTCCACCAGCCATTGACTCATGCAGCGCAGGGATGCAGGAACTGTGGGTGCTAGTCTAGCCTGAGGGTTGCAGAGGAAGATTTCTTCTTCTCTAGCTTACCTGCATGCAACTGGCTGATTAGATTTCCAGGATTTGCTCTTTTATGAAGTTGGAAATTGGGGATTTTACATGGTCTGTTGTGGATTTCACTGAGCACTGCTTTATCAGCTAGTCATGCAAAATATCTGTTGGAATGCCAAAATATGAAAGGGAAAGTATTTTCACTCACAGTTGCATGTTAACCAACATCAACTTAGTAGCTTAATATCTTGTACCTGTGCCCATCATGTGCATTCCAAAAACAAGCCTGTGACCTGAGGTGTCTAGGGTTGTCCACACTGGAAATGCCAATGTCAGAGCAAGCTGCGAAAAGGAGAGATGATTCCCCCCCAAACCAGTTAACACTGTAGTTAAATTCACCAACCAGTCACAAACTGTGCTCCTGATCCCCTACACTGGTTATCAACAAGCTGAGGGAAAAAAGAAATCACACAGCCCTCCTTATTGCATTCTGGTCTCTGGCTCCCAATCGGCAAATAGGTCCAATAAAGTGAGATGTTATTTAAAACTCTATTCACTATACAAAATGTTCTTCTGATCCCCAAAGGATCAGCCACATTACCAGACGAATATTAGTTAGGATTGTACCCAAAATACCACACTGCCAGCCAATCCTTTAGTATAGAAGACCAAAGGTTTATTATAAAAGAACGAGAAGAGAGTTGTTATTTGGTCAAAGCAATCAGATACATACATGTGACTTCAAAGTCCAGATTCGTAGCAGCACTGGTGAGTTTGCTAGTCTATCAGTCCTTTGCTCAAAGCTTCAGTTTGTAGAGAAGTTACTCCAGAGGTGAGAAGCAGGATTGAAGGCAAAATGGAGGTGATGCAGCTGCCTTTTTATATTCTCTGCCATGTGACTTGTACATCCTTGTCCCAAAGAAAAGCTCACAGCACATGGGTATGGGAAAGTATTGGGAGTCCCCTGTCCATAGGCATGTCCTGCTGACTCATACGCATAGCCCCTGACTTCTCTCAATGGATTCATTGAACAACTGATTGCCCTTGATGGGCCATCAAGCAGGCTGGATAGCGCTGATGCCAATGTGTCTGAGGGTGTCACCCAGATACGCAGCACAAGTTTGAGATATTGGTATACCCCACACATTTATAACTCATGATACAAAGATGATACATTTAAACAAGCTTATTATATTTAGCAAATCATAATATTTTCACTGATGCCTTACATGGCATATCTGGTATAAGATTCACTGCAGTTTTGTAATATTGGTATTGATGATGCTATAAATGGTCACCAGTGTTCCTTCTAATTTTTTACATCTATGTGCGGAATTAATTTTATGTGCACCAATATGGAGGTGATGTGTGGTGGGGGAGAGGGCTCAGGGCTGGGGCAGATGGTTGGGGTGTGGCGGGTGAGGGCTCTGGCTGGTTGTGCAGGCTCTGGGGTGGGGCTGGGGATGAGGAGATTGGGGTGTTGGAGGGGGGGTCAGGGCTGGGCTGGGAGAGAGGCTTCTCTCCGCGGCAGCTCCGGTGGGCTTGGGCTGGGCCATGGAAGAGGCGCCTCTCCCTTCAGTGTAGCCATTGATAGCGTGCTGTGCAGCCGTGCAGCTTACAGGGAACTTAGATGGTCACCCGTATTCCAGACAGTGTCACAAAGCCCACTCTCCTTGTTTTCCCATTCACTCAAACCAGGAGGTGTTGTAACCAAAAATAAAAGTATTAGCATGCAATGGCCAATTTAAACAGATCTTGGGTCCCAAATGCTAATGACCTTAAATGAGATGCTGTTCAGGCCTCCAAACATCCTTCTAACCCCTCCTCACAGATTATTAATTATAAGTTGTTGTTCAGACCCATATGTCTGCAACACTTGCTTTAGGAACTGAAAAAACTGGCCACAATTGACAATGGCTCTGCAATGGCTTTTAGCCTCCAAACACAAATCTCAGAGCTGACATCATCAGCAATTATGGTGCACAGTCAAAAACACTCTGCCATAAGAAGATAAATTATGCATTAGTTGGCTAGTACCATAGATGTAGCCAGCACTTTATGAAACATAGGAATTGCAAGACTGGATGGACCCCGGGTCTGATCCAGTCCAGTATTCTGTCTTTGACAATGCACAACACCAAATGCTTTGGAAGAAGGTATAAGAAGCTCATAGTAGGCAGCTGTGGGGTAGTCTGCCCCCCACATAGGTCTCATCCTTGTCTTTAATACTAGATTGGCTTAAGCCCTGAAGCACGAGCTTTAATATCCCTGCCCAATAAGAAGACAAATTTCTTGTCCCAAAAAGGTTCTTGCAGTCTAAGCCAGACAAAAGCAAAACACAGAGCAAGAGTGGAGGCATAGAGAAATCATTTGTGAGATCAGGCTTGGAAGGATTAGTGGAAGAAGTGGGAAGGGATTTGTAGGGAGGGCCCTGGGCAGACAAATCTGCTGTGTGTTTTCATGGTCATGTTCAATCCTGCACCATTCAAAAGTCAAGGGTGGACAGCTGGGAATATCCATTTCCCAAGTGGAAAACGACAAAATCAGTGGCAGAAATAGATCATGATTCTAACAACAGTTGCAAGCTAGAGTGTGCTGATTAGCCACAGTAAGCTCTGCAGATATAAGCCATTCCAGGTAAGGATCTATTTGGGGGCAGGCGGAAAGGTTGCTGCTTTCCCTGCACACCCATTTGTCACTTGGTAGATTTGGAGAGGTATAACTAGGCAGGGTTTTTCTCCAGCAGCTCCCAAAGAAACCCTGCCACTCCCACAGTCTCTCTTAGGCAGGCTTATTGTCCAAATTTAAAGAAACAAACAACCAAAACAGTTCCTCAGCTCACCCTTTATGCTTCAGTTTCTCACTGCCTCCCCTCCCCAGGGACTCTGGCAAATATACTTCCTGCAGCTCTGTAGCCCTCTCTCAAGCAGTTCCCCTTCACCAGGTCTCTCTCATACCCTTTATAGTCAGAGGTACAGCCCTGCCTCATTAATTGGGACGGGGATGCTGGACCTACTTCAGTGACTGGGGCCAGCCACCCTGGGACAGGGGGTTAATTGGAGCACTGATATAAGGCAAATTTTAGTCCTCACTGCTATGGTCCAATGGATGATTGATTTTCCAGGACTCGATCATTGCATCACCTTAGCCTTTGATTGTGACCAGTCCCATGGGGGCGTGTACCAGTGGGGTCCAAGCATGAGGAAACATTTTCTCCAACCATGTGCAAGTGTGAGTCCCAATCTCTGTCCTTGCACTCAAGTTCTGCACCTGGCTGCTCGACCTCCTAATGCAATGGAGCCATTGCTCATGGAAGTTTGCTATGTAATCGGAGCTAGCACGCCGGACAGGCCATGCTGCATCCTGCTACAGCACCTGTAACGGTTGTTTAGGTGGCTGTGACCCTAGGAAACATATGGACTGAATCTGCTTCTACATCCTACGGCCCTAGTATGTGCTTTGGCTCTAAAAGCCAGAAGAAAGTCTTTCATCATAAGAGACTGAACTTGATTTTGGCAGAGCACTTTTATCTATCAGTGTTTGTCCTGTTCCTTGACCACTTAACTATATACAATAGTAATGAAAAATAGAGGTAAGAATCCAGGAACTTTGGAAGGAGATGAATTGTTTCCTTGGTGGTAGATGTATGAGATTACCCAGGGGTGGGGCAGGGTGTCTCCTCTGCAGCAGTATTCTATTGAGTCACTCACATTTCTGGGTATGGTCTGCAGTACTCTCTAGATACACCAAATGTAGGTGGAAATAACTCTTCATCAGGATTTGAAACTATAAACAAACACATGCATAGATTTTTAAGGCCAGAGGGGAACCTTATGATCATGTACCCTGATCTTCACCAAGTAATGTTTAAACTATGCTAGGGGAGGCATTTAGTTTGGAATCTATAGTTTGTGATGAAAACTTTCTTGGGGAACTTTTATTTTTTTGAACTAAAAATTAACCTCTCATATTGCCCCACTCCCAACAACAACATAAAAAAACCAAACCTTCTTTGCAGGATAGAAATTCCTTAGCATTCAGTTATATTATGAAGAATTAAACACGTCTGGCTGAGGTTTACATCAACAAAGGGGTGTGTTTCCTTTGACATTTCATTGTCTCTGTGGGTATAGATGCAGCAACATGTGGCAGCTGTCTCATAAACAAGAAAAAGCCTCCACAAGCCCATCACACAAGATGCAATTTAGAGCCTTTTTCCTAACCTTAAAAGTATAGGAAGGATCTGGCTATTTTAGGTCCTTCTATCAGTGAAGTCAGTGTCAAAACTTCCACTGAAAAGAAGGGGTCTGACTGGCTTTTTAGAAACCAGCTCTCCATTCGTGACCCACCAAGGTTGCTGCACTCAGCAGGGAAGCGAAGCCTAATGGAGTTGGAGGTGAAACTCTTAGGAGAAGGAGTAGCTAGTTCTCAGCAGATGAATCTGGATTGTGGAACTCCTTGCTAGGGATCAGAATAGCCCCAGGTGGGTCATTTTCTTAGCATGATGTGCCATCTTTTTGGATAATGCTTTCTGTAGTAAAGAAGTCTAAAGATACTTAGGCTGAATCTAGTAGCTGTGGAGAATAAAGTCCTTTATGGATGCATTTAATACCAGTATTCATTTTTCTAGTTGGCATCTTGAAACAACTGAATGGGTGAATTATAAATGCAATAGATAGCATTTCTTAAGGTATTGATTATATGTCTGTTTCATTTTGAAGTCTAAGAATAGGAACATCCATCAGGCTTTGGGTATGTATTGACCTGGAAGAATGAGTTTGTTTATATTGAAATACATCAGGGTGAGCATATGCTCCTGTCTGAATATGGAGTAATATTAATAAATATTCCTATTGTATTAAGCAATGGCCTGGTGTTATTAAAATATACTGGCAGGATCTGAAAACATATTCCTTTGCAAAAGTGTCCTTTTAAATTAACACTGATTCAATGGGAAAGATTTGCAGGGAACTTTGGTCCAGTCACTTTGCCTAAAGACTTGGAAGGATTAGATTTTTATCGGTATATGTTGACTTCATTGTACACACACAAATCAATGAAAAAATATTTCCATCGATACTAATAGAAATTTACAGCTAAGCAAAGTAGCAAAAACACCGCTTGAGAACTCGTCTGGGTTGCTGCTGTAGCTCCATGCCTAGGATGCTCACAGCCAGCCCACAAGCGGGCAGGCTGCACCCTGAGTGTCTGTGTGCTCGACAACCCTGGTTCAGCAACTGTGATCCCAGCAACCTGTCTACAGCCTCACTCTGGCTTCCACCAGCCTTGGTTACAACCTGCAAGGTGACCGCAACACACTCCCAGTTCCAAATGTTCCCCAAACCATGTTCCTCAAAGTGTCCAGTCCCCACCTGGTTATCTCAGAGACCTAATAAGGTTGGTTTGTTCTTCTGAAGACACACAAGTACATCACAGCTTATTAACTTACCTGGGGGAAATACACTCTTCCCTTCAAATACAGCATTGAGTTGGTTTCTATAAAATTAAAACAAGTTTATTAACAATAAGACATAGGGCAAGCGATGCCAATAAAAGAGTAAAGTTAGAAAGGGTGACAAGCAAATAGAAGTGAAAGCGACCATCTAAAAGCCTAAAACTTAATCTAGCAAGCTGCAGGCTTTGTTCAAGATGCTTTTTCTCACCAGTCTTCCTTCTTCCCAGCCATGGCTGACTCTCTCAGCTAGGACCTTCCATGGAAGCACAAAGGGCTGGCTTCTCTTGTTTCCCTAGGTGAAAGGTCTTTGCCTTAACCCAGAGGCAGCAGGTCAGAGCCCTCTTTCCTGAACAGGTAATCTGCCACCATATTTTCCTTCCCCCTTTATATGGAAGAAGATCTCATTTTGTCACCTTTGGCTGTTTATAATTTCCAGGATACAATGTCAGAGAGTATCCATAATTGTCCCCACCGTGTTGTTACAACCATTTCACAGGGACATTAATGCCCAGTGTGATTTCAAAGGACATATATGTGAGGTGTTGAGAGTATGTCAGGCCTGAGGAGTTGCTGATGCAGAGCAGTGAGCCACAAATGAGGCGCTGTGTCACAGCATGGTGAGTAGACCGGTGTCAACCTGGAGTCTTTCACTAAAGCTGGTTAGATGCAGCTGTGGAGGGACAGGATGACGTCTTCTCCTCCAGCAGTCTTGGATGAAACCTGCATATGCCTGTAGGCATGACATTGCCAGGGATGCTGCTCTTTCCTGCCCTGCAGAAAAAGTAGAGCTGCTTTTGAGGTTTTGGCATCTGTTTGACTGACTCCATGATAATTCCTTAGAAGTTAGCCATCTTAGAAAGGAGTAGCCAAATGCTGCTCCTAGTTATGCCAGTGGCAATCTGGAGTACCTCCACTGGGCCAAATTAATCCCTGGTATAACTACAAGAATCTAGATTCTGGGCTGTGCTCCCACCTCCTACACTGGTGAATATGAGGGCAGACAGTAGACATCCATTCAGCTCCTTGTACTAGGGTAATTTCCCCCACGACCCATGTGATCCTAATATGCCTCCCCAAAATGGCAAACAAAGACCCAAGCAGGGACCTGACTCTGACCCTTTGACTTCAGTTTACTCCCCTGTATCTGAAATGGAAAATGTTTTCGGTGGTGACATTATCTGAAAGTAGAGGGGAGAACTCAGACTCCCTAAGTGAACGCAACTCTGCTAAATCCATTTACAGCAGGTCTGAATTTGGTGTGAAGCCTTCTTATTCTTGGAGGGAATCATCCTTTTCTTATAGTCTTTGTGGTGCATTTGTATTTACATGGTCTATTCTGCACAGAATAGTGTGGATTAATCCTTGAATACTATACATTTCCTGTTAGAAAACTATCACTTTCATCCAGATAAGGCTTGATGTTCTAGTAACGAGATGTTGGGATTTTTTTGGATATAAAACTACATGGAATGGGGCAATACACTGAGCGTCGTGGAGGAATCCCTGATAGCTTCACACAAGAATGCTGTAGGAGTTCATGGCACACACGTTCTGGTGGGGCAGGTGTCATGGGGAGTGGCTGTTCCTCGCCTGTGCTCCATCAGACCCTGCTTCTCCCATCCCCAAATCACCTTGAGTCTTAAGCTTGCGGTGTTGAAACACAGGGGCTTCCTCTGTGCCTGCTGCACCCTAATTACCTACACAGGCCCTTGCCTCTTCTGAATGAGAAAAGGGCTCCTGGAGGAGTTTGTGGGTTTAGAGAGAAGCTATTCAAAATAAATTGTTACGACACTTGTCATTGCTAGAATGTCTTATCTTGGTTTAAATAACAGGGAAAGACTTCATTTGGGAAACAGACATACTGAAGCTGAAGAGATCTAGTGATACTGCAGTGCACCTTAAGGAAAAAAAGGCACTCCTGGCTTCAGCAACTGTGTAACGATCTGCAAACTCCTTTTTTTTTTTTTCCCTGTTCCTCTTTTTCCCTCTCTCTCTCTTCCGTGATGCCTAGTTATCTTGGAGAAACACCATCTCATCCAGCTATCTCTGATTATGAGCATTAGGAAAGCTGTAACGAGAACTGTGATGATGGCAGAGACTTGTGTAGATGAGGTGACATTTACTTCGGGGCCTTGTTTGCAATCAGAGAAGTGCCTGAAACAATTTCTGTCCTCAAATATACTGAGTTGTTCATTCTCTTTCTCTCATATTACCTGGAATAACTTGGCTTCTTTCCTATAGCTTGGGCAAGACACATTACTGTAGTGTAATCACTCTGGCAAATGCTGGGTTTTCATGCTGCATACTCTGTTTTCTTGTGTGTGAGGGAGGAGTATATATTTGTGTGATATTTTTATTACACTTACACTTTCTCACACACCAGCACCTTTAAAAATTCAACATATGCCACCACAGTCACAGTTCAGTGGTGTCTCTGGCCCAGATTACAGGAAGATTCCACAGTGATGGGAGGTAGCTTGGACAGTGGAAGTTGCATTTTTAATGGTGCTTACAATATATAGTCTAAACTGTGGTGATTTATTTTGTTTCTCTAAACTATTCCTGCTGGCTGTGGATAAACGAGGAAGAGTCCATTTTTAGTCTGACTGTTGCTTTTTCCTTGCTTCCCAGCAATCCAATTTTTGTTTTAAAAAATACATCTAATTAAAGGACACATTTTTCAGCAGGCACTCTTTTAAATGCATAACTGATTATCTACTTCCTGTAATTGGTGGCTTGTATATTGAAACTTTGATTGAGTTGGCAGCCAATAAAAGATTATATTTTAATTAGGCATTCTCATTCCTGCCATATGGGAATAGGGGATTTCCACCCCTTATTTGCTTCTATTCAGGAACACACAGTAATCTCTCACTAGCCATGTATGTCATTTTTTCCCAGATGAGAAATAAATTGAAATCTGTCTCCCTTGCAAAACCAGCATGGCTAGGCAGTATTTGTCATTTCAGTTTGAGAAGGTACAGATAACAGGATAGACATGCATATAGTACGCTGAGGCCAGTTTAAAGTACTGAGATTTACTTCCTGTCCCAAAGTGTTTCTTTTTTTTAAGTTTGTTCTTCATTGTAAATTCTGTATTTACATCAGGAGAATGTTGACTTGAAATTATGGCCCGTGACTATCCTTTTATAGGATACCAAACTCATTTTCCCCCTGACAGACCGAGCGATTGTTCACTGCCATAAAAGGCATCCCATGTAACCTCTTGCCCTGCAAACTCCATCTAAAGTGATGGTTTCTCCAGAGGGTTTTCTTTTCGCTTGATAAATTGTGCTGTAGCCTATCTCTGGAGTAATATACAGTATCATAGATATGTAACTCATTGGTAATAGCAGAGTTGCCAAGCAGGGTGTGTAGATGAAACATTTATAGCAATGCATTTTGCTAGCAGGGGTTCTTTTTTGCTCGTTTAAGGTGTGGGCATATTTCAAGACAAGTGTGGAGACCACCACCCTTTCCATTCCCAACCACATGAGCCATCTCCTTCCATTTGAAACTGCGTTCCATTCCTGTGGCAGTCACTGCAGGTGCTTTCGTGGGCGAGAACCAGGCAAGTCGTGAATACATTTTTAGCAGTCCTTTTAAGTTAGCCACTGGAAATGAGGAGGAGTTGCTGGCATCTCCCCTTGAGTGCTGCACTACCACTAGTTTGAGAATACGGGTGCTAGGTTTACCCAGTGGCATTGCTTGGGAATACATGCTGTCCTACAGTGCTGGATGCCACTGATCTCTGGCGTGCTTTCTCTCTCTTTACTGTGCAGAAACTTGCCAGTGTAGACAAGGCCTAAGTGAGTTGAAAATAGGGCCCCATGACTTCTACTGTGTTGAAACAACATTATTCTCTTTGGGCAGAATGTGTCATTTTGTCACCCCTCCCCTCTGCCACCTTCAATAGCCTCCTCTGCTGAATAATATCCTGAGGGCTTTCAAAGCTCTCCGTGGATTTGACTCATGCTACCTCTTTGATCTTGTATCCATCCCCATACACATTCATTCAGTTCCTCTAATCTGGATATCTCCTGTGAGCCCTCCCCTCAGCTCAGAATGTGTGGGTGTTTTTCTCTTGTACTCATTTATCTGGAACTTTGAGCCACTGAGTCTTTAAGCCACTTTGAGGCCCTTTTTGAATCTCTCAGTAATCTAACCTCACCCACTTATACAGATGAGTCCCTGGGCCACCACTTGGTGACACTGTGCAGGAAGGCAGGCTCTGTTACTAGCTCTGTTCTGGGACAGCACAGATATTGTTCTACGCTCAGAGACAGCTATTGATTCAGGGCCAAACTGTGGCACCTAGATACTGGCTGCAGTAGGGAGTTTGGGGTGGGATGGTGCCTCAGAAAAGGAGAATTGCGCTTGATGGTGGTGAGGGAGGCCAGGTTTTCTGCAGTGCTGAGTTTATGCCAGTCAGGGAGCTGGTTATGGCACCAAGATTCTTTGCTATGGGGTCTGTTCCAACCTGTGCCGGCTGCCAGCAGCCCCCCAGGGACCATCCACCAGCTGAGCATAATCAGACCTCGGCCATTATCCCTCTCCACTCCCCATCCAACCCTCCTCACCCCATCAAGCCTGGTCACACAGGCTCTATCTTGGGACTCTCACAACAGGGGATCCCCAGTAAGAGATTTAGGTCCCCCTTAGGATTGCAGCAGCACAAAGAGGGCAGAGAAGCGGCTTTCTGTTGAAAGGCACCTCCGTGCCTCAAATTGGGAGGGGCTGGTTCTGAAAGGGCCTTGATATCTTAAGGGTTTTGTCACACGATGGTACATTTTACCTGGTGGTGTTGGCACACATGAGTGTCTGGTCTCATCTGCATCCAGGAATTAAAAAACTTTA
Organism: Chelonoidis abingdonii; assembly: GCF_003597395.2. Lineage (NCBI taxonomy): Eukaryota > Metazoa > Chordata > Testudines > Testudinidae > Chelonoidis > Chelonoidis abingdonii. The sequence goes on along the minus strand of NC_133772.1, from coordinate 137,729,925 downwards.
TAAAGAGCATTTTGTCAAAGGTGGTAATTCGAGGCTGCATTTTAATGCCATTGACTCTTGGTTTATGCTTTGTGACATGATCCTTGTATTAGCAGAAGTGAGCTCCTTCCCCTCAGTAATTGCTCAGTTGCCCTTTATGTGGGGGAGAGGAAATCAGAGGTGGCGAGTAGCTAAGTAACCTCTTGCTGCAACTGCGTCTTCAGCAGGCCTATCTGTATGGCAGGTGTAACCTTTGGAGAGGATATATGCTGCAGTCGCTTTTCCTTGTCACCCACTAAAAGCAAGCTCAGGTGACACATGAGTCAAATGATTTGGAGAACAGCCTAAGGGCAAGTTTTTATGAAATGCACAGTATCAAATGAACTGATACTATCTGCGTAACTGTGTATTAGGAGCAGTATTGTAATAACATGCAGTGTTTTGCTTCTCTCTAGGAACAGTAATTTACACTTTTTTTGTTTGGAAAATGATAAATATTCACAAAGTGATATCTCTGGGGCCACAGGGTTGTCCTGTAAGCTCTCGGTGCAGGGTCACAGCAGAGCTGTTTGCAACTCAGGTTCTATGCCATCCCTGTTTTCTGCATAATTTAGAGCAGCCTCAGGGAAGCTCTACATTCCACCAGTAGCCCCCATTATGCTGACTGGGTATCAAAGCACCACCACATTCTGGCCATGTCTGCCCCTCCCCCCTCTCCCCAAGCATGCTTCCTACATCTGTGGTCTGGAAGATGATGGTATTGAGATGACTAGAGGAATTCCATCCTGGGGGAATCCATTGCTGATAAATTAAACTTGGTTTCTGCCCCTTTGTGCTGTTAGAGAAGATCTGCCCCTAGATAAGTGTGCCAAATTCCCATTGACATTAATGGGAGTTGAGTGTGTATGTGGAATGACTAGTGCTGGAAGCAGCAGGTCTATGTCCCCACAACAACTAGAACCTCTTGGAAACTATGACATTGCTTTTCAGAATGTCAGATTTAATTGGGGCGGAGGGGAGTAAGTCTCTAACTGTTATGGTTGCTTAGGAAACCTCAAAAATGTAAGCAATGCAGAAGTAAGTCCACAGAGAGCCTGGAGCAATAGTTTGGAGATGTGTGAACCAACCTGGAATAATAGTTTGCAATAGTGTGAACCTCTGCCACCCCCTTCCCCCCAAAAAAATGCCCAGAGATGAGAATTAACTATTTAATTCCTCACATAAGGCCTTGTCTGCATGGGAAAGTTTGTTTGGGTATAACTTAAGGTGTGAATTCAAGCCAACATCATTATACTGATATAACCACCAGTGTGGATACTCTTACTTTGCTATAAAAGTTGTGCTTTTTTGGTTTAACTTAAACCTTTTCTCAAGTGGTATAAGCTAAAATGAAAAAGGCATTTGTTTAGCAGAATGAGAGTATCCACATGGAGGATTGTATCTGCATAACTATATTGGTATAAGGCCTTGACTACACACAAAATTGTATTGCATTAACTACACTGGTATAGATAAATTGATACAACCCTGTAGTGTGGATGCGGTTATATCAATATAAAGGTGCTGTGTGGGAAAGGGAATAAGCTATACTAGTATAAGGCACCTTTATACAAATATAACCATGTCCACACTATAGGGGTTCTATTGAGTTCATTATTTTGGTAGAAAAATCTCACCCTGAGATTTATAGTTAAACTGTATAGACAAGGCCTTATGGGTAAAACCTTCCCATGTGCACAAGTCCTAACAAAAGAGAGGGAGGGTCACAGATTGGCGTGATTGAGTGATGTCTCATTTTAGGGTCATGAGTGGGTAGCATTTGGGAGGTGTCCCCACTAACTTCTTTCCCCCCCCCCCCCATTAAGAAGGAGCTGAGCCCAAAGAGCCATTGACATGCTGAAGTCACTGAGGGCGAGTCAAGCTCAAGGAGCCCAGTACATCCCACAATTATTATATGAACATCTACAAACTTTACAGTGAATGGGATCACATTTTGCCTGCTCCCATAGCCAGAGCATACTATAGGTATCTCTACACTACAGGGTGTAAGCTCAGGGTTCGAACTCAGGCTCAAGTGTAACCCTTCTTCTGTCTACACACAAATTGCGCTAACCCAGGACTCAGACTCAGGGTACCAGGACCTTACAGGGTGGGCGGTCTGAGACTGAATCAAGCTGGGATCCAGGGTTCAAGCCATATTGCTTTGCAGTATAGGCACAGCCCCTCAGGACTTGTGTTCTGGGAGTCTGCCAAAAGTATCACACAGGCTGACTTCTTGTTCTCTGGACAGTCAAGTTTGGTGGACAGTCAAACTCTCCACACTGCAGCATGAACAAAGGGCTAGCACCACATCATGGGAGGGTGCTAGGAAGTCTGGGATATGGGTGACTGAACTTGGGCCCACATACTGGAGTGTAGACTCTGGAGACCCAGGCTTCAATCATTCCTAACCTGGGGTTGTAAATGAGTGCAAACACTCAAGCTCTAGATTAACAAACCCAGGGTCAGCTACTGGAGCTCTACAAATGCTGGACTTGCTTTGCAGTATAAACATACCCTAAGATGGTACTGCTTGGCAAGTGCCATCATCTTTTCCCATGGTTCAAAAAAGAACTAGATAAGTTCCTGGAGGATAAGTCCATCAATGGCTATTAGCCAGGATAGGCAGGGATGCAAAACCATGCTCTGAAGTGTCCCTAGCCTCTGTTTGCCAGAAGCGGGGAAGGGGATCACTTGATGATTGCCTGTCCTGTTCATTGCTTCTGAAGCACCTGGCATTGGCCGCTGTTGGAAGACAGGTTACTGGGCAAGATGGACCATGACCCAGTATGGCAGCTCTTGTATTCTTCTTAATCTGACCTCTGGAAGTGAGTGGAGAATAGGGTCTATGGTTGTGATTATTTCATTACAGAATTGTGTCCCCTTCTCAGTAGTACTGTTGTGATAATTGGGGCTACAAATTCACTCTACCTGTGAATTCAACTGTGAAAAGTGAGTGAAAGTTCATAAAGTGTTAGAATAACCTAACAACAAATGTTGATGGGAAAAGGTGTAAAAAAAAGAGAGAGATGAATTAGTCCAAACAAAAAAAAGCCTGCTTATATAGTTCAAACAGTGTTTAAAATCACGCCTGGTAAACAAGATCAGCATGAGACCAGAAATCGGTGAACCAAATTGGTGTGTTGGAAATTAGGCCTCACTAATAGATGAATAATGTGGGGATGGGTTATTCCACCCAGCACTCCTTGTTGGGGTCCTTAGTAAGAAAAAAAGACTTTGGGAGGAAAGCTGGCTACTGCTCCACTGGCTGACTGAAAGAAGGAGCAAGTAGCAGCTTCATCACCCGGCCCTCACCCCACTCTCTCCTGGGACCTCCAACCTTCTTTGTCCTAATCCTGAAAGATGACCAGACCAGGTCAGAGAGGGAGTCGGATCACATCACCACTTACACTGGCTCTGGCTAAATCCCAACCACCATCTGGGATGCGAGACTTTGCTCCCCCGCCGCCCCACTCCATGTGTCTTTTTCCTCCTTCGCTTTCCTATCTCTCTCCCTTTCCTTCTGTCTAATAAGAGTCTGGCTTAGACAGCCAAGACTGCATATTTTGCAACACTGCTGTAAACAGGTGCCAGAGAGGCAGATACAAGTAATGCCCTGCCCAGCTTGATGCTTGTGCAAGCATGGTTGATCAAACCATGTCCTGTGCCTGTGTTTTTCCAGCAGTGGGTAAGAGTTAACACCAGAGACAGAAGCTGCATTTTCTGTCTTTGCTGTTCTTTCCTTTCCATTTTTGTGTGTGTTTGTCTTGTGTATTAGGAAATGGGATTGGACTTTAACAACAACAGGAATGACAAGACTTCCAGTCCAGGTCGACTAATTTCTCTTTTTCCCCCAAATGGCCAGCTATTACAATCTTTAATATCACCTAAGAGACTGTCAAATGGTGGGAGAAAAGGGCTCCCTTCTAAAACCTCCTGCAAGTTAAGGGGAAAGGGAACAAGAAATGCTGTTAAAATGAAAGCCTAACTTAATACTTTACGCGTCAAATGCTTTAACTGTGTTTCCTTCATTTTCTGCATCTTTAATAAATGGTTAAGAAGATTTTTAATGGTGTGTTTGCCCTGGTACCGAACAGGCTGAGGTGTCTGTATATCAAACCCTGTACAGTGACTGGGTTCTGTCAACATCTTTAACAACTTGGGCACTTTATTCCATCTAAATTAATACAGGAGGACTAATGTGATACTGTTTCCCTTGTGCGCCCCTTTAATTCTTCTCACAGAAGGGGATTTTCTCTCATCTGACAGGGGATGCAGGATGCTGCTGCACTGTCGCCTGCTGTGTGTGGGAAGGCAGTGTTTAGCTCTTCCATCATTGTTTTGTAATGTGAGCTATGTGGTCTGGAAATGTGCATGGTGCCGCACAGTGAGGGAAATGTGCTGAAAAACTAATGGGCTTCTGTTCCTCACAGAGTTAAACTGGGATTTTTAAAAGAACATAGAGGAGTTTGGCTCCCAACTCCCACTCTGTTTCAGTGGGCTGTGGGTGTTTAATCTGCTGTGCAGAACAAATGCTGAGTGGGCTCAGATTTTCAGAGCTAGAATGCTTCGTGGAGCAGATGTGGCACGGGAAGATTTTGAAAGTGCAACGGAAATGGGTTGGGTATGTATTAACTGGAAGGCTATTCCTGTCATGCAGTGCATCGTGAAAGAGCGACAGTCTGGCGCTGATGACACAGAGTGGTCAGTCTGGTATTTTAGCATAACCTTGTTGGTGGAAGAACGGCACAAATCTTTCAGCAGCGTCGTTTAGCTGCAACAGTGACAAGGTGTCAGTGGCTATTTAATTCATTAAATGCACTCAAAATTGCAGCCCATTTTTCAAGGATCATTATTACGTTTGCCCTCCCACCCATGGATCTCTGATCAATGTAACACAAGCTATATACGCGCTGCCCCATCACAGCCAATGTATCTATAGCTGTTATCCAGATAATTCTATAAAGTGAGTTACTGTCTTGTAGCTTTATAAAACTGGACCTTACTGCCTGGTGTACCTTCTCCTGGTGGAACAAAATGTTCTTTATTTTTGCAGTGCTTTAGTATGATATTAACACAATGGTTCTCAAACTTTGGTACTGGTGATCCCTTTCACATAGCAAGCCTCAGAGTGCAACCCCCCTTTTAAATTAAAAACACTTGTTTATATATTTAACACCATTATAAATACTGGAGGCAAAGCAGGGTTGGGGATGGCAGCTGACAGCTCATGACCCCACCATGTAATAACCTTGTGACCCCCTGAGGGGTCCCGACCCCCAGTTTGAGAACTCCTATGTTAACATAAATGTTTCCTAGCTAGGCACTGCCCTGAGTCAAACTCTCACATTCCCCCATTTTAAACTTCGCTGAAATAAAAGGTCATCCCGTTTATTCTTTGCATGATTCAGAGCCTTTCTGGAGAGTCATTTATAGAGGAGAACATGCTCATTAGCTGACTGCTGCTGTCTCTGGCTCATTGGGAAGACGTATCTAATTTACGAATGTCTCCTGTAAAGGAGTGAAAATGAAGGGAGCTTTCTAGGCACTGTGTCTGTTTGAAGAGAAGGCAAGAGCAGGTATTTGAGATGAGACTACTAAACATATGCCTTCTAGGAGTTCTTTGCAGCCCTTTGGGCTCCTGTAGTTTGTGCATTAAAACAGTGCCTGGTCCTGGTTTTCTCTGGTCAGATTGTGTGTGACCTGTTGACTTTTCCTTTCATTTCCCTTGCCCCTCGGATAGTTACAACTTAACTGGCATTGGTGGCAATAACAGTGGCAGCTGCAGGAGCCTTTTCTACACTGGGCCTCCTCTGGCAGGAAAAAGCAGTGTAGCTGAAAGGGTGGTAGCATCAGCGGTGAATGTTGGGGGTCAGTTTCCCTAGTGTAAACGAGCTCTATTTCCTCACTCAGTTCTTTTTTACCCCTCTCCCCCCATCCACCCTATTCTCCTTATTTCCAGTTCATTCCCTCTGCTTCTCTAGACTCCCAGTTTTGCCCAGTTCTCCATACCTTTTTATTACTATTTTCTCTGTGCTACCTTAAGCTGTTGGCTGAGGATGCTGGAGAGACAGCCTGAGATTTTTGGTTTGGCCAGTTCTGGAGCAGAGAGGTAGATCTGTGAATCGCCAGCGTAGCATCCTCGTCTCTCCTTTAATTGGGTCCCTCTAGCTGTCCTCACCTCAAGGTCCTCTGCTGCTCAGTTCCCACCTATCCTCCTTACCCTGCAGTTCCTCTCTCTCACTCCTCCAGTTCTTCCTAAACACCAAGGATTCTGCCCTCTCCTTTGCCTTCCATTTACACTGCAGAGACGGTTCTAGAAGGGGCCTGGAGTGGCCTGAAAATTGTTCTAGGAGAGAAGGATGAGGAGGTCTGGAACAGCCAGTAGGTAGGTATTGGGGGAGGGCAGTCTAGGATGGGTCCAAAGATGCTCCTTGTGTGTAGGGGTGAAGTGGTGTTGAAGCAGCTGAGCTGCCAAATATCTGCTGAGGCAGGAGCTTGTGACTCAGGGATGAGGTGCAGCTCTCTCCTTCAGAACTAGTCACTCTCCGCTGTATCGTGTCTTAGCACCCAAGAGGTGGCCTTTTGTGCTGAGGCAGAGGGAGCTGCTGCTGCCCATGGGGCCAGAAGGGGCACTGCTATCCAGGAGCTTACAGAAAAGCAGCACAATTGCATCAAGGTTATTAGTACCCTACATAAGAATGGCCATACTGGTCAGACCAAAGGTCCAGCTAGCCCAGTATCCTGTCTTCCAATACCAGGTGCTTTAGAGGGAATGGACAGAACAGGGCAATTTTGAATGATCTATTGTGATACAGCATGGCCAGAGGGCAGCATAAGAGTGTTAGCAGGGGGCCTTATTCCCTGCCAAGGGAGGAAGGTTTGCTTTAGATTAACTAGAACAGCTGTGGCCAATTAGAGCACCTGACTCCAGTTAGAGCACCTGACTCCAGTCATGGGATATAAACCCCTGCTTCAGTCAGACAGGGGGTGGTAGTTGAAGGAGAAAGGTTGGATTGGAGCAGAGTGCAGATTGCAGAAGAGAAGAGTTTGTCCAGAGAGAAATAGAAGGTTTGGAGGAGTGCTGCGGTGGATTGGGAAGCCCAACAGAAACCCTAGGTAAGGGGCACCAGGCTTGTATAGAAGAGAGGCGAGAAGCCCTTCACAAGCTGACGGGTATGAGAGGGAAGTAACCCAGGGGAAGAAACCGCTAGTCAAGTGGTTCACCACAACCCCAGGGCCCCTGGGTTGGGACCTGGAGTAGAGGGCGGGCCCAGGTCCCTCCCTCTCCACTCCCCTCCTCCAAGGACACTAGGGGAGTGATTAAGAACTGGTTCAGAGGCAAGCAATATCGCCCTGAACCTACCCCAGAGAAGAGAAAGCGCGAGACCCAGAGAACAGTACCAGCAATTTGCCACATCTATCCCCTGTCATCCACTCCCAGCTTCTGGCATCTGGGGCTTTAGGGACAGTCAGGGCATGGGGTTGTCCCTCTGCCTATCCTGGCTAATAGCCACTGATGGATCTATCCTCCATCAATTTATCTAATACTTTTTTGAACCCTGTTATCATTTTGGTCTTCACAACATCCCCTGGTGACCCCATCCCTCCTGCTGCCTCCTAGGCCCAACAGTTCAGCAGCCAGCACTTCTCACCAGTGACATTGTGGTAGATATCTTATTACTGGCTGGGGGGAGGATAGGACGAACATGTGGGTGTACTGTTTGCCTATTCCTATGACTGGCTCTGTGAATAGCGATCCCCATTTCAGATGTTTATAAGAAATGCATGTGAATGTTTTTGACTGGAAATCTCATGGGATGAGGCTTTCTGGAAAGGCTTGCAGTACGTGCTGGCTTGGCTTTGCTTGAGCTGGGAGTACTGGGAAGTGCTTCTTTTGTGGCTGGCGCATTTGCTCCCTGCCCTGGCTATAACCCAGAGGAGAAGACGTGTTCAGACATTTGGGAAAAGGCACTAAAATTCACCCCACTTCTTCAAATCTCAGAGACGTTGTGGTTCAAGCAGAGCTCAAATTTTAGGTAAAGATTTAGTTCAATCTCTTGTTTGTTGGTCTGTTCCTCCCTTTTACATCATACTAATGCCATGGACTGAAGCACAAAACAAACCACAGAAGTGAGGGATGGGCCCAAACCAAAACCCCAGCTCCAACCCCCCCAAACTTTTGGGAAGGTTCAGTTCTAGGTGGGCTTGGACACAGAAATATATACAAAGGAAATAAAAAAGGGAACTAGTGAGCAGTGAAAGGCTGCATGTGTGCCCTGTAAATTTGGCTCCACTTTTCCTAATGAAAGATTCTATTTCCTTTGTAGACCCTAAGGCCCCTCAGTGGGACCACTCAGGTGCATAAAGCTACTTGTGTGTGTGTAAGTCTTTGCAGGATCGGGGCCTAAGTCAAGATACTATCTGTCTGTGGTGTGTATTTCAGGCACAGCAGCTGTCACTCAGATTATTCTGGGGAGGGGCGGGGTGGGAAGTGAAAAATCTGCCTTTGTTAATGATCTTCACTGACTCCAGATTCAGATTGGCAAGTACCAGTCTAAACGACATAAGTAGATAATGAGAGAGGTTTCTCAGCCATTGCCTTTTTTTTTAATCTGGGTAACTTGGTCTACAACAACAGCACCAGCAGCACTGATGGGTTGGAGTATACAAGGATCAGATCCTGGCGTTGGCCCAGGTCCTTTGGGTCTGTCTAACTGTTCTTAGTGCAGGACCCAATGAGAAGGGGCAAAAAGGCTGCTCTAAGTTAATTCAGTAGGAACAGTCCTCTAAGAACCATTCTGCTGGATTGCCAGAATGCAAGGTGCTCAGGTCATGCCCTGTCTTGCACCCAACATGCCCCCTCTGCTAGGTGAGAGGCTGGGAGTGGGTGGTGTAGAACCGGCTCCACCAGCTTTATTCTCCCATGCTAAGTAGCACAAAGCAGCTGGGTACAGAGCAAAAGCCAGGGTGGAGTGTGCAATGGCACATACATCAACGTGGTGTGAGGTACAATCTGTAAACAAAAACCTGCCTTTGCAAGGCAGAATGCCACATACTAGGTTGATTCAACGTACTGCAGCGTGATTAATCTGCTCCTTTTTGCAGGTACAACTAGCTCACTGTCAGGATTCTAGGCGTTTATACTCAATCTGTTTTGTGCAAACCACACCCTGTTTCCCTCAAACGTCACCCTTTGAGGTCCTGGTACCTTGAATAACTGGGGCACTGACTAACTGTGTCCATAAGTGTGCTTGGTGCAGTGTAGGCCAGAATGCCTTCTGGGGGCCCAGTTCACATGGCTAATGAATTGTGTGAAGGTTAGTGGCTGATTGACCCTTCCTACCGCCCCCTCTGTCCAGGCATGGCTAGGATTTAGCGTTACATGTTAAGCATTGTGCTATTCAGGCACAGGGGAACCATTTGTGTTTGAGCTGGTGGCAGAGGTTTCTCCATGTCTGTGACCCCCAGTGAGTTTGTATCACGCCTGGAGATGCCTCATCAAGGATAGAGGCAATTCTGCAGTTTCAACAGTCTTCGACAAGTATTTCATTACAAATTAAAAAAGCAGCGCAGAGTGAAATTGTCAGGAAAGCACAATCTTCTCACTCAGAGCCCCAAGCAGTGTCTCTGGAATATACCAATGTAATCAAACAATTAGAGAAGTGTAACAGCCCAATAAATCACAGCAGCATAATGCCCTCCCACCTAATGCTTAGCTGCATATGTAGCCTTCACACAATTTTCTCATGCAGAAACCCCGTGACTCTTTTAACACCACTGCACAATCGTACAAACATCTTTACAGTTCGTTCTCCCTCTCTGTTCACATACATGGCTGCTAGAGCTGAGTTCGTAACGTGCAAACCTCTAACAGCTGCCTGATGTGCTTTTAATCTTTCCCAGATGCTGCATCCAGGCGCTTCTGTCTAACAAAGGGCACAACTACAGGCAATTTAACAAACCCGGCATGTTCTTAGGTCTACGTCTAGTCTTGACACTTGATCCCCAACCAACGATAATTGGCAAAGTGCAACTGTCATGTTTATTTCAAAATTCCTCTAGCAATGGGGATAGCTCTTGATATTCTATGCTGCTTATTCACTAGTCAGCCCTAGATTAGAAAAAGATCTAGATCTTTCACTTTTTAATTCAGTGAGCAAGGAATATTTCTTGGTCTTTGCATGTATTAAATCTTTCCAAGATCATTCCTTTCTCTCACATTTTGTCTTGTCCAGTTGAGTTGGATCACAAATTCCTTGGGCAGGGACTCTCTCCTACTGTGTGCATTTATGCAGTTCCTAGAACAATGGGTCCTGACCTTGGTTGGGGCCTCTACGCTCTACCCTATACTGCTATGACTAATCTCACTGATGAGCAAGATCATTATAGAGATCATGTCAGAGAACTCACTTTAACCCTTCTGAGACTTCACATCCTTCTACGGAGCCACTTTTTGTTGGCACTCTGAAAAATGCCAGCTTTCTAAGAGCTAATATTAAGAGTCCTATAAACAGGTACTGTCTCTGCCATGCTCCTCACATAATAAACACAAACTGGAGATTTTCCAAACATATCCCTTTCCTACATCTGCCTTAAACCTCCACATGAGCTTGATTCTTCTCTTTCCTCCTCCAGCACCATTCCATGCCCTGCTTCCCTCTGCCTTCATATGACTCAACTAGAGCTAGTCAAAAAAATGTTGAAATTCAAAATTTTTTTGACAAAAAGTCAGGGACAAACTTTATGAAAATTTTTGCCAAAAAATGTTCCTGGTGTTTGGATTTTGTGTTTTGTTTTTTTTAAACCAGTTCTGTTATACTCTTGAGCTGGAGCAAATGAGATCCACTAGGTCTGGCTAGCTGAGCAAGTCAGCAAAATAGTTCCGTGTCTCTGTGTAGGATCCTAGAACCTGACACACTATCACAGGTTGCTAGTGGCAAAATGCAAATGCAATGAGTCTTACCTGTCTCATAACTTCTATTATATAGATACCATCTTCCAAACCGTCAATTAGATTTACCAAACCATCTTTCTGCCAAACATTGCTGTAAAGGGCAACTCCCTGATCCTCTCGGTCTCTCTCTGTGACTTGTGGATCAGAGATGCCCTATAGAATAATGAGAGCAATGAAGAAGACTCTGAGTTAGGTCGAGACAAGCTGGTCTTATGTTGACCTAACTCTGTCAGTGTCTACACTATAATGGTGCTCCCACCAAAGCATGTCTCCCACATCAACTTAATAACTCCAACTCTGTGAGAAGCGTAGCGCTTAGGTCAATGTAGTTAGGGCAACACGGTGTCCACGTGGACACTGCTTTACTTACATAGCCTGTTGGCTGTTAGCTGTGTGTGGGGTTGACAGCTGAAGTGCCCCCTGCCCTGGCACTGACAGCCCATGCCGTTAGCCTGGCAGGGGGCTCAGTTTCACAGGAGGGAGCCTACCAGCAGTGAAATTGAAATTCTTGTTAGTACCACAGCTGCTTTTATTTCACATTTTCATCTCCGTTTGTCGGCCCCTGGTTCGGGAGGCCCCAGCTGTAAGGCCCACGCGGTTGCCAGTGCCCCACTTCAGTCGGTGCAAGTGCTTCTGATGAGGATGCACACCACCGGCAGAAGGAGCGTAGTGTGGACACCAACAACCAATTTAATTGCTGCGGTGGCAGTAAGTTGACATAATTTTGTGGTGTAGACAAGCCCTAAGCATGGTGGGATCTGGTCCTTAGTGGAGTAATTACTTGGACATTTATATATAATGGCTGTAACTTGCCCCCACAAAAACTCTCCCAAATAATATCACTCTTGAAATTAGAATCTAATATAGGGAAACTAATGGGAATTTGCACATAGTCCCCTATTTATGTAGATAGGGAATGAGTTGATATGGAGGAATAATGACAGGTTTCAGAGTAGCAGCCGTGTTAGTCTGTATCCACAAAAAGAACAAGAGTACTTGTGGCACCCTAGAGACTAACAAATGTATTTCAGCATGAGCTTTCGTGAGCTACAGCTCACCTTTCCTTTGGCCTGTTTGGATGATGAGGCCTGAGATAGTCACAAGCGAAACTGCACTTGGGGCAGACCTGAACTGCACACTCGTGTTGCATGCTGCAGCTGGTCTCCATGTGGCTGTTACTGTTTCACTGCTCTCTTATGGCACTCCTTTGGTGTGACACATAGATGTTACTGGCTTGGAATCAAAGGGCAAAGGGGAAGAGGATAACAGCACAGACTTTAGTTTGAGCATTTTGTTTACTGGAATATCCTTTTAGCCATTCAACAGTATATACTGCATGGGCTGGGGAAAAGTCATTAATGCTGCCCTTGATAAGTGGATCAAGTAATGCTGCCATATGCTCTGATCTAGTCAAATGAAATCACTGCCTAGAAAGACCTTTCCAACAACACAAACAAAATTAGATTTCCTCTTGCTCATTTTTCATTACCCTAAGGACATCTGACTTTGCTTCACCAATGTCAATGAAGTGTCCAAATGTGCCTAGTGCCTCTGGATAAATCAGAGCTTTAAAATAACCACACTTAATGCTTTTTTTTTTTTTTTTAATTTACTTTGTGTGAAATCAAATAACCACTGACACCAGATTGAAAACATAGGCCGGGCCACCAGCTGGTGAAAGTTGACATTTGACTTCATTTGAGCTACACCAGCTGAAGATTTGTCTTGTTGATTCTCTATTTGCTTCGTTAACATATATTTTGCCTTGGTGATGGTGCACTGGACTGGGTTCTACTCCCAGCTCTGCCACTGACCTACTGAATGACCTTGGGCAAGTCACTTCTGTGCCTCAGTGTCCCAATCTGTAAAGTGGTAAAAATGATGATCACCACCCTTTTGTAAAGCACTTTGAGGTCTATGGAGGAAGAGCAGTGTGTAAGAGTTAGGTGGTGGTATTCATTTATTTATTACTGAATAACGCATTACTAGCTGACTTTGCATGAAAACAGACTCTTGCCTAAAGTTATATCTGCTTCTGCTACTTCTTTCCCAGGTGGAGTCGCAATTCTGTGATGCTACAGCTGGATGCTATAGTGAGTTAATTATCATTGTTTAATATCTGTGTTGTATAGTGCCTAAAGGCCACACCTAGCTTGGGGCCCCATTGTGCTAGATTAGGAGCAGGCAAACTTTTTGGCCTGAGGGCCATACTGGGTTTTGGAAATTGTATGGAGGGCTGGTTAAAGGAGGCTGTGCCTCCCCAACCAGCTGGGCGTGGCCTGGCCCCCCTCACTCTCCCCTTCTTGCCCCCTGATGCGCCAACCTGGGACTCCTGCCCCATCCACCCCCCCTGCTCCCTGTCCCCTCACCGCCACTGGAACCCCTGCCCCTGACAGCCCCCAATTATCCCATCCAACCCCTCCTCTCATTCCTGACTGCCCTCCTGGGACCCCTGCCCCATTCAACCTCTATGTTCCCTGCCCTCTGACTGCCCCAACCCCTACCCACACCCTACCCCCGACCACCACCCCGAACTTCCCTGCCCTCTATCCAACCCCCGCTCCCCACCCCCTTATCGCACTGCCTGTAGCACCAGTGGCTGGCGGTGCTACAGCTGCGCTGCCCAGAGCACCAGGACAGGCACCCGGCTGGAGCCATCCATGCAGCACAGAGCACCGGGTCAGGTCAGGCTGTGCAGCTGCGCTGCCCCAGGAGCTCGCAGCCCTGCCACCCAGAGCATTGCGCCAGCAGCGGGGCAAACTGAGGCTGCGGGGGAGGAGGAATAGTGGGGGAGGGGGAAGAGTAGAGGAGGGGGCTGGGGCATGCCTCCCAGGCCAGGAACTCAGGGGCCAGGCAGGAGGGTCCCGTGGGCCGGATGTGGCCTGCAGGCCATAGTTTGCCCACCTCTGTGCTAGATGCTGGATAAACATGCCCTAAATGACAGCCCCCATCTCAGAGTTTATAATTTAAGAGACAATGCAATTATGATGTCACATGCAGAGGCTGGGATCAGTGCTGTGAAATCAAAATAAATAAAGCAAAATAAACAAACTGCAAATTAGCAGCATCACTCAACACACTTCATTTACAACAGGCTGAATTCTGCACTTGCTTTTGCACCCTAACTTGGCCTAACTGACTTGTAGAGAGTGTAAACAGCACAGAATTTGGCACCCTGCGCTGTATGACGGTAACTGATTAGTCCTCTGAACTGCCTTATGAAGCAGGACAGGATCTATTATCATCCCTATTTTTGTGGAAGGAGTAATTGAGGCAGAGAGGATAAACGACTTCAGGCCATGGAGATAATGATTGTCAATGTTTAGTCATTTCTGGACCAGTCATTTCTCAGCCATCTCAGGTGTGGAATAAGAAGTAGGAACTGCTGGAGCTATTCAGAAACCAAGATCACCGGCTGTATCCTGATCTCAGCTGCACCACTGTAAAGCTGGAGTTCCATCTGATCTCAATGGGGACACCCTGGATTCGCCTGGGCACAACTGAAATCAGTCTGGCTCCTCATCTTCATGTTCAATGCAGAAAATACAAGCAAAGAGTCATAAAGCAAATAGGACTGTTATAAGCAAAATTGTTTTAAAAAATAGTTAGCCAGCCCTCTCCTGTGTAATCCTGCGGAGAAGTCTTTGTTCTGTCAGCGAAGTATACTGGAAATGAAACCAGAGGTAGCACCAAATAGGCCCGTATATAACAGAACTTTTAAATAACAAAAGAACAATTCTGTCTCCTTTCCTGTTTGCTCGGTGTTAACTTAAGGAGATTGGTGCTGACTTTCTGGAATTGCTGCAGCAAGCTGTAAATGATGCATGGAAATGAAATGAAAAATCTCTGCCTAGTCCCCAGTGCTGTGTGATCACCGCTGTGCAGGGCTAATGTCTGTTTGCTCCTGAACTTGTGGACATGATAGAAAGCTGAGCCACAGCCAAAAAAAGCCGAAAACAGTGGCCCAGAAATCCCTATGTAAAATATCCTGGTCACAATGTGATTTTCTGTAGGTGCCCCCTAATGTTGAGTCTAATAAATAGAGGGACAGGCACAAATGTTTACTAAGCCTCCTCCAAAATCCAAACCGCCCTACTGCAGTCAGCAAGGTAACAAGGTGGATACAATCACTGCCTTGTAGGGCCTGCCCTTTCTGCCTCCGTCCCCTGGTTTTGCTTTGTACTCTTCTCTGCTGTTGTATCTGTGCTGTGCTGTTGACAGCCTCTGCATTGCAATATGCTGGGGATAAAAGAGGGTTGTTACAAATCGGTATGATGCAATTAAATGAGTATACGTGTATGGGTGACACAATGTGATTATGTCAATAACATTTAAAAAAGGCAGAAAAATAATGCAACAGAGATTATGACAAACTAAATTTCTGACGACCTATTTAAAGAAATATACTGTTAGTTATACTGCAATGCAGCAGTGCAAACAGTGATGATTAATGCCATTAAAAATTCATGCAAGCCCAGGTTCTAAAATGCTCTTCCATGTGAATTATCTCTATGGAGATAGAGGGCACTACGGCAAGTATGAAAAACCAGCGTCCAGGCTAACAATGCGTAACGCTGAAGGAACAGCTTCACAACAAGAAACTTGGGCCTGATCTCCCGGTGCCCCAAGGTAAGAAATGGGCCATGTATTTCAGTTGAAAATGTCTGCTATTGTAAGTGTACAATACGGTTCTGTACCCCTGTTTTAGAATTTGCTTTTTCAGAGGTAACTTATGCAAGTGTAAATTAAAAATAAAATAAATTACATTAAAAATTCCAGTTCATAAGATACTTTTAGTACAGCCTGGAAGCTAAATGGAGATTGGATTTAATTTAGGCCAATCCTCTACTGAATTTCAGATAAAGGATTTTTAATCTAGTCATAGGCTGATAAAAATACCCCTCTTCTCTCCTGCAGGCAACTTTTTCTGCCAATTTTCTTTGCAGAGAGGAAGAGAAGGGAAGAAATAATTGAAAGAATATTGCAGCATAGAAAATCACACTAGAGGAGGAATGCACTTTGGAGTGTTTGCGCTGCCAGTTCCACTTGTTTCCTATACTTTTTTCCCCACCCCCCGCTGTAGTTCAGGTAGTTTAAGCTATTGGCAGTCATCATCACTCGTCTTTTCTGAGCACGACGTGAGCTGTATTTATTCAAATAGGAAACAAATTCTATGGTCTCGAGTGTTAATACAACTTTCACAGTATGGTTTGTTCTCTTCTCCCCCTCTCCCCACCCTCACCATTAGCAGAACATTTTCAGGGTGAATTTATTCATCTAATTGCTGGACGCACACGTGGCATTGCAGGCCACGGTGATTTTTATGGACTTATGGCTATGGTAGTAATTTCATAAACATGCACATATACATGATTTGAAGAAAATACATTCTCTTGAATGCAACATTTCAAAACCATGGCATGAAAAATAAAAGGATAGCCAGGGGAAAATCTGTTTGGAGGTGTGAAATGCTGAGCTCTGAGTATTGTCTCCAGATTAAAGTCTCTCTTCAGAGAAGATATTACCTAGCAATTTTCTGGCAATTCCTATGTATTTGAATAATCAAGAGACAAAACACACTTTTCTGCATTAAACCCTGAGCCTTTCTCTAGGATTGTAAACATGCGACATGCAGGCTCCATGAGAGAGTGGCGTTGAGCGAAATGAAGATGGTCAGGGGGCCTACAGAAAAAGAATGTTTTAAAAAGCTTTGAGGCTGTTAAAAAACAGTGCATGTTTGAAGGGTTTCAGTTGCTGTGTGAGCCAGACCTAGATCTCTTCTGCATTGGTGTAAAGAGGAAATTGTATGTTGTTATGCTTGTGTAATGCTACAGTGAGAGGTGGACTGTACCCTTTACCTGTAGGGTAATCTGTTGTCCTTAAATTTTAAAATGATTCTACTGCCTAAAATAAGCAAGTGATCACCTGTAACTTGCTAACAGAACATTGTGAATTCTCTGCAGTGTATTCCAGCTCTGGGCTGCAGAACTATTATCTTTGCAATGCTGGGCTTCTCCTTGCCACTCACAGATTGTGAGAGTAAGACAGACATGTTGCCACCTACTGGCTGGCTCACAGTGAGGATAAGGGGCCTGCTGCTACTTCCTGTAAAAGATGATGCTCTTTAGGCCAGCTGTTAGAAGCTTGTTTCTTTGGAGCAAGGGTTCGAGTCCTACATCCCAAATGTGTGGCTTTGTGTGTGGGTCATAGAAAAAAACGGAGCTGCTCTTTTTAGAGCATGGATTCCTTACAGTCCGAGTGCAGACTGTCAATCATGCAAAATTATTCCAGACCGCTTAGTGAGGTAAATAACTGAGCAATACGACTAAGGATGGGTGATCCTGTTCAGATAAAATGACTCCTTCCACTGCCAATCCTTAGCCAATTATAGAACTAAACTCAGACCAAACCTTGAGGGGCTTTTCCTGTCTGCCTGGCCAGTACATCTGAGCTGAGAGTGCTGTCCAGAGCGGTCCCAATGGCGCACTCTGGGATAGTTCCCGGAGGCCAGTACCATCAAATTGCATCCACACTACCCCAAATTTGAAACAGCAATGTCGATGTCAGCACTAATCCCCTTGTCGAGGAGGAGTACAGAATCGATTTTAAGAGCCCTTTAAGTTGACAAAAATGGTTTCGTCGTGTGGACGGGTGCAGGGTTAAATCAATCTAATGCTGCTGAATTCGACCTAAACTCGTAGTGTAAACCAGGGCTGAGTCTCTGGAATGCTTAGATAAGTATTTTAGCCACTGCCTCTTTTTTTTTTTTTTTTTTTTATAATCAGGATTGGTAGTTGCAGTGTCAAAGAGGCTCTCCTTGTGGTATTTCATCTGGGACTGGAAGCACCAACAATCCAGCCTAATTTTGCAGATGCAAAAGACATGGATAGACTTTGGGTAATGATCCAAAGAGTACAGCATGTCCGAATATCAGTCCTTTGAGACCCTCCAAGTCCTTTAACTTTTGATCTGAAAAAAATTTAAACCCAGCCCTCCTGTTTAGTCCCCACTTTAGAAGGAAAATACACATTAGGGTGAAATTCACCTCTGGCGTGAAGAGTTGGTGCCAAAAACTACATTATTTAACCCCATACAGAAGTGACTCTGGGCATCGACCAGCTGAATGGCTGCAGGGAAAGTTTGTGCATTCCCCTATGTTAGATGAAACTGATGTCCATCCTGACCTTTGTAGAATCAGTTTGGGGGCAGGCTGGGGCTGGTCTAAGGTGCAGGGCAGGCCAGGGGAGAGTCCAGGATCTGCATCCACACTCATCGGCTGCAGTAGTTGTAGGCAGGGTCTGCGTGGCAGCCCAGAACCCTGGCCCTGTGTTAGAGCCATGTGAATTTCACCTCTATAGCTGCTCCAACACTCCATCCCAGCACCGGGGTTTTGGGCAGGGGGAGTGAATTTCATCTGTTAGAGGGTAAACTGTGACCTGTCCATCAGCTTTTATACTGTATATCTTGCTTGTTTTTCAAATCATTAATTTTTGAAGCGAAGGATGGTGAAGGGACAACTGGTTCTCCTTCTCATCTTGTTTGCGGCAGTGTTGATACTGGGGCACAAAACAACACTGGCTCCCACTTGGTGGTACTCTGTTTCCTTTTATTTTAAGCGACAGAAGCCAAGCTTAGCCAATCCATCCTCACAGCTCAACACCTAGAAGCCTCAAGAAATTATGGTTGCCCTCTGCCTTTCTGATCTCTGCAATGTCCTCATCTGGGCTTCATCCAAAGCCCATTATAGGGAATGGGAGCCTTCCCATTGACTTCAGTGGACCTTAGAGCTGGCCCCATGGGATGGTGATTAAATGTGCTCCTGCTCTTCCAGATGAGGTCCCAGGTAGTGTCTGTATGCCCCTGCAATTTTGTTGCGAGTCCTTGTTTGTCTCTTGCTTAATGGATACTAAACAATCTGCAGGTGGTGTAAGTGCATTATCCAAAATTATAGCCAGTTCTCAATGCCTGTCAGTGTTCTGTAACGTGCTTCCATTCAGACTATAATCCCTGTGCTTATTGTCGCTCACCAGTCTCATTACCTTTCATTTTTGCTGCTTTTAGCCTCGCTGGTTGACAGTGATATTCCAGACTCACCCTGTATTAGTCAGTAGGTCAACAACCAAACCAAACCAAACCAACAAGCCAAAACACATCTGTGCAAAGAACACTTGGAAATGTTTTGTATCTAGCAAATGGATAAATGCACATACCAAGGTTTAGTCGGGCACCTTGTTAGCCTGTTGAGTGCACAACACAGTATCTAGGCTCACAATCATATGCACATTTTGTACACAGCTTTTCAAAATCAGGCCCTTTAAATATCTCCAAAACCAGGGTTGATCCATATCCCCACTGTGGCATTACAATTGATGTTACAAAATCTGACCGCAGCAAACAACTTTCCAACACTAATATTATTAATTATACATGCAAGCGGGCCCCAGCCAAGATGGAGGCCCCATGAGAACTGGTCTGAAACTCAGAATTTCTGGTTCATGGGAAATTTAGATATTTCAAATTTAGTTTAATTCTTATTGGGATGGAAATCACATTTTTTGAAAATTCCCATGCACTAGAAGTTCCATTACATTTTGGTTTGGGGAAACACTGAAACCACTGTGTTTGTGACATGAAAATGCTCCCTGGGACTCCACCTTCTGCTGAGTTAAATTAACTTGATTTGCGGTGGGGTTCCCTGAGGCTGGAAGCTCTTAGCTTCCTGACCCTGAGACAGTCCTTATGGCAGGGTTGCTCCAAAGTGGCCAACTGAGGACTTTCAGGCTCCCAGCTCGGTGTCAGGGAACCTGGAAGATCTGGGGTCCTCAGTCCTGGGGAAGTCCACATTGTAGGGATGCCCCAGAACCACTCTGGAAGCCCTGGGTCCCCAGCAGCACACCAAGTGAGCTTGCATAAAACCAGGCAGGGTTTCTGATGGAAACCTTCTGCCAGACCCCTGCCTATGATTTGTGGGAGGTTTGTCAAACCCAGTGTATTTCTGCAAAACGTTTCAGGTTCAGTGAACTGGCATTTTCTGGTAAAACTCTGTTTTGTTAGAAATCCCCAACCAGCTTGAGGCCCCATTGGAGATGTTGTACAAACCCCAACAAAAGACTGTCCCTGTTCCAAAGAGCTCACAAACAAAACAGACAAGATGGACTTAAGGTGGGAGAAAGGATGTATTGTTATCGCCTTTGTACAGCGCAAACGCGTGGCACAGCAAGATTAAGTGATTTGCCCAGGCTTCCACAGGCAGTCTGTAGCAGAGCCAAGCTGGAAATTGTTCCCAGATCTCCTGGGCAGAGCTGATCAACCTTTTTTGATGGTTCTGTACCTCGGGGGAACACATTGCACCCCCATGTTAATCCTTATAATATGATTGTGTGGTATGCAATGCAAAGTTGGTCATGTTGGGTATCTTCGGATGATACATGGAGCATTGTTGCTATAGTAACAGTATAGTAATGTTATAGGTTGTAATTTCATGTATATAGTTATGAGGCTGAAAATGTGTCCTCATGGCTTAAAATAAGCACAGGCAAAACTCTCCAGGAACAGAGGGGCATCAGGGCATGTATGGGACAAACCCAGCCCAGCCTCGCAGGAATAAAGGACACAGGCCTAAGCAGCAACAAAGGATCTGTTGGACTCTTGAGTGAGTCACCCTCCTCCCCCTTCCCTTGGTCAGTCAGGGACTCTGATGAGGTAATGCTCACCTGACTCAGAAGGGGGCGGGGGCAAAGCCAAGATGGAAGAGGGGATAAAAGGGAGAGATGTTCGCCAGGCTCTTCCTCTCTCTTCCACCTGCATCTACAAACACCACTACCAAGCAACTGAAGCGCTGATCAAAGGGAGAGCCTGGCTCAAGGGCAACCAGCCAGCCTGTGGTGAGAAGCATCTAAGTTTGTAATGGCACTGAAAGTGTTAAGATCCGCTTAGAACATGTTTTGCTTTTATTTCATTTGATCAAATTTGGCTTGTTGTGCTTTGATTTATAATCACTTAATTTATCTTTGTAGTTAATAAATCTGTTTGTTCTACCTGAAGCAGTGCGTTTGATTTGAAGCATGTCAGAGACTCCCCTTGGGATAACAAGTCTGGTACATATGAAGTTCTTTGTTAAATTGACGAACTCATATAAGTTTGCAATGTCCAGTGGGCATAACTAGACACTGTAAGATGGAGGTTCCTAGCGTTGTCTGGGATTGGAGATATTGGCTGGTGTCATTTGGTTGCACAATCCAAGGAGCAGCTTACATGCCTGAGGCTGTATGTGAACAGCCCAGGAGTGAGGGTTCTCACAGCAGAGCAGGGTAAGGCTGGCTCCCAGAGTCGAGGATTGGAGTGACCTAGCAGATCAACAGTCCAGATAAGACAAGGGGAACATCACACCCGTTTTCTGTTGGAAGGTGGAGTTTTGTGGAAAATGAAATGTTTTGTGGGAATGTGTTGACTTTGATAATTTTTTTTCCAAAGAAAGGTGTCCTCTTGATTCTCGTTGCATTTTGATAATGTTGAGACGTTTTATTTATATTTATATTATTTAATATCATTTATATAGGCAGTCTATATACTATTTTATAATATTTTGTTTTGACATTATCAAAACAGTTTAATGTTTCCAAATCAAAATTTTACTGAATTCCCATTCTGTGGGGAAAAAAGTTGACTTTTTTTTCCGATTTGGAATGAACGCACGTTGTGAAATGTTGAATTTTCCCTCAGCCGGAACTTCCAATTCCCCACCAGTTGTAATTCTGAGCCCCAGTCCAATGCCTTGGCTAGATGCCCAGCCTTCCTCTGACCAAGAAAGAGAAGCAACTTTTTTTAAATCAAAGAACTTTTTTTGAAGTTGTGGTGTCCTACATCATTGCATCATGTATAATTAATAAATAGGAATTATATTCATTGCTCAGGAGTATATACTTGCAATAAACCCCTTGCAGTGTTATCAAAACCCTCAGTAATCTCCTGCGAAAAGCATTTATTGCCTGATGTACCCTACTGCTATGAACATTATCTCTTCATTAACTGCCTTAGTTAATATAAATTTAAAAATATCATTTAAAGTGTTAACACATTTTTATTATTAAACTTGAGCTATATCCACTGTATGAAAAAAAGTTATTCCATGAGCAGAGGTATAAAATTTTATTTTCTCAAAGAAATGAATGAGTGTTTTATCTTTGGCTCTCTGTGTTTTTATGAATTGCGCATGGATTCATTTTTTTTTCCTGCTGACATGGGCTCTGACTGAAAATACTGTCCCCAGGGCTGCTCCAGCTCAAGTCAGCAAGTCAAATAATTGCCCTCACAGTACCTCCCTGCAGACTGTCTAGGATATTGGTGCTAGATTTTTCAATGGGAACAATTTTAAATAAACACAGGAATGTATTGGAAGCCACATGCAAATAGTTAGACTATTTGTGGGCCATAAGGAAACACATGACAGAATCAAATCAAAACAAAAAATGGAAACTTTTTATGAGAAAGTCTTTTTGTTTATCTTTTGGCTACTGGATTTTCCCCTGGGCCTTGGCCCATCCAGCCCATACGTTAATACATCTGCAGCCAGTTAATACGTTTGTAGCCTAACACCTTGTAGAGTAGCTCAAGGCTCTTCTGTTGACTCACCCTTGGCTCAGGTGGTAAAAGCTTGCATTAAAATTCTGGGTAATCGCTACCAAATAATGCAAACATGTGGGTCCAGTTAGTTTCAACCAGGATATTAAGGGGCAAAGGTGGCTCTTTGGATGCGGGAACAAGGATTGAAACCATAGGAACTGCTGAGTTTGGGGAGGAAGTTTATACTGGAGGTTTATGCTGTACTGTTGTTTCTGAATCACCAGTACAGCCATGTCCCAGCTAGTGGGTCAGTTTGAACGCTAATTAAAGTCTGCATCCTCTTGCTGAGGCCAAGGAAGGGACACAGTCAGTTTACAGCAATGCTGTAGGAAGGAGCAGCTGTCCAAGGGTGAAACTACATTGGATGGGGGTCGATGAGTGGCTAATAGTTATGAAAGGTTACTTCACTCACATGGAATAGGGAGATATTTATCATAACAAGAATGATTGTATGCACTGGTGAGCAGAGACAGGATGCTGTTATACTAGCTGCAAATTAAGGAAACCCTGAAAATAAACAAACCAAACCAAAAACCCCAAAAACTGAGCATTATCCTAGAGTGACTGGTTTGCCTTTTTTGGGTCACCACTTAATTTTCTTTATCCTCTTCTATATCTCTCTGTCTGTGGTTTTATAATTTTCCATTACACACTGTATACAGCCATTAAAGATGGATTAATCATAAGGAGGGCAATAGGCATTATCTTTATTGTTGGTAGGGAGAAATAATTTCAATGTTCTCTTAATTACAATTTTTAGTAATGGATTGACAACGTCCCAGAACAAACAGATTTGAACTAGCAGTGACTTTCACTATGCTGAATGCCCCTCTGTAAATGGTTACTCTGTAAATCCTTAGGCAGCATTCGATTTTTGTTTATTTTTTAACATTTTTATTTGTATTCATTTTTAAATTTTCAGTTATGCAAAATTATTGGCTAAGCTTTTTTTAAAAAATATCAATTTAAATGTTCAGTTGCTTGAAATTGTGGGAGAATCAATTATTAAATAACAGCAGATATGGAGATATAAATTATTAACACAAGTTGGCAGCATCACATGCCAAAACATACAAAGTAAATATCCTTAAATCAACAAATTATAGGGTTTTTTTGTTTTTTTTTTTACTGTTCATGCACTAATCCATTTGTGACCAGCCTAGTTCAAAAGTCTAAATCACAGCATTTTTCTTACTTTGCCTGTATGTAAATTTAGATGATTCTGGATGGAACTATTTCTGTCTGTTTGTGTTTGTATAGGTAAACTGACATTTACCAACATTTACCCCCTGCAACTCTCTTTTGGGTCAGAACCCCCAATTTGAGAAATGCTGGCCTTTCCCATGAAATCTATATAGTATAGGGCAGTGTTTCCCAAACTTGGGATACCGCTTGTGTAGGGAAAGCCCCTGGCAGGCCGGGATGGTTTGTTTATCTACCGTGTCCTCAGGTCCAGCTGATCGCGGCTCCCATTGGCCGCGGTTCGCTGCTCCAAGCCAATGGCGGCCGCTGGAAGTGGCACAGGTCGAGGGATGTACTGGCCGCCACTTCCAGCAGCTTCCATTGGCCTAGAGCAGCGAATTGTGGCCAGTGGGAGCCACAATCGGCCAAACCTGCAGATGCGGCAGGTAAATAAACTGGCCCAGCCCACTAAGGGCTTTCCCTGCACAAGCGGCATCCCAAATCTGGGAAAGACTGGTATAGGGTAAAAGCACACAAAAGACCAGTATTCATGGAGGGAGACCAGATTTCGTAGTCTGTGACGCGTTTTTCATGGCCATGGATTTGGTAGGGCCCTAAGCATTATATAGCACTTTGTGTTCAAACCTATTGCCTTCAGTTGCAGCTGTAAGTGCTCAGCACTTCTGAAAATCAGACCTTGGGGTCTTAAGTCAGGCACCTAGAAAGAGAAGAACACACGATTAGTGACCTCCGGGGGGAAGTGACTTGTCCAATATCAGATAGGAACCCTATAGCAGAGGCAGGGATAGAATCTGTTTATCCGGAGTGGCATTCAACTCTCTTGACTATGGAACCCTACTTTCTTTCCTGCAATCCCCTGCTTCATCTGTTAAATACCTTCTGACTTCTGCAGCAAATGAGGCTGGGGTCCTACAGACAACATCCCCTTAACACCACAACCCTGATTCCTCCCCAGAGCAGATTCAGCCTATACACTGAATAAGACAGGTTCTATGGAAAAATAGTAAGTGATCCTGTCAGTAAAAATGGTGGTATAATATATACATGGGCTAGATCCCCAGCTGCTTAATAGAGTCTAAGGTCAGAAGGGACCAAAATGGTCATTTAGTCTGACCTCCTGTGTAGCACAGGCCATAGAAAGTCCCTCAAACAATCCCTAGATCCTGTATTTTAGAAAAAAAACATTCAATCATGATTTAAAAGTTCAGTGATTGAGAATCCACCAGGGGCTAATTGCTCTCACTATTAAAAAAAATTATGTCTCCGTTCTGGTCTGAATTTGTCTTTCTTCAACTTCTAGCCATTGGATCGTGTTATACCTTTCTCTGCTAGACTGAAGAGCCTGTTACCAAATATTTGTTCCCCATGTTAGGTGCTTCTAGATTGTAATGAAGTCACCCCTGAACATTCGCTTGGTTAAACTAAACTGACTGAGCTCCTTGAGTCTATCTGTATAAGGCAACTTTTCTGCTCCTTTAGTCTTTCTAGTGGCTCTTCTCTGAACCCTCTCCAATTTATCAACATCCTTCTTGAATTGTAGCCACCAGAACTGGACACAGGATTCCAGCAGTGATTGCACCAGTGTCAAATAGAGAGGTACAATAAACTCTCCACTCCTACTCAAGATTCCCCTGTTTATGCATCCCAGGAACCTCATTAGCTCTTTTGGCCACAGCGTTGCATTGGGAACTCATGTTCAGGCAGCTGATTATCCACCATAACCGCCAAATCTTTTTCAGAGTCACTGCTTCTCAGCATAGAGTCCCTCATCCTGTAAGTGTGGCCTGCATTCTTTGTTCTCTGATGTCTACATTTACATTTAGCCATATTAGAACACACAGTGTTTACTTGTGTCTAGTTTACCAAATGACCTAGATTGCTCTGAATCAGTGACCTTCCTCTTCATTATTTACCATTATTTAAATTGGCATAGCTCCACTGACACAGATAATATCAAGGACCAGCACCCATTTCAGATGATGGTAACTAGAATAGTAAGACTGATTATTTTTATATTCACAACTCAGAAACATTGTATACATGAAGTAATACAAATAAATAACAAATGTGTTTAAGTAAAATGTAGTTTGTGTAGTAACCATTCGTTAGTTATAAGGCCTTAGTAATAAACAAATTCCTTCTACAGTTCATTTGCCTATTTTTTACAAACTTATTGTTTTATTTGCAAACTAGACCCCAGCTTCTCTATGCTGTTCGTGGAGAAGGCTCTTCAGAAAGGTTCTTCAGTCAATGCGTTTTACTTGAGTAAGGGCTGCATGATTAGGCCTTATGGAAATATACCAAACATACTAGTTTAACTGCTAGCTTATATACCATCTTTTCTGAACATTACATACTTCCTCTAATGTAGAATGAGTTTGGAACACACATTCAAACGACATATATATGAGCACACAATGAGCTTGGTCCAAAGCCTGTTGAAGTCAATGGAAAGACTCCAAAGGGCCTATCTTGAGTTTGTGACTCATGTAATACACCCACTTCCATAGCATTAGAAAACTGAAGACTGGATGACTCAGAAGATTGGCAATAAAGGGCCATGATGTGGAGGCATAAGGTCTACCAACTATTTTTTTTCCTTTGGAAAAGGAGAGTAAAATCTTAGAGTTCCACTGAAATCAATGGCAAAACTCCCACTGATTGCAACAGAGCCAGAATTTAATCCAGAATGTTTCTCTCTCTGCATGGATTTTTCTTTTAAATTCAGGGATAAAGATTTGAAGGAGGAGGACAGCGGTGGCTGGGGTGGGGAGGGCGGCATTTCTGAACCCAGCAGGTTCAGTGTGGTTGTGGCACTTGCACTTCGGATTTTAACAAAAGTGAGTTGGAGCCATGTCAGGAGGCAAACTGGGCAGGGCAGTAGAAAGAGGAGCCAGGCAATCTGTGGAGAGGTGAGCTTGGGGAAGAGCTCCAGATCTGGAGAAAGATAGCAGATTCTGGACAAAATAGGGATGTAGCATGTTGGGAGTGTAGCCAAACCTCAGTTCTTTTGCGCTGTTTGTTATGTACCACTCAGAATGCTTGGCATGCTCACTGTAGAACAATTATCAAAACATTGTCAGTATCCGTCAAAGAACGAAAAGTAGGCAGCTGAAAAGCAGAGTCTGTAATTAAAGATGGATTCAATTTTGATTCTAAAATTTGTTCAACTAAATCTGCCAGAGTTTCTCCACAGGTCCATTCCCCTCCAACCTTCCTCTTAGTGCCAATACACAAATATTACAATGACAGAATTTGTTTTTGAGTGACTGACTACCTTTTCCTCTAACCAATGAACTGCCCCTTGTTTTTAAGTGTATGCTTCTATTTGTAATAAGATCCTGATTCAGTGAAAACAGGCTTACACCCATTCTGTAGTCGGTTCTCGAATTTTGCAATGTTTGGCAGAGTTCTGTCCAGTTTCTCGATTAAACTATAAAGAGTTTGATCCTGCCCAGTGTAGGTGTGAAACATATGTAGAAGTGCCAGCTGAAAGGTGATGTGTCAACTAGGCAGCGCAGAACTACTGAAACCTGTGTTTATATGAGTGGTGCTACACGGATGCCAAGTTACTCCCGCTGGTGGCAGCAGTGAGTCGAAGGGTATGTCTGCACTGCAGCCGGAGGTGTGATTGCAGCATGTGTAGACATACCCAAGCAAGCTTCAATCTAGCTAGCTTGAACAATAATAGCAGTGAAGCCATGGCAGAATGGGCGAGCAGCCTGAGAATATACCCAGGGTCCCCAAATGGTCTTGTACAACCCATGCTGCTGCACATCCCTGTTATTGTTACTTGAGCTAGCTAACTCAAAGTCACACCCCTGCAGTGTAGACGTATTCCAAGGAGACTGCATAGTTAAGTCCCTCATTGGGAAGTTAAAGATTGCACTTAAACTCATGCCTCCCCAGCTGTGCCTGGTTTCAGCTTGCACACTGCTCCTCTTTTACCCTTGGGGATGAAGGGAGTGGGCATGCAAAGGGTTCTGATCCAAAGGCTAATGAAATAATTGGAAAGACTGATTTCAATGGACTCTGAATCAGACCTTAGCCTTTACTTCCACTCCATATAGGGATCTAGGGGGGAGATTTTCAAAGGCACAAATGAACGTATGAGGCAGGCATCTAACTTCTCTTCGTGCCTTCAAAAATCTCCCTCTACATCTAGAGAGAGATGCAACATCTAGGCTTTATTCCTTCCTTTGCATATGCTGTTCTTTCTCATCAAGCACCATCTGAAAGCGCTCTATGTTCCTACTCAGATCTGTACTATAGTGTCACCCCATTGGGATGCTATTTACCATAACAGTCAAATATTGTACCTCATCTTGCTTGTGTACTTGTAGTCTGCTCAGGTCTCTGCTCCCTGCTGTGCACTGCACAAGGGTTTAAACCCTGTATAGGTCTGCCTGTAGCCTCCACTCACACATGAGAAAGGGCTCATTCCTGCAAGGCACTGCTGAGATCCCTCAAAGCCACTGAAGCCAGTAGGAACTGAGTGCACGCAACAGCTCATCGGAGTACTCAGCATCTCCCAGGCTTGAGCCCTTGTACCCACTCCATGCTGCCTGCTATGCAACGACTTGCAGGACAAGGTCGAAGAGATGTCAGAGTAATTTCTGAACTGGCTTACTCTGACCTACTTAAGTGACTAAGCTGTTCTGAAGAAAAGGGCTTAACCCCAATGGGGAAACCCTTATCTCAGGCATCCTCATCTATTCTGTCCAATCCAATCAGTGAGAAATCACCCAGGACTGTGGCTAGCAGGGCTCCGCTGGGGATTTCCTCTTCTTAGGGGCCATGGTTGCCGAAAGAAGGTGACACCCAAAGGAATGCTGTGAACATGTCATTCCTTTGCAGCAATTCCTAATAGATCAACAGCTGAACAAACTGGAGAAGGAAAGGGCCATTAACCCTCTGCAAGCCTATTAATATGAGAGAAGTCAGTTGTCCGTTGCACTCTTAGTAGCCCTGACACCTAAAATACTATCCACAACAAAAACAGGGGGAAAAAAGTATTTTTCATAGTCTGCTTTGATGCTAGAAACTTTTCCAAGCCCACAATATCTCCCGTAGTTAGTCCAGGAAAAAGGAGTGGAGCTGTGCTAAAATCATGGCTCAAGTGACTCTAGTAAATCCTAGAATATTTCCAGCAGTCGAGAGGGTGAAGCTGGCAGGGAGCCAGTCAAGGGGATGGAGCAAACAGAGAGCCAGTTGTTCTAGAGAAGTGGCCCAAACATGATTTCAGAATGTGATGTTGATGAGAGTTCCTATGCATCATTAGCTATTATAACAACATTTATGGAATGAGTATGCAGGTGGGTGCACCACTCTTACGCAAAGGCCAAAGATGACTCGTGATTTTGGATATCCTGATTTTTGGCTCCCCAACTGCAGAGGAGAGGCTGGACTTTCAAAAGTGGTGAACACCCAAATCTCTGAAAATCAGATCCCCGTAAGCGAGCTGAGTAAAATCGGGACACTCAGTCACTAGTTGCTTTTGAAAATCTTGGCCCAAATTTGGAAAGTTCATGTCATTTTGTGTTAAAGGTAGACATTTGGTGCCAAGGTTTCTGCTGGCATAACTCGATTGGTTTCAATGCAGTTACTCAAACAAAGAAGGCAGCATTGCTTCTTTTTTTAATGTGTGTTTCTTGGGATTCCAGCATTTCTAC
The DNA here is from genome assembly GCF_003597395.2 of Chelonoidis abingdonii. Taxonomy (NCBI): domain Eukaryota; kingdom Metazoa; phylum Chordata; order Testudines; family Testudinidae; genus Chelonoidis; species Chelonoidis abingdonii. Next base: position 137,700,453 of record NC_133772.1, on the reverse strand, counting down.
CCACATTCTGATTCTCTGATGTGTTCTTGTATGTTCAGTAAAAAAGAGACTTGATCAATTTAGGAGAACAGCGATATACACTGGCTAAAATTTCCCAACAATGAAATTAGCAATTTAATTTCATAGGAGGTATCAGTGAGCTGGATTTTTTTTAATACATAAATTGAATTTTTCAACTTGACATTTTTTGTATGTATTCTTTATTTAGTTTGCCCAAATTTTAAATGGTCAATATTAAAAGTATGATATACAGTATAATACCAGGTTTGGAATTTCAGTCTATACAGAAACAAGTTCTGTTTCTTTTCCAACAGAAAAATCAATATTATCTTACTCTGATGAATGTTGTTGTAAGGACAAAATAGCTATCCAGAGAGATCTGAGGCTTATACCTTTGCTTCTCTGTGGGCTGTTTCAGTTATTATCCAATATTTATATGATACCACTGGATGGAGAGTGAGGATAATTTTATTGCCAAATGATTTTCTTCAAAGCTAGGATTTATATAGTGCAGTAGGGCAGTGCTCACTAAATTATGTTAGAGACTGGAAGGTGTATGTCATGTGGATTGTAAAGCTGCTGATAAATTCTGCTGGGTTTTTTTTTGCTGGTGATCTGAGAGACATCATGCACCATATCAAATTTGAGTACGTTACAGAGAATGGGAAGATGAAGCATCATTTAGTTACAAAATTCAGCACGCTACCATTTCCAAATGTTCCATTTCTAATGACTCATAGCTCTGAAAGGGTCAGTTCTATAAGAGCTAGGTATCATTATTATTCTCTCTTTTCCACACCATTGATCATGCTTGATTTATTAACAAAATTCTGCATTGCAATGTGAAGATAATTCAAGGCTCAACTTAGCAACAACCAAAACCTGTTAGATTGCTAATATAGCTATTGCAATGTCTCCACTAGTTGTTTTTTTATTAACCTTTCCTCTTTATCTGGTACATCACCTTTTCTAGTAAGGATATACTGAATTTTCTTTAGGAGTACTGCTCTTTCTAAAACAGGGGTACAATTCCTTCAGAGGGTTTAGTATATTCTTTGTAGTTGGGTTCAAGAGGTGGTAGAATTGTGAGGTTCTATAGGTACATCTTGATTGAGAAGGGATCCCCCTAAGTGAGAGGCATATAACAAAGTTATATTGTGAAGTAAAGCTAGTCTTAAAGCGGAGAGTAAGACAATTTCATTAGAGAATAAGGTTGGGATTTTCAGAGGTGCCTAGGAGAGTTAAGTAGAACTTGGGCACCTAACTCTCTTAGGTTCCTTTGAAAATATTGGCCAAGATTTTGAAAATATGAGCCATATGCAGATGTCTACACAAGTGACCTGATTTTCAAAAGTGCTTGAGCACTTTCACTGATCTCAATTGGAGCTCAGGATGCTAAGCACTTTTGAAAATTAGATAATTTATTCAGGGACCTTGAGTCAAGACTTTCAGAAACAACTAGTGCCTTGTTATCTGGGTGCTTGGCTGGACACACCTGGTTTCCAGAGGGTGAGTGTTCATCACTTTCTGAAAATCAGGCCCTTTTAAGCAGTCTCAAGTTGGGCACCTAGAAACCAAGCCATGCAAAATCTCTAGTCACTTTTGAAAATCTTGGCCTTTCATGTATACATAAGAGATTAATGTTAGGCACCCATTTTAAAAAAATCTTGGCCTAATAGTTTGTAATTTTGTAAATGATCCAGAATTAGCCATCTGTGTACTATAGAACTTTTGTATATGGCGACATGTTTTCAGCTGTCAAGTATCAGAGGGGTAGCCGTGTTAGTCTGGATCTGTAAAAGCAGCAGAGAATCCTGTGGCACCTTATAGACTAACAGACGTTTTGGAGCTTAGCTTCTGGAATACTTCGTCAGATGCCGGTAGTGGAAATTTCCAGGGGTAGTTTATATATAATGCTAGCAAGCAAGGCTGAATAGACGAGTTAGTTCAATCAGGGAGGATGGCCTGTTCTAGCAGTAGAGTGTGAAACCAAGGAGGAAAACTGTTACCAATTGGCAAAGCCATTCACCAGTCTTTGTTTAGTCAGAGGATGTGTCAAATTTGGCAAATGAACTGAAGCTCAGCCATCCTGCCACAGACAAACCGCAACCTGAAATGTATTGCTCACCAGCAACGCACATCGACATAGTCACTCTGCTCCAGAACCAATCCCATGCAACAACCTCGATGCCACTCTGCCCAATATCTACACCAGCGACACCATCACAACCTAACCAGATAGCCACACCATCACTGGTTCATTCACCTGCAGTCCCCAATGTAATAACGCCATCTAATGCCAGCAATGCCCTCTGCTATGTTACGTCGGCAAACTGGAAGTCACTACGCAAAGGATAAATGACACAAATCAGAACAGGAATGGCAATATCAAAAACCTGTAGAGAGACTTAACTCCCTGCCGACACTATAGCAGACCTTTACGGTACCATCCTGCAGCCAAAAAAAACTTTCAGACCAACGTTCAAAGAGACAACTGCGAGCTCATTCATTTGCAATACCCATCAGCTCTGACTAACAAAGCGGTGAATGTCTTGCAATTACGGAACAGTTTCTCCTCCGTTTTCACACCTCTACTCTAGAACATCCCATCTCCCTGATTTGAACTAACCTCGTTATCTCTAGCTTGCCTTGCTAGATATATGTATCCCTCCCCTTGGAAATTTCCACTACCTGCATCTGACGAAGTGGGTATTCACCCACGAAAGCTCACGCTCCAAAACGTCTGTTAGTCTATAAGGTGCCACAGAATTCTCTGCTGCGTTTTCAGCTGTGAGCACAGTGGATGATTCCTCAACTTGTCTGAAAACCTTACATGCATGCACGTGTGAAGGTTGTACAGTAGTTACTCTCTTTTAGGATTTACATTTTCTAAGGGAACTTTTGGCACTGCTGGGCATATTGCTCTTGCTTATAGTTCTGAGTTACAATATTGCAGAAAATGTATGATAGGTATTTGGATCAGTTTGCAACAATGTGCATGTCCAAATGACGCGATCACTTCCTGGCATGCACGTCCTTTGTTAGCTGAATCCCTCAGTGCCTTGTGAGAAGGCACAGGCCTACGCAATGTCTGGTTACAAGCTGAAGCTTCTGCACAGTTTACCTCTTTTGCTTAGGATGAACCCCGGCAAATTTTGAAGTTGTCTGGTCACAGCTGGAGTAGTGACAACTCTTAGGCACGTGGAATGGGGCCAGCCACCAGCCCCGCTCAGTTTTCCTCATTTAATCTCTTAAGCACATTTACAGGCTTAGCTGGTTGAGTGGCAGAATCCCCATCAGCAATTTAAAAAAGCAATTATTTTGAATCTCTTCAGAAAATATTTTTATCTGAAAGACTCTGCCTAGCTTCTGCATATTAGAAATGGTATGAATCACTCTGGAATATTAATTGATAAGATTTATTACCTTAAAAACATTATTAAGGAGCATGATGTAAAGCACATGCAGTGTAATTCAGGCCGGGGGGGACATAGTATTTTAATGCAAGTGTGCTAATTATGTATTGGGTATTTCAAGGATGGCGGAAAAGGCATTTAACAGAAAAGTCAAGTATCAGATCAGTTATGCATTATATCCTTCAACTCACTCCCCCCTCCCCTCCCCAAATAATATAATAGATGATTTATAACTCCATACAAATCTCTAATGAAAGGGCCTTATTTAGGGGAAAGCTTTTTATTTCACATCACTGCTCTTTTGAGCCACCATAGCAAAGGTATGAGTGACAGATCTATTTCCTCTAATCTTCGGGCCACTAGCAGTTTAGTTTTCATAAGAATAAGCCATTGTCTATAGTTATTGAACTGACATTTAGGAAAATTTCCATCTGTACTGTGCTGTGAATACAGTGAAACTTGAAACATTTCCCTGTTCGTTATCATGGAGACAGAGATTAAAAAAGACTTGGGTCAATTCATTTCCCCTTCAGTAGATCAAGCCTGTCCTATTTTTCAGGGTGTTTACCTGATTTGCACATGCAATTCCCTACATCTGCACAGGGCTCAATTCAGGACCTTAATGTTCCATGACTGATCTTTATAGATGAAAGCTTCTGATCCACCTCCAGCTAGATCATTCTCCCACTGAAGTTTTGCTGTTAACTTTTGCCCTGATTCAACAAGGTGCTTCAGCACCTTTCACTAACATACTTAAACAGGTACTTAAGTGCTTTGCTGGATCAGGACCTTTAATAGGAGCAGGATCAGAGCTTTAGTTCTAACACCAGCCTTTTGTGCCTTCCCTTTAATTTTAATGTCTTTTGCAGTAAACAGTCAGATGTTTTCTTGAATTAAAGTGAAGAAACTAATTTTGTTGCTAGTATTCTATTCTGATATGTAACTAAAGTGCTTTGTATAATATGGTGGATCGCATCTGCTTTATAACCATAATCGTAAGGTTTCCCTGGAGTTGAGGAAAAATTAGCTTGTGCGTCCCCTATCTAATTAACACGTGTACGTTGCCTAACTCCTTATAATTTACTCTTGTGCACAGTAGCTAGAACATAATTGGGAAAATAATGTAATCCATGAAGGAATGAGGAAAAAAATCCTTTTGTCTTGCGCATAATATAGACAAACATTTCCAATCACAGCAGATTAAAAAAGTACAGCAGTATTAAAATATCTGTCTGTGAGAGGAAGAGGACTGGAAACTGGAGGGTTTAATTTAAAATGTGGATCTGTTTTTGGTCAAAAACTTATTTTTCACTGAAGATTTTTTTGGTTGGTATAATAAATAAATCAAACTTGATGTAAACACTGCACACTGCATCACTATGTATCCGTGTGCACTCCCACAGTGCACAGGGCAGCCTGAATGCCACCCATAACAATCTGTCACCTCATCCATTGCTATGATGGGCACACTAGAAATAATGGCCTAGATCCTCCTCTGGTGTAAACAGCTCAGCTCTACTATCTTCAATTATGCTACGCCAGTTTGCACCTGCTCAAGATATGGCTCAACACAGATGAATATCCATACGTATTGAAGTGAATGGAATTACCCCACATTTGCACTGGTGTAAGGGAAAGCAGAAACTGGCCCCAGGTCTCAAAAATCAAAGCCATGAGAAAAAGCTAAGATTGTTAGGCTTATAATTTCACTGGGAAAGAGGAGACTTCAATGGCATCAAACAGACATTTTAAAAATGGTGTAAGGGATTCAAAAATGGGGGACACAGGAGTAAATAAGGAATGAAGTATTTTACACCAAAGATGATAAACATGGCTTAAAATGCCAGGGAAGGTAACTAAAGCAAAGGGGACTTATTTTAAAACAAGTCCACTGGACTGAACTTAGCTGATATTTTTCCTTCTTAGACAAAATACAGTTCTTTCTACAGCCGGCAAGTACCATGAATATAGGTTATAGTGTATACCTAATGTCTTGCTTCAGATTTTGAAATAAAAGAAGTGTACAAATGCCAACCTCAAACTTAAAATAATACTGTCCCCTTCTTCCTTGTGAATGCGTCTCTTCCTTCAGAAGGAAGCAGGGCCGGATCTAGCCATTTCGCCGCCCCAAGCACAGCAGCACGCCGCGGGGAGCGCTCTGCCGCTTGCTGGTCCCGTGGCTCCAGTGGACCTCCCGCAGGCATGCCTGCGGATGCTCCACCGGAGTCGCGAGACCAGTGGACCCTCCGCAGGCACGCCTGCGGGAGGTCCACCGGAGCCGCCTGCTGCCCTCCCAGCAACCAGCAGAGCGCCCCCCGCGGCGTGCTGCCCCAAGCACGTGCTTGGTGCGCTGGGGCCTGGAGCCGGCCCTGGAAGGAAGGAATCTTCCCTTCCACTCCAGTTTTCTGTCTTTTTAATTCTTTCAGCATCTACAGGCTTCCCTTTCCCCTCTTGTTTCATATTCTCTAATGCACAGGATTTAGAAGCTTCGCTTTTCTCTTTTTATCTCAGGTCCCTCACATTTCCTGCTTGGATTATTAGGTGTCTGCCTTTAAAAGGTTAGTCACAGTACTGTTCACACCTGAGGTGGGTTGAGATTTTTTCCTGGATTCAGAAATGCTGCAGACACATGATATGCCAAAGAAATCACATGAATTGTAGGAGATGTCCGTTTATTGGTAAATGCATACTTCATGTGGTGAGATTCAGTGCATAAAGAAATTGATTCACTAGGCATTGAAACACAGATGCTGCCTGTTAGAATACATTCATGCTTTACTAAAAGAAAAGATGAGTATCAAACAGATGCATTCCTTCCTGAATCAGACATATTGCTTGTTGCATTGGATACGTGACTTGTCAAATCAAATCATTCTTGCTCTAAATCAGGGTTGACAGCTCTTGACTCAAATATGTTGGCTATTGAATTAAACCTGTCACGTAGGAAATCATATCAATATTACGTAGAAAACGTATACAAAATACCATAGAGATCTGTAAGCTGATAAATAAGGTACACAAAATATTATTTGGGATTACATAAGGTGTACTCGATATGTCCATATTCAAATTCTGATCCAGAACATCAGCAGCTGTAAGGCAGTCCATCTCCACTGACTTCATTGGAGCTGTGCTGACTGTTGTATCAACCAAGCAAGTTACTAACAACTTCAACAGGACTTTATTTTTACAGTGGAAACTTCTGGATGAAGCTGCTGCTGCACCCTCTGTAACTCTCACTCAGCCTTCTCAACTCCTCCCCCGCTTTCCTGTTTTCCGTCCTTTCAGACTCCCAATAGCCAGTGTTGCCAGTTCTAATAATTACAAGCACATCTAAACACACATTCACCTCCTCTCTTAAGAAACTCTCCCAATTAAAATAGACGTTGTTCTAATCACAGGAACAAATAGGAAACAAGACACTATACTACTGGCAGAAGTATTACACCGGAAACACTGTAGATACTACATGACATAAGTCTTTAGTCCAGACAGGTGGTCGTCTAGGTCTGATAGGCCGTCTCTCAAGCCCCGGTTCTAGTGCAATGTCTTGTTGTGTTGGTTCTATAGTGAAGTCATCCAATGCAGACCGGGTGTTGGCATAATCTCCTCTTGGTGCATAGGCAGGTGCAAGTTAAGAAGCATTCCATACCAGCCCATCAAAAAGTCGATAGGTGTAAGATCCCTTCTTCTCTATGATTTTAAAAGGAGCTGTGAATTTATGGTCCCCTTTGCGTAAAATTTCAGGTTTTCATATTCTAGCGAAGGAACCACACTCAAACTTTGGTTCCTTAGCACCCTGCCTCTTGTCTGTGAAAGCCTTATACTTTGCTTGGTTCTGTTCAGTTGTTTTTCTCAATGAGCTGGTCTCTAATCATTTCATCGGCCATATTCTCAAAGTCACAAGTTACAATCAGACTGCTCAGGGAAGCAATATACTGCATTACAGTCTCCCCTGCTTTCTGCTCACGCTGGCGAAATCTGTAGTGATTAGCTACTACATTCACTTTTGGCATAAAAAGGTTCTTTAATGCAGTGAGTGCAGTCTCATATTTATCATCTGCAATGGGAACAGTTAAAATATTTGCTGCCCTTCTGCTCCAAGGCAGTGGATTAGCAGAACATGCTTTGTTACTTCAGAAATCTCTGTAGCACTGATTGCAAGCAGATAAGTCTCAGACATATGGATCCAGGCAGTAAAAGAAATTGGAGGCTCACCTGGGCTTTGCAGAAAGGGTGCAGGTGGGTTCAGAGGCAGAAGATCCCACCCTAATCTGTACCAAACTGCTGCTGCACCCTCTGTAATTCTCACTCAGCCTCCTCAACTCCTCCCCCCCTTCCTGTTTCCTGTCCTTTCAGACTCCCAACAGCCAGTGCTCCCAGTTCTAATAATTACAAGCACATCTAAACACTACACTGACTTATACCATTGGAGGATCTGGATCTGGTATTTTCTGTTCCTGAGAGATTGATGTAGTGGGGAACCTACAGGGTTCTGTTAATACTTTTAAAACAGGCTTTGTTTAATATGTGGATGATAATGAGCTGATAACTAGAGCTCGCCAGGAACTGGCATTTCCATTTGGGAGAAATTCCAAACTAAAATAAAAAACAGCCCCTCCCCCCACCTCTTTCAGAAATTGACCAGGAATTCCAAAAGCTTGTTTAGCAAGAGTCAAAATGACATTTCATTTACACCTGGTGGACTGTGGCACTCTGGGCAGCCTAGGGAGCATTGGAAACCCTGGGGCAGTCTGTCTGGTGGGTTACCTTGGAGCTGGGCCAGCAAGGTACCAGAAGCTGGGAGCATACACTGTCAGGAAACATTTCTGCAGAACGTTTCAATTTCAACAAACTGGCATTTTTCAATGGAAAAACATTCTGGTAGAAAATGTCCAGCCATCTCTACTGATGGTGTTTCTCAGCTCAGTTCCCCACTACCTTGCTCCTTACACAGTCATTCACTTGTGAAATGCAGAGGGTCCTACTCTCTGTTGGGGCACCTCCTTGTGGCTGCTTTCAAGTTTGATGCGCTTCTTCCAATGCCTGTTCACACCATGTCCTCCCACCTCACTCTCCAGGGCTTGCAGTGCTCTCTCTTTGTGACTCAGGCCTCTGGCCACGTCACTGAAGAGTACTCCTGTCTGCATGCCATTCCAGACAGTCTTCCGTCCAATTCCATGTCACTTTCCCAGTGTCTGGTTGTGGAATCGTGTCCGCCCCCTGCTCCAGGTTGCAGCAGGGACCTTGTGTCCTGCAACATGGTCTGCTTGCTCCCAGACCCGGTCACTATTTCCCATGACTCCTTTCTATTTCCCTTTTCTGTCTTCCCACCTCATGTATTTACCAGCTCAAAGTCCCACCTCCAAGACTACTTCCCCTGCAGCCCTCTTCTGGTCTCGGTTTCATCCCTTTATACAGGCCCAACCAGCTCCTTTCCAGCTGAACTTCTTTCATTAGGCTTTACTGAGCTTTGGCTCTCCTCCAGGTGCAGCACATAAGGTTAATTGACCTAATCCAACCTATTGTGTGTTATCTGACATGAACCCCCATCGCAGCTGCCGCATCAGAACCATAGCATTTGACACCCACTTGGCACAGCGGTAAGTGACTGTGACCCAGGGAGCTCCTCAACACTAACTGGCAGAGGACACACCATACCATCATTCTCCTCAGATCTGACACACTCATTACCCCAGCCTGGCATGCTGGTCATTAATATTATTGTGGGATGTATGTAGGGGTGACATATAAAATTTTTTAGCTGTGTTCTAGAAATATGTTCCTAAACTGTGTTTGTCAGGCAGTGCCTAATCCTTGCCTGTCGTTGACATAGAAATCTTGTTTCTCAGACTGTGTCCCCAGTGTAAGTTCAGCAAAGTGAGACCAAAGGCAATGAAAAGTACTTTTAAAAGAGAGATAAACACAGCCATCAGAAGAGTAAGTTGGGCAGATGACCACTCAGAAATCTTGATGGGGAGTGGAGACTGCACCTCCAGAACCCTTCCTGCCTCTTGAAACAGGGACAATGCACTGTGGGAGGGTAAAAGCAGAGGCAAAAAGCCATTTTGTTATCCATCCGTGGATGGAGACAAGGGGCCAGAGCATTGTAATCGAGAAAGCTGGATCCTTCAACCCAACGAGGTTGGAGTCTGAGAACTGACCGTCAGCGAGAAACCTGCTTTAACAAAGACTGTAAGTTTTGTTTCATTGTACTTTTAACCATATCTGTGCCTTCTGTTCCTGTGTATTATCACTTAAATATCTGTTCTCTGTTAATAAACGTAGGCTTGTTTTATTACAAAACCATTTCAGTGCTGGGTATAAACCGAAGGGTAAAATCCTTAGCCACACTAACAGGCTGGTGCATAGTCTGTCTTTTGAAGGCAGTGAACTTAGTAACTTCTGTGAGGGTCCAGTGAGTGGGTCTGGGCACTACAGAGATATCTCTGGGGAAGCTGGGAATTGAGGTTCACTGATTGCTCCATCCAAGGCAGGGTTTGGACTGGCAGAGTCCTGAGGAGTTTGCTAGCATGGCAGACTAGTTGGTGTGTCAGGGAGCTGACTCGTAGCTTAGCGGCAGCAAAGCTCACTATTGCCGAGGCAGACCAGTAACACAGTGGGTCACAGCTCTGGGTGACCTATGCAAGTCCTCACCATGATAGTCTTACATTCAAGGCCAGAAGGGACCATAGTGATGATCAAATCTGGCCTGTGTAGCACAGTCCATAGAACTTCTCAAAATAATTCCTAGAGCAGCTCTTTTAGAAAAGCTTCCAATGTTGATTTAAAAATTGTCGATGGAAACTACACCACAACCCTTGATAAATGGTTCTTCTCCCATCAAGTGAGATCGGATCATCGTGCAAGCATCTGCTGTCATCGGGGCTGCCCGGGGGGTGGGGGGGCAAGTGGGGCCATTTGCCCTAGGCCCTGCAGGGGCCCCCATGAGAATATAGTATTGCAACTTTTTTTTTTATGGAATAGACCCCCGAAATCGCTTTGCCCCAGGCCCCTTGAATCCTCTGGGGAGCCCTGGCTGTCATTGCCTGTCTGAGACAGCATTGAGGTCATTATGCTTCTCTTTGATGCAATCCATCCATCGCTTCCTCAACTTTCCTCAGGGTATCTTTCTTGTCACTCTTGCCTGCCATGCTTTCTTCACCAGGTCCCCTTCATTCATCCTCTGCATGTGTCCAAACAAGAGAAGTCAGACTTCCTCAATTTTGTCAGCCACAACTGGTAAATTGTTCAAGGGATTAATTACTCTCTCTCTTAAAAACTGATGCCTATTTCCAGAGCGAATTTGTCAAGCTTCATCTTCCAGTCATTGGATCCTATTATATCTTTCTCTGCTAGATTGAAGAGCCAATTATTAATATTTTTTCCTCATATAGGTACATAAATAATCATCACCCCTTAACCATCTCTTTCTTTGTTAAACTACATAGATTGAGCTCCTTGAGTCTATCACCGTTAGGCAGGTTTTCTAATGCTTTAATCATTCTTGTGGCTCTTCTCTGAGCCATTAACATCCTTCTTGAATTACAAACACCAGATCTGGACACACTATTCCTGCAGTAGTTGCAGCAGTGCCAAATGCAGAGGTAAAATAACCTCTATACGCCTACTCAAGATTCCTCTGCTTATGCACCTAAGGATTGAATTAGTCCTTTTGGCCACAGTTTCACGTTAGGAGCACATGTTCAGCTGACTATCCACCACAATCCCTGAATCTTTTTCAGAGTCACTGATTCCCAGGACAGAGCCCCCCATCTTGCAAGTATGGCCTGTGTTCTTTGTTCCTAGATGAATACATTTACATTTAGCTGTATTAAAATGCATATTGTTTGCTTGCACCCAGTTTACTAAGTGATCCAGATTGGTCTGTGTTAATGACCAGTCCTCTTCATTATTTACCACTCCCCCAATTTTTGTGTCATCTGCAAACTTTATCAGTGATGATTTTATATTTTCTTCCAGGTCATTGATAAAAAGACTAAATAGCATAGGGTCAAGAACGAATCCAAGAGAGAAACCCACTAGAAACACACCTGTTCAATAATTATTCCCCACTTAACAATTATATTTGGAGACCTATCAGTCAACCAACTTTTAATCCATTTAAACCAGGCCGTGGTGACTCAGGCCCTCTGTGTTTTTAAAATATTTCCACATTGCCAGTTTCATAGAAGAGGTCACCAAGGAAAACGTGTAATAGATTTCCCACATTTTGGAGTGTTTTGATAATGCCTTAATCCCGATGGGATTTTGAGGTGTTCAGAAGTTCTTATTGACTTGCTATATTTTCACACGGGTGTGTGAGAGAGAGTTTCACAGCACAGTATTTGGTCAGAATTCTTTGGTGAGATTCTGTGGCCTGTGTTATGCAGGAGATACAACTAGATAATTAATTATGTTCTCTTCTGGCCATAAAATCTATAAATCCAGGAATATTTTAAAATGAGTTAAAATAGAAACATGAGCTGGGACCCCCAACAAACCTCTGGATTCTAGCACCCCTGAACTTTGTGTGGGGAATTTTGAAATCTGAATGTGCATTTTTTTTTAAATAGCCCCTACTTTTATGTGGACTGACTAGAAAGTAAAATCCTTGCAAACCAAGATTTTGCAGTAGTCAGAAACCAAATCCATGTTGTACAGATTGTATCCCTTTTTATTAAAAGACCATGGCTGGCTTTTTAATAACACATAGCCAGCCAGACCCATTGCTATGCAATATTTAGGAGTAGGAATGAGGCTGGTCTGGGGTGTTGGACAGAAGCTCAGAAGATCTGGGTTCATAAATCCCAAGGCCAGAAGGTATCATTGTGATCATTTAGTTTGACCTCCTGTATAATATAGGCCAGAGAACTTCCCCAAAATAATACCAGGAGCAGATCTTTTAAAAAAACATCAAATCTTGATTTTTAAAATGATCAGTGATGGAGAATCCGTCATGATCTTTGGTAAATTGTCCCAATGGTTCTTTACCCTCACTGTCAAAAATTTATACCCTATTTCCAGTCTGAGTTTGTCTAGCTTCAGCATCCAGCCATTAATCGTGTTACACCTTTCTCTGCTAGCTTGAAGAGACTGTTATTAAATATTTGTTTCCCACATAGTACTTATAGACTGTAATCAAGACACCTCTTAACCTTCTCTTTGTTAAACAAACAGATCATGCTCCTTTAGTGTATCACTTTAAGGCATGTTTTCTAATGGTTTAATTGTTCTCTTGGCTCTTTTCTGAACCTTCTCCAATTCATTAACATCTGTCTTGAATTGTGAGTATCAGAACTGGACACAGCATTACGGCAGAGGTTACACCAGTGCCAAATACAGAGATAAAGTAGCCTCTTACTCCTCCTTGAGATTCCCCTATTTATGCATCTCAGCATCGCATTAGCTCTTTTGGCCACAGTGTCACATTGGGATTCCTGTTCTGCCAAGTATCCACCACAATCTCCAAATCTTTTTCAGAATCACTGCTTCCCAGGACAGAGTCCCACATCCCCTATGTATGGCCTACATTCGTAGTTCCTAGATGTATACATTTACTTTGAGAGGTATTAAAATGCATGTTGTTTGCTAATGCCTAGCTTATCAAGTGATCCAGATTGCTCTGTATCAGTAACCTGTCCTTTTCATGTTTTACCATTCCCCCAATTGTTGTGTCATCTGCAAACTTTAGCAGTCATTATTTTATGTTTTCATCCAAGTGATTGATAAAAAGGTTAAATAGTGTAGGGCCAAGAACTGATCCCTGTAGGACGCCACTGGAGGCGCACTAGCTGGATGACAATTCTCTGTTTACAGTTACATTTTGAGACCTATCAGTTAGCCAGTTTTTAATCCATTCAATGTGCACCATGTTAATTGTATATCATTCTAGTTTTTTAATCAAAGTGTTGTGCAGTACCAAGTTAAATGCCTTACTGAAATCTAAGTATATTTTATCAGTATTATTGTTTATCAACCAAATTTATAATATAATCAAAAAAGATATCAAGCTAGTTTGACAGAATCTATTTTCCATAAACCCATGTTGATTTGCTTTAATTACATTACCCTCCTTTAATTCTTTATTGAGACCCATATCAGCTACTACTTTATCTTACCTGGGATTGATGTTGAGCTGACAAGTCTATAATTACCTGGGTCATCCTTTTTATCCTTTAAAAAACTGGCACAACATTAGCTTTCTTCCAGTCTTCTGGAACTTCCCCAGTGCTCCAAGACTTACTGAAAGTCAGAAGTAACAGTCCAGTGGGCTAATCAGTCAGGTCCTTTAAAAGTCTTGGATGCAAGTTATCTGGACCTGTAGATTTAAAAATTTCTAACTTGAGTAGCTTCTGTTTAACATTCTCCAGAGATACCAGTATAATACCTAGTTCTGTAGAATATTTCCTGTCTGATCTTGGGCAAGTCACTAAATCTCTCTCTGCCCCAGTCCTTCTTTCTAAAATGGGGATCATTCTTCCCCTAACCCATGTCTGTTTAGAGTATAAAGTTTTGAGGGCAGGTCCTATCACTTACAATGTGTTCATACAAGGGCCCCCTGATTTTGGTAGGGTCCTATAAAACAATATGATAATACAAATAATAAATGTCCGATAAAATAGTTCTGCCAGTTTTTAAAACACTACTGCCACTAAACAGGTGGGAGGGTATAAAGCAAATAGCATATACTGTGCTGAAAGTACTTAACTATCCTGTTCTGATGACTTATAAACAATTTACAAGTCATTTATGAATGAGCAGTTTCTGAGTCACATTCCTCTCCACATTATAAAAACACTGAGAAAATGAGTCATGTTAATGAATACAGCCTACAATGCGAAATTCTCACCTTCTGCCTGTAGTAGGACAGGAAGACTGGTCCAGAGAGTAGGGTGCTAGTAAGGGGCTTGGAAGAGATGAACTATTACAGCCTTCTTGTATGACCTTGGTCAAATCACTTAGTCTCTCTGTGCCTCAGTTCCCCCATCATTTCCCTACCTCACAAGGAGGTTCAGAGAATAACAATGCTTTAGAGATTGGGAAGTGGTCCCATACCATGGTAATGGGGACCATATATAAGTACCTGACATAGCACCCCAAATGCAGGACAGGGCCTCCTGAGCACAAAATGGCACTTGGCATAATCTCAAAGCTTTCCGCCTTTTAGGGCATAAATAAGAGAAACATTTTATTTCTGTACATTCTTTGCTTCCTGTAGTCCTGTCTCCCCACTGTTCAGTCCCTTCACTGGGCAGCTGACAAAAATTCCTGTACCTCTGTCGCCTTCCCCAGTGAAATTGGCTCCTGCTTTTCTCTACTCCATCAAAAGTCCTCTCTTGACCCTGACTCTGTCTTTGACTTCTGTCCCATCTTCAGTAGCAGCACTCAGTGAGGGATCCTAGTAACCCTTCCCAGCAGCACATAAGAACTCCTTTCGTATCGCCTGGCCTTTATTCTTCTGCTACTGGGCTGTTCATGGGCTTGCTGAGGCTACCTGAAGCGTTTCTGTTGCTACCAAGTAGCCTGGTATTTGGAAAATGCGCTACCTGGCATGCCCCCCCTGCAGCCTTCATGGAGCTCTTAGCCAGGAAATGGAAGCACTCTGCTAATTAATGAAGAGCTGTGAAGAACGCGCGGCATCAGGATGAAAGGATCTTAATTTGACTTTGACCTGGTCTACACTACGCGTTTAAACTGATTTTAGCAGCGTTAAACTGATTTAACGCTGTACCCATCCACACAACGAGGCCCTTTATATCGATATAAAGGGTTCTTAAAACCGATTTCTGTACTCCTCCCCAATGAGAGGAGTAGCGCTAAAATCGGTATTACCATATCGGATTAGGGTAAATGTGGCCGCAAATCAAAGGTATTGGCCTCCGGGTGGTATCCCACAGTGCTCCACTGTGACCTCTCTGGACAGCAATATGAACTTGGATGCTGTGGCCAGGTAGGCAGGAAAAGCCCTGCGAACTTTTAAATTTCATTTCCTGTTTGCCCAGCGTGGAGCTCTGATCCGCACTGGTGGCGATGCAGTCCCAAATCCAAAAAGAGCTGGACTGTACGGGAGATACTGGATCGGATCGCTGTATGGGGAGACAAATCTGTTCTATGAGAGCTCTGTTACAGAAGACGAAATGACAAAGCATTTTAAAAAAAATCTCCAGGCTATGATACAGAGTCCACAGCACAGTGCTGCATGACATGCATAACGGAAAGCCAAAGAATCAAATGGACGCTGATGGAGTGAGGGAGGGGGTACCGAGGACTCCAGCTATCCCACAGTCCCCGCAGTCTCTGAAAAGTATTTGCATTCTTGGCTGAGCTCCCAGTGCCTGTAGGGTCAAACACGTTGTCCGGGTGGTTCAGGATATAGCTCATCAATGTACCCCTTCCCCCCCACCCCCGTGAAAGAAAAGGGAAAAAAAATCGTTTCTTGACTATTTTCAATGTCATCCGATGTCTACTGAATGCTGGTGGTAGACGCGAAGCTGCGGCAGTGAAGAGCAGTATCTGCTCCCCTCCTCTCCCCTCCCCGGTGGCAGACGGTACAATATGACTGCCATCCGTCATCATCATCAGCCCGTGAGTGCTCCTGGCTGGCCTCAGGTGAGGCTGGCCGGGGGCGCCTGGGTAAAAATAGGAATGATTTCCGGTCATTCCCAGTAGATGGTACAGAACGGCTGGTAACCGTCCTCATCATAGCAACTGGGGGCTGAGCTCCATCAGCCCCCCCCTTTCATATGTAAAGAAAAGATTCTGTCCTGCCTGGACTATCATAGCAGCGGGATGCTGGGCTCCTCTCCCCACACCGCTTAATGTCCTGCCTGGACTGTCATAGCACCAGGAGGCTGCCTCCCCCTCATTTTATCTCAGTAACAAGTCAATGTTTCTTATTCCTGCATTCTTTATTACTTCATCACACAAATAGGGAGGGAGACACATAGCTCATGGTAACGGCTTCCTGTAAAGAGATCCACTACTACGTCAACCTGGGCACCAACGCCTACTGCTAAGCGTATCAGGAGGATCGGACTAGAAAGACAGAGCTCTATGATGAGTGGGAATCTCTAGTCACGGCACTACCGGGAAGACTGGTGTTTGGGGTCAGGGTTGCATAATTGCCCAAGGCGATGATCATCCAGCATGGTTAAGCACCGCTTTTGTGCAGGGCATATACGGGCGTGGAGTGGCAGTTGGGGTAGTGGTTTTAAAGGACCACTAGTCGCTACAACCAGCTGGGCCTCACAATTCACACACAGTCTCATTTAAGTATGTCTATCATGCAATTAAAGCCAGCATTCGAACTCAGGCTCAAGCTAACTCTCTCTTCCATGCCGTGGTAGGCCTTCAAGGGTTCTGTGCACTCCAATGTCATTGTTACATCGTCTACACGACACTATCAGCTAGGACCTAGGTGGGCCAGGTGCAGATCTGGCATTCAACGGTCACAGGACCCGGGGCAGGGTCCAAGCGCTGAGTCCAATGGCCACAACGCTCACACAGGCTCTATCCACCCAAAGCCTATTTTGCTGCTCTTCCAGAGTAGGACCCAGATCACGTAGACCAAGGTACTCCTGCTCGTCGGCGTAATCCCCACCAAAAATACCCACCAGCCAAGCTTCTTTGACAGTCTGCTACAATGTCAAAGATTTCTGCCACATGCGGTGCCTCTTCTCGCAAGACAAGAGGCGCTAGGGGACCGAGGGCACATTTCTCGGGAGGAGCGCACGTTTTTCGCGAGACAGTTGGGATATGGGTGGTTGTGACAGCCCGTGCATAATGCAATGTAGATACTGGAAGGCCCTGAGCGTAGTCTACCAGGTGACAGAATTCTACACATTCTCATGACTCTCACCTGGGGTTCCAAATGAGGTAGATTTTTCTCAATTTTGTTCGCCACTGAGTGGTTTTCTGCCTAATCAGAATGTTCGGATCATACTATACGAGTCCTCTCCCCAGTAGGGGAGCTAACAGATCTGTAATACTGCGCTGCACTAGCCACAGCCATACCCTTCGCGTCACTCCGCCACATAAGCTTTAGTTAGAAAGAGATAGCAAGACATTACTAACAGTCAGATTAGACCCAGGCCAATGTAGTGAAGAAACACTGTAACGGATCATCTATATTCTCTGGTCAGTGCTACGGTGTAGAGTTCAGTCACACACTACCATTCTCAGTTTTGAATCCTGATATCATAGTAAGTGGGGCTTGTCAGTGTTTCTACTATTTTGAGCCAGCTAGAGCTACGGCACCCATGGTGCTTCTGGGTCAGCCAGCCAATGCTTTGATTTCAGCATTAAAGTTTACACATACTGGAACCTGTCCAGTTATTTAATGTAAATCTTCCTTTGTAAGTGTAATTTTATACTCTTGGATCACCGCGGTGTCCAGTACAAATCTTCAGATCATTGTGTTGGTTCCGTATCAGAATGTCGTGCTGGGAATAACTGGCAAGTCAGGAGGGAAAAGAATAGAAAGCCCAGAAGGTGTTGCTTTGGTCTATCAAGATATATCACTTAAACAGGGTTCATCGACTGTACAGTCCAGTATGGACAATGCTTGAATTGTCTGAGCAGCTACAAAGGTCAAGGCCTTTCTTAAACTTTTTCTCAGAAAGGCTAGGTTCATGTTCGCTATGAGTGTAGTGCGAACTAAGTTCCTCCTGCGTAAATAGATACAGGTATTTTTAACGTCTAAATTTATTTACGTGGGCATAGCACACTTGCCTGGTCCAGGTACCAGTGTACCTAGGAGTCTAGGATCATTTAATGGTGTAGTCGATTGCTTCACAGGTTTATGCTATGTTAGCGCAGGAAGCTACATCAGCTGAAGCATATGTTAGGAACAAAATCTATAATATTACATGTAGCGCTAAGAGCAGCCCGGACAAAAGAGGGACTGGTGGTAGCACAGAAGCGCGCGTCGCCTGAGTGTCCAGAGTGAGTTGACCATACCCAATCCGAACCAAAATTCAGCGACTGTGTGCAACCATTCTGGCTCGATGCCTGATATCTCAACGTTTTGTGACCAGACCTTAAGTGCCCGCACCCTATGTAAGATTGGATTAGTCATTATGGGGGCCTGGAACGGATCCTGGGTTTCGAGATATGGAAGATCCTCAAATGAAGGCCAGGGACCGACTCCCCTCCGATATCACCATTGACTGTTGGCCTTAGGACTGAACAGGGGTAGAGGTGCAGTCTAGAGGCCAAGTCATTCCAACGTCTTGGGAGAACTTTAGTCCCACCACCACGAGGCTGCTTTGCGCGATAACCCATAGCCATTGAATGGTAAGTAGGCAACCTTTGTTCCTACTAGTCATGGCCGCCAAAGGATTCCTGCTATGGCCCCCGCAGAGGATGGGAGATAAAGCGAACATCCTTTGACAATTCCGACACTAATCTTCAATCGTTGGACATCAGAAACCCAGCATTTAACATCAATGTAGTAAAAGCATAAAACCCCACAAATTATCAAAAATGGAAGGACATAACGATACTTACGTACTATATATAATCTTTCAAAGCAATGCACTAAAAAGGGAAGGTCACAGTTACACATTGATTTAGACAACAATTCATGTTAAAACTTGTTCAACATTGCTTTTAACAACTTAATATCTTAAAAAAGAAGACATAAGGCGCCAGTGTTAACAAGTGACAGAAGTTCTCCTCCCCAACATGTTACCGCAACCGGTCACAAGTCATACTACATAGATTCCTACCGCGGCCGGGGTGTGAACTGTGTCAGCAATTTGTGATCAAACCTCTTGCCCTTGCAAAGCCCGGCTTACATTTGCTTATCTCTGCAAGCCTTATGGCAAGCTTTCCGTTCCTGATTCAATAGCAGATGTTACTCTATTATCAGTATTGTGTGTACTAGTTTTCTTATGTGTTTGATCGATGTCCATGTTGAAAGCCCACTAGGAACGTGTACATTTTAGAGGCGGACCTCTTGCACGAACATGAAAATAGTTTTTAGAAACTGTACACTTTCTACCTTATGTGTGTTTTTTGAGTGTGCGCTATCCCCGGCTCCAATGCATGTTGCTAGTCTTGTAGGCCTAATGCTTTAGTAAGGAATGAACATTATCCAGTGTATGCCTACCAAATGTATGGGTAATATAAGTTTAATTCACCAGTAAATGGCCAACGTGTAATTGCCTGTGATCTAGTGGATCATACTGTGTCATGCATGGAGACTGAGTTATCCTGTAACTATACTGTATCTTTTCAATAAAAATTGGGAAAATAAATCATTATATCTTTGTATCAAAAGCAATTTTGAATGTGACTGGTCAGTACTGCTATGTCAGGTCGAAGGTTGAATTAACTAAATCAAAGAGAAATGATACAAGTCATGAACAAATAAACTCTATTAAACTCCAGTACCCTGGTATATGTCAGATTCATATGATTTTTACCGCATGTTCCTCACATTTTTCCTCAGCCTTTGTACGCAACAGAAATTGGTTTGGCATCCCAGTCTGCATTAAGTTCCTATTTTCAGAATGAACACTTTCTGCTCCAGAAATTTGTTACAATCATAAATTGTGCAAAATCGCAAACGCCCTAAGCGTCACAGGCCAGCCGATCCCCGCCGCCCCCCGCAGCGGCCGGCGGCACCCGCAGCCTACGCGCCCGCCAGCTCCGACAACGCAACTGGCGCACCGCCCCCGCCTAGGAACGTTTTGGGAAGGAGGAAAAGGCAACAAGTTGGGTATTGTTGCAAGGGACACCCCCTAGAAGGCATGCAGCCATCATTTCAGGATTTACATGACGGCGGCTGTGCTCCTGGTCTCTGATACACTGTGTCTCTAGTACACTTGCCCCATGTTTTTTCTAGGCAGGACTGACTCTATTTTTAGATAACAAAAAGGAGGGATTTGACCGGGGAGTCATTCCATTTTTTGTCTTGTGGCCCCTGCCAACTCAGCAGGCAGAGACCCAGACAAAGCAGCAGACGGTACAGAGGACAGATAACCGTCATCTCATTGCCAATTTACAATGGCGCAGCAGACGGTACAGAACATCTGATAACCGTCTCTGCTGTCATGCAAAGGCAAATGAATGCTGCTGTGTAGCGCTGCAGTATCGCCTCTGTCAGTGGCATCCAGTACACATACAGTGACAGTAAAAAAAAAAGCTGAACGGGCTCCATGGTTGTCGTGCTATGGTGTCTGCCAGGGAAAAAGGGTGCAAAATGATTGTCTGTCGTTGCTTTCCTGGAGGAAGGAATGACTGACAACATTTACCCAGAACCACCTGCGACAATGGTTTTTGCCCCATCAGGGACTGGGATCTCAACCCAGAATTCCAAGGGGCAGGGAAGACTGCGGGAACTATGGGATAGCTATGGAAATCGATGCTAGCTTCGGACCATGGACGCACATCACCGAATTAAGATGCTTAGTGTGGCCGTGTGCACTCGACTTTATGCAATCTGTTTTACAAAAGCGGTTTATGTAAAATCCCGTAGTGTAGACTTACCCTTTGATTTAATCTTCCTGTGGGTTGAGTTGAGGCAGCACCTTAGGTGTCCCAGGGGCAGAGCCATCGCTGTCCTTCTCTATGCGTCCCCTTCTCAGCAAAGCACTTGAGAATTGAGCTCTGTCTTCTCTCCCCCCTCACCTCTCGTATTACACTCTTCGGGATGGTTTTTATTTGGATTTTGCTCTGGCTAGCCGTACAAAGGGCCCTCTTCCAGGTAGTTAGCTCTCTCCCTTCTATTATCTCCCTGCCCTGCATGAGTCACATTGCTTCATTTCTATCCAGCCCTGAGTTAGGGTCACTGTGGAGCTACCCTACTCCAGGGCTTGCCCTGTGAAGGACTGGGCCTTCCGGGACCTCCAGGGAGTACAGCAGGGATGGCCCTGCCTCCTCCATAGCCCCTTTTGGAAGGGCTTTATTCCCCTGTGCTAGGGGACTACAGCTGTGCTTGGTCCTTCCCTAGGAGTGTAAGGTTGGAGGCAGCTCCTCGCATCTGTCATCCTATGCATTTGCACAAAGGCCAAACACACCTAGCCCCGTGTGGGAAGTGAGCGCCTCATGTCTCTCTAGTGAAGCTGATGGACTCCAGTAGAAATCACCTCTAGCTCTGTTTGATGTAGAATTAACTATAACCATTCAAGAAAGACAGGGGTGTCATTGTGGAAAGCACAGTGCAAACCCCCTCTCAGCGTGCACCACCAGGAGGAAAGCAAATAAAACATTAAGGTGCATAAGGAATGGGATAGGAACCAATCTGGGAATATTATGCCAGCCTATAAAGCAGTGGTACGTTCTCCCTGGGAGTGCAGTGTTTGGTACCTGTCACCTCATCTCCAGGAGACCTAGGAGAAAAAGAAGGGGAGCAGAAATGGGAAACAAAAATGCTGAAAGGAATGGAAGAAAGATGGAAGCATTAGGACTGCTTAGCTGAGAGAGGAGACAAGCAAGAGGCAGAGGTATTAAAATAATGAAGCTGGTAGAGCAGTGGTTCTCAGCTTTTTGGCCTCAGGACCCATTTGTAAATGTTTATGGCTTATCGTGACCCAGTAACTCTTCTGGGGGTGGGGGCCCTGGGGTGGTTTCAGCCAGATCCTGGCCCCACCAGGGGTTGGGTCCTGCCTAGCACTCACCCCACAGAGGCAGGTCCTGTGCTGTGGGGCAGGCTGAGCTTAGTGTCGCAACTTCTGGGGTTGCAGTGCCAGGGCCAGTTCTAACTTTTTTGCTGCCTCAAGCAAAAAAAAAAGAGCGCCGTCCTGCTGTAACACGCCCTCCCGAGCGCCGTTAACTGCCAGCATAGACCTAACCACCAGGCGCCGCGCTGCCCAAGCCCCCACCCCCTTTCAAGCACCACACCACCGAAACACCTCCCCCTTCTGAGCACCTCTCAGCCGAAACAAAAACAAACCAACCAACCAACCCCTCAAGGACCACCCTGCAGAAACAAAACAAAAAAAACCTGAGTGCTGCCCTGCCCCAAGGTGCTGCCCCAAGCACATGCTTGGTTGGCTGGTCCCTGGAGCTGGCCCTGGCAGTGCTGCTCTCTTTTGGCCCCGCCCTTCTGACTGAACTAAATTTGTGAGAGTGGAGTTGTGACCTGGCTCCTGGGGTTGCAGTGCTGCTCACTCGAATTTGGTCTACCTGGAATCCCAGCATCATGACGGCTGGGATAACCTGAGTGGCACTGGGACCCCAGAGGTTACAGTGGCTGGAGCAAGGAGGTGAGTCCAGCTGGCCCCAGGGGACAGGAGCTGCCATGTGACCCTTTGAAACATTCTGCTGACCCAATTTTGGATCCCAATCGACAGGTTGAGAAACCCTGGGTTAGATGATGTAAATCAGTCACTGCTGCTTATTCGCTCTTATCGTAAAAGAACTTCCAGTGAAACTGAAAGGCAGTACATTTAAAACTTAAATCCTTTGTTACGCAAGCATATGTAACCTAGCAAAATTGTGGTCACAAGATATCACTGAGTCTAAGGGTTTAGCTGAGTTCAAAAAGGAATTAGAAATAGATGTGGTTAGTGAGAACATTTTGTGGTTGTTTTGACAGGATAAAATATAAGTGATAGAAACTCTCATGCTTCTGGGCACAGAGAACCTCATCTTAACCCCAAGTAGTTAGAAATTTCACTTATTAATAGGTTATCCTGTAACAGTCCATTATACGGACAATTGCATCATCCTCTGACTCATCTGGTATTTACCGCGGTCAGAGAGAGGATACTGGGCTAGATGGACACCAACCTGCTACAATATGGCAATTCCTATGTAGAAACCAAGATTCCAAAGCAAAGGAACAAAAAATCCATTTAGCAAGCGGAACTTCTTGACTTGTTTATTGAAGAAATTAACTTTAACCAGGAGAACAGCAGTTACTTTATTTCTCCTGCAGTTTGAACCCTGAATTTAGGAAGAGAAAAGGAGAACCATGCACTTAATAGCAGAATAGCGTCCTTAGTCCATGCTCATTCCAGAATAAAGACCTATATTTAGAGATTTCAGAGTATTAGGTACACACTAAGTTGGCAACAGTTCTGGGCAAATTTCCTGACCCCTCTGATTTTCTAAACAAGTTAAACATTTCAGTAATATAAGAAGTTGCAAGAGAGCCTGAAATAGCATGTTCCTGCGTTTATAGCCTCCTCTTAATATCCATTTTAAGATGAAGCGTTTGATCTGATGTGATGGATATTATACTCATTATACTGTATTCGATTTAAGAGTGTATGTGCATGTGTGTACACGCTAGGAGTTGCATGGGTACATGACAGCAGAATTTGGCCCATTATTTTGGTAGCTCTTTAATGAAAAATAAATCTGTTTTTAAGGGAGAAATACACAGGCATGTGATACAGATGTGTGACATCCTTTATGCTATGGTGAGCTAACACCTAATCACTGAATAATTTAGCATCTGTAGATTCCTGTGGTCATTAGTTTCCAGACATCTCAAGCTGATTATGACAGGCATGTTTAGTTGCACATTGTCTCCTGCTTTCAGGGAAGAAGTCACATGTTGCCTTTGTATTCACATTCCAGAGTATGGTAGCAGAAGTCCTAGCAACTGCTGTGGATAAAGTTCTATCTTCCATTATAACCGCCATCCTCCTTTTTCAGTTCTCTTAATTTTATTATATTCCTCTAGATTGACATTTTCTGTGCTTGCTGTCTGCCCAGAAGCAATCTTTTGGTGACAGAAAATGTCAGACTTCGAGTTCTGCATAATCCGTGCCCATTGTTGCTGTAGACACTCTCCTTCCTCTGCAATTCTTCTCTCCCATTTTGCTATTCTGTTTGGTGCCTCTTTCTTTAGAAGTAAATTGTAAACTCTTCAAGATGGAAATCTAGTCTCCTGATCTGTAATTAGAGCAGCGATTCTCAAGCTGTGGATCGGGACCCCCAAGGGGTTCACAAGTCCCGACCCCATTTTAATGGGGTGGTCAGGGCTGGTGTTAGCCCTGGACCCCAACAAGTCTAAAGCCAAAGCCCCACCGCCCTTGGCATTCGGATTTGACCCACCCACTCGGGATGGCGGGGCTTGGGCTTCAACTTTGGATCCCAACCTGGGGTGGTGGGGCTTGGGCTGGCTCAGACTTTGGTCCCCTCATCCTGGGTTTGTGCAGTAATTTTTGTTCTCAGAAGTGGGTCACGATGCAATGAAGTTTGAGAGCCCCTGAGTTAGTGAAACCCAGCACTCCTGAGGCACTGTAACATGTTGATGATGATCCATGTATTAAAAAACCATATCATCCTCTAATTATAAATATTGTGCATGCACAGTTCAAAAATGCCTGAATATATTTCTTCAACCTTGACTTGCTTTGTAGATCTCATTCAGATCTAACAATTAAACTGAATTTGAAGGAGATTAGGTGAGCAGGTTTGAAGTTGTGTTTTTGATGGGTTTTTGTGCCTGTACAGTCGGATTTGATGGTAGGTTTCCTTGTTTGATCTAAACATAAAGTACAGGTGTATGAGAGAGGTATGCCTTATTGTGGGTCATTCTGGACAGTCAACAGCAACTTTGGAGATACATTGAGACATAGGAACATAACAGAAGTCGAGAGAACATAAAGAACTGGCAAAGTTGATGAATCCTTTAGGAAATCTGGGACATTGTAAAATCAGAAGAAAAAGCAACTTCTGTATAGGTTGGGGGAAAAACGCAGTGTTGAGATCTACCTCTACCCCAATAGGCTGTATTAATATTTGTACTTTTATAACATTTTGCAAATATGGTTAACTTCCCTGGGACCAAGATTCATCCATTATTTTGTTAGGTCTCACAATCCCCCATTAATTAGATAAACTGAGACTCAGCAATATTAAGATCTACATTTCAAAAATACCCATTAATTTTGATGCCCAACTTGACACACCTAAAGTATCAACTCTGGCATCTGAGACATTCATTAACAGCAATGACTTTTGAACAACGACTTGAATGACCTGCCCATTGACTCAGTATTAGAAGCACCATTATAATGCAAGTCTCTAAACTGCTAGGCATAAGGGCCCAGATCTTCAAAGGTATTTAGGTTCTGGAAGTTCAGAACCTAAATACCTTTGAGGATCTGGGCTTAGCCAACTCCAGCAGAATACACTGCTTCCCAGGTGAGATTCTCTCGGTGTTCTATTTTTCCCATCTGTATGTTTATGTTTAATAAGTATTCCAGTGCAATTCCACATGCCAAACCAGTGTATGGGTATAACAGAGGAAAATAATTCAGTGATGGTAACGGTGTTGTTTTCCGAATAGTTTTGAAGCATGTTGGCAGTGTCCCTTTAAGTAGTTTTACTGCTGTAGGTAAAGTAGTTGCAGAATTGCCAAGACAAGTAGACTCTGTGCAGACTTGCCCTGCTGCCATTGTCAGTGGGAACTGAACAAAAATAAAACAAAACACTTTTATGTAAGAATAGATTATTAAAGTGAATGTAACACCCAAAACTATTTTGTATAAGCCACTTTGACAGACCCAGAACTTTTATATTTAGGAATTACACACATTTTAATTCTGCTACAATAGTGGTACACAGCCGCAGCTCCATCCTGTAGAAGTATCTTTCTTTCTGACTGCCTAGTCCCTACCGTTCCTCCTCAGTGTTTTGCTTTGTTTTGTTTTATCAGAACTTTTCCTACTACGCCTTTCTGGGGTCTGGCCCTTTAAGTTTGGGAAAGGCAAATAGCTACTTTGCTAATATGGCCATTTTGCAGTTGGTTACTGCTTATTACTGCTCTCTTTGTTCGAGCAGGTAAGTTTTATCAATTGCTATTATTCTTCCTCCTCTTGTTTTTTCTTTCTGGTTCATTCTGATGTTAATTGCTTTTAACATGTTTTAAATATTGTCAGTGTTTCTTTTGAGTCTGTTTCCAATCTCTGAAGTGACTCAGCCACAAATGGCAATGTAGGGCTCCATGTATTCTGGCTCAGTGATTTCTGGTTTACAAGTAAGATGACATTTTTCATATTGCCAGCCTTGCAAACTCAGCCTGGGCTCAGACAGCTGAGCTGTGCTCTTTCCTTGTTGTGCTATTAGTGAAGATTTTTGCAATCAGGATTTAGTGTAATAATTCTAAGATGATGTGTTAGTTAAAATAGAATCCAGCTCACTCTCTCATAGTAGTGACTCAGCAGGGCTAGCAGGAGTAGATAGATGTTTGATGGAATATACGCAGAGGGCCTAAGTCTGATCTCACATACACTAGTGTCACTTCCCTGACTTTGATGGAGTTTTTATGTGAGTATAAATACTTAACACTTTCTATAGGTAGACCATAATGCTTTCAAGACTAGAAAAACTCTGTTCTCTGGAGGAATCTTTTTTCCATTCCCTCATTGTTCAGAGACACATAATGCTTTACTCAGATCTTTTCAGAAAGTGGAAACCCCAGAGTGCATCACACAGTAAAAAGTACACTGTTTTGAGCTCTACTGTAAAAGGGCGTTGTTTTTGCAAGATTGCACAATAAACTTAGCAAGAGACTACAAAGTAGTATGGGAAATGGGGGTTGTCTGTATTGTGCAGGATGCTGTCTGAGCTAATGCTGTGTAATAAGCGTCTGTCTAGGGTACGTGTAGACACAGATTCATATAGATAAGTACATGATGAAAAGTACTGCCAAGCATATCTATATTTACTAATCTACATTTATTTTGATTGTGGGAGTGTCTACATTATAAACTTAAGTTGACCTATGTCAATTTACTGCGGTGGTTCATGTCCACACTACTCTTCTTCTATTGGCTGTGCACATCCTCACCAGGAGCACTTCTACTGACTTAAGAGAGGCAGTGTTGGGGCCTGAGCATCAGGGTGTTCAGATCCATGTGCAATTCCTCACCGGGAGTCCAGCTGATCCCAGCTCCCCACCAGGAATAGGGCAGCTGACCAGACTCCAGGTGCAAAGCTCCCCGCTGAGCACAGTTGTGTTCCTACTGGGGAGCAGGGAGCTGAGAGTCTATGGGGGCAGCTGGGTTCCCAGCCTGTAGATCTGTGCCTGGAGTCCAGTCAGCTGCTGTGCTCCTGGCAGGGAGCAGGGAGCCTGGGTGGCAGCCCAGATCGCAGTGGGGAGCCTGGCGCCTGGGTGTCAGCCTAGCTTGGAGCAGAGACCAGGCGGCAGCCCCACTTTCTTGTCAATTTCATAGCTCCCTGAGGAAGTGAAATTGACAAGAATGCCAGCCAATAGAGGTAAGTAATGCAATGTCTACTGAGGCACTGCGTTGCCTTAACTACACTGACATAAGTTCTATGCCTCTCATGGAGGTGGAGTTATTGTATTAGTATAGTAGGGCACTTACATTGGTGGGAACAAGTCTGTAGTGTGTATGCTGACATCATTAGGTTGATTTGAAACTGCCTTACATCAACCTAACGCTGTAGTGTAGACCAGGCCAGACTCGCAGAATCCCTTGTACAGAGCTGGCTCTAAGAATTATTTCAGTTCTTAGCCTTGCAGAGCCGCTGGAGCCCTGGGGAAGCGGCGAGTCTATGGCGGCTATTTAAAGGAGCAGGGCAGCAGAGGCAGTTGGAGCCCTGGCCCTTTAAATAGCCCCCAGAGCCCCCCACTATCCCAGGGCTCCAGGGGCTATTTAAAGGGCCGGGGGCTTCTCCTCCCCCAGTCCTTTAAATAGCCGCGGGAGCCCTGGAGTAGTGGTGGGGCTCCCGCGGCTATTTAAAGGACCAAGGTGGCAGAGGCAGCTGGAGCCCCGGCCCCCTGCTACTCCAGGGCTCTGGGGGCTATTTAAAGGACCCAGGGCTCCCCTGCTTCTACCGCCCTGGTCCTTTAAATAGCTGCCGGAGCCTTGGAGTAGTGGCAGCAGGGCTCCAGTGGCTATTTAAAGGGCCAGGGTGGTAGAACCAGCAGGAGCCCTGTGCTTTTTAAGTAGCCCCCAGAGCCCCACTGCCGCTACCCTAAGGCTCCAGCAGTGGGGCTCTGGTGGCAATTTAAAGGGCCTGGGGCTCCAGCTCCTGCTGGGAGCCCCAGGTCCTTTAAATTGACCCCTGGGGAAGCCGGGCCACCCCAGTATGGCACACCAGCTTACATTCACCTCTGGGTAAGGGAGTGGGGCTGCAAGCTCCAGTGGCTGTGCAGCATCCTTACATAGCAGCATGGTAGGGGGGCCAGCCGGAGCTGAGCGGAGGGGTTGGATAAGGGGTAGGGAATGGTTGGAGGGGGCAGAGGTTATGGGGGGGTGGTCAGGGGCCGGGGAATGGGGAGGTTGGGTAGGCATGGGAGTCCCAGAGGTCTGTCGGGTTGGTGGTGGATGGTGTTGGGGCAGTCAGGGGACAGGGAGTGGGGTGAGTTTGGTGGAGTCTTGGGGGGGCACTTAGGGTGTGGGGTCTTGGGAGGGGGTGGTCAGGGGACGCGGGAGTTGATGGATTGCAGGTTCTGAGGGGGGCAGTCGAGGGCAGGACGTGGATTGGGGTTGGATGGGTGGGTGGCGGGGGGGAGACAGGCAGATGGGTCTTGTACTTACTATGCAGTATCTTACTGGGTCTTCGGTGGCACTTTGGCGGCAGGTCCTTCACTCGCTCCGGGTGAAGGACCTGCCACTGAAAACCCGGAGCGAGTGAAGACCCCCCTGCCACCGAACCACTGAGGACCCGATAGAGAACTGGTTCTTAGGATTTTGGGAGCTCATCACTGGTGCCATGTACTTTAGACACAACTCACACTCCTGGTGGTTCAGTGCTGTGTAATGCTCTCTGCGTTATGCTCAGATGGTTGTGATTTGGTCCCTGATATCCCCATGTGAAAT
Source organism: Chelonoidis abingdonii (assembly GCF_003597395.2). Taxonomy (NCBI): domain Eukaryota; kingdom Metazoa; phylum Chordata; order Testudines; family Testudinidae; genus Chelonoidis; species Chelonoidis abingdonii. Next base: position 137,671,280 of record NC_133772.1, on the reverse strand, counting down.
GGCATCCACAGTTTCCAGAAACAGCTTTCTGTGTTTCAAAGCAACAGGCAAGGGAGCTGCTTCTCAGAAGAATTTCCCACAGGAAGGGAGGTGTTTGCATTGACCTTGCACTGATGAAATCATTGGCCAGCTCTTGGAATAGTAGCAGTGAAGTGACGTCCTCTAGATTCCATAGAGTGTGACTATGATTGCAGATTCCTATAACTGCATGATTCAAAGCCAAGAAAAAGATCTAGGAAACATGATAGTAGAAGGGAATGGACTAAAATAAATATTGCCATTTTTCACACCTAAAGAAAGAGCTGATATTCCAGTCAAAATGCAAGCACTGTTGCAACAGTTAATTATTTCCATGTGTTTACTGGCTTTAATAATGTGTTTGAGGGGGGAACCAATACAGAATTCTGATGTTTTTAAAGGGTTCACCCTTAAAAATTATTTTTCATGGACATTTGATGTAGCAGGAGGAGTCCAGAGACTGAAATAATGTAGTAGAATAGGAACTAAAAATATAAAATGTCTTATAGCAAGGGTTTATATCACAGTTGTAAATTTTACATCCTAAAATTTAAAAGGGTATAATCGATGAATGTGTCTGAACACTCCAGATACGATTATATTAGCTGTGCCCTTAACTAACAAGGGGTTTGTGAAATATTTACTTTGAACTTTGGAGCCACTTGAACTTAGGCTCAGTGTTAATGCAAACCTCCAGCCCATGCTTGTTTTAAACCCTCCAAATGAGCCTGGAGGGATAAGTTTGTGAATTCATTGTGAATCTAAATCCACACGATTCACACAGACCTATACTAAACCTGAGCAGAATGTGTGAGGATGTATTACTGCATTTGACATAAGCCCAATTAAAAAAACTGATTAATGGAATAACCTTTATTAAAGTGAAATGCAAAATCTTTGTTAATGAAACATTAGATTGTTTACTTAAAATCACACATAAGCTGCAAAAGTGTAGGTGCCACTAGCAATATTCACTTGATTGCCTTACCTAGCTTTTAGGCAATACGTTTTATGACATTTTGAGTAATATACAGCTACAAGTTTAATAAAAAAAAGCAGGAGGAGAAAATACAACATATGGGGAAAATGGGTAAGTTAACTTTGCTGTTGAAATCTGAACTCTTGTATTTCCTGTCGGCTGTGATAAACCCTTAGGATGAAATCCTGGCTCCGTTAAAGTCAATGGTAAAATGCCCATTGATTTTAATGGGGCCAAGGTTGGACCCTTAATGTTTCTGGTTTTTAACTAGACAAACTTATTTTGCATTAATACAAGATTTTTGCCTTTAATTTCCTAGGTTTTAGAAAAGGAAGAGAAAATAACTGGAGCAGTTTAGCATGAGGAACATATAAGATCCTTCTTATGTAACTGTTTTGCTTGTCCAGCTTACAAGCTCACTTGGCTTTGTCTGCACAATCTGTATACTCTGCTATTACAGAATCAAACAAACCTTTGTTTAAAAGACCCAATGAAGTTGGTACATGACTGCCTTACTTATCTATCCCATCATTTACAAAGCCCAAATTCCTTAGAAGCAAGGAAATGAATGGTTAAGGATATAAAATGGATACAGCCCACAAAGTGAACAAGCATATTATTTTTAGCCACAATAAAGAAATGTATATTTTATGTGGGCAAGATAAATCTTTTTTAATGTCTTGTAACTCAAAAATCATTTGATGAATTTTCCTCAAACTTTGACCCAACATTTGCCTTAACCTTCATAGGAAGTCTAGCAATTTTTCCCATGCAAACTTATTTTCTAAGCCAAAATTATAGGAAGATAAATTCAGGCTTTAGAATAGGAGCATGTTGCAGCCTGAAAATTATGGAGAAGTTTCCCCCTCAGTAATACAGCCCTTTTCCCTGTAGGGGTTGTTATATTCATCAATGGAACGTGTAAGCCTCTTCTTACAAATGAGGTTCTGAGCTCCATCTGGATCATTAGGAGTTTATGGGTGCTGTGGGGTGGGGAGGTCAGTACATCTTAGAAGGTTCACCTTATAGGATTGGGTAATGAGCTTGCAGATTCCTTGAGCTAACAAATGTGAATTAGCTATCAACACATGCATGCAGTGTGCACACTCAGATTTCAGAACATTTTTTTCTACACAGTCATTTCACTTTTAAAATGGCAGCAGTTTTTTTCAACTCGAGCTCAGGTGATAGTCCTCAGTGAGGGATATAGGTATTCCAAGCTTCAAACTTCATTGTTTTTGCTGTCAAAATAACAAGCTACACTTTTTTAAAAACAGAGCTGGGAAAGTATTTATTGTTTCCACTCTCCTGTCATTAGTGTGATTGTATTCTGAAAAGTGATTTTGTAAGATGCCCCCTTGCTACGCATCAGATCTGCTCCCTAAGTGTGTTAAATCATGTCCCATTCCTTTAATGACAAAAGCTTTTATTTCATTTTTTACTCCTTCAGCTGCAGAGGCATCAAAGCTACGGAACAGTGAGATGGATACATTTCTAGTTTTTGCAAAATCAATACAGTTACTAAGTTCCCGTTACATACCATTTATCTCAAGGTGTACAGATGATGCATATTTGAATAGCACTTTAACTACACAGATAATACACCTCAGGTGGATCAGAATTATGGGTAATGATGCATGAGCAAGGAGGAGCATCCTTTGACTTTCAAGCCAGACTGAATTTTCAGTTTATAGTTTGGAAGAACTGTCCCATGCAAATGAGAGAACTTACTACAGAAGTAACTGAGAGCCAATAAGCATGGAACACATGGTGCCAATTTTACAGTCACTTTTCAGAGTGAAACCACACTTTAAAAGTTACTGAGAGAATATTTATTCAAACTTTCCAGTCAAATTTCACTTTTGGGGTAGAGCCTAAGCCTGGAAAATTTCAATGACAACGGGTGCAAGTTTGAAAGGTGAACGTTTCAGAAAGTCATGTGCGTGTGTGAAGCAAAGTGGTTGTAATGAAAACTGCTTTGTCTTCACTCCAGCAGTCCCTATTAGCAACCAGTACAATATTGTCTAAGCAATTTTCCGTCACCTTGGTAAAAAAACAAATGGCTCATTCCAGATCCTCACTTGCTGTTGCTTGTCATTTAAAGTGTTCTGAGCATATAATCGCTGTGTTTTCACTTTTGGGGAAAATCCAGTCCAGACCATTGTTCAATATAGGACCAGTTGGAACATTTTTGCGTAAATGAAATGTTGGTGAAACTTGCTGTTTTTGGAAGCTGACACATTTCATAGAGATATATGAGTTTCGACAGAAGTTTCATCAGGAAGTTAATAAAAAGTGATGGATCTTCTGTAACTAGATGGCTAGGATTTTGGTCTGGGATGTGAGAGAACCAGGTTTGAGTCCCTGTTGTGGCTGATTCAGGGTAATCTGAACTGAAAACCTCTGTGCTGAATCAGGCAGAGCAGCAAATCATATCCCAGGCTAGACGCTCTCACACACTTTTTACAAAAATATTCTGAAAGTTTTGGTTTTGTTCAAATGCCATGAAAATTGCTGCAAAATGGAATTGCCTTCTGGTGAGCTCTAGTTCAAAATCAACAGTAATAGACAAAAGCCACTTAATAGTTATTTATTATGGCCTGTGGCAAAGCAGCATTATCCACGCAATGTGAAAAGTTGATATTTCTCTCTCTTTTTTGGGGGGGGATGATGGCAGAGGAAGGCTACTTAAGGATATTTTAAAGGGTGTAGTAATAGCCACCTGTCCCAGTACCTGGACTTTAGCGTCCAAACTCTGGTCCTGTCCCAAACCTGGACTTTTGCGTCCAAAATTTGGGGGCTTACCTGAAACTCCCCCAAGCTCACTACCAGCTTGGATATTCTCGCTGCACCATGGATATTGGGTCTTGTATGCCCCCGAGTCACCCCCCCACTTTCCCCTGGGACCCAAGGACCACGCCTGGGTTCTGCCTTCTTCTCTCCGCGTCCCCTTTTGTTTAGCTGTGCCCTTCTATGGTTCACCCTTGAATACAAGGAGAGCCATCGAGATTCCCGATGGCTAGTTTTTACTAGGCGGCACAGATTCACCTCCCTTTTCTTATAGCCTTTCCGCCTGGGGACACTAGGCGAGGTGAGACACGGGTTGGCTATCTTCCTCCTCTGCATTATAAAGACTTTCACAGGTTTAAAAAGAACTTATAGAAAAAAAAAAAGAAAAATACAAAACAATATTGGCATTAGAAACTCATTACAGGCTCTTGTTATAAGAATATGAGAACGTTCTATTTAAGATAGCCGATTACCAGTTCACATCCACTATGTATACACACAAGCTAGCATAGCCGAAATTACTTTGCTTCCTTGGTTATCACAGATGTGTAGGGAATTGGAGATAAGATGCGTTTAGGAGAGCTTGTTACTCAAGCGAGGGAAAACACAGACACAGCTCCAGCATCTATTCGTAAACAACCCAAGTCTATAGCCCCTTGCTTTTGGCGGTCCTTTGTACGCACAGACTTTTGGCTTATATTTGAAATCGATGAGTAGTGAGAACCTTGTTCCTCCGCGAGAACAGAAAACTGGTATAATTCCCCGCCCCTGACTTTAAACAATCCAGTTCTCTGATTGGTCCTCTGGTCAGGTATTTGGTTACCCTTTCCAGGTAAAAGAAACTTAACCCTTACCTTACCTATCTATTTATGACAAAGGGCTAGTGCAAGCTGTTTACCACAGTACATTTTAAAGGCTGCTTGCTTTTGTGAATGCATTAGTTATTAAGTTAGTCAGTCTAGTTCACAAGTGCTATAGAAGCAGCAAATAATTTCAGAGCCTATATGGAATCAGCCATTTTATCCCCACAGACAAGAACTTTTTGATTACTAGATACGTGTACTATCTTGTGAACTTTGATCAATCCACTATTATTTGCTTGGAGCTTGTAAACATGAATGACATTTAAGGGAGATTGGCTGGCTCCCTTTAAATAAGTAGAAACTGATAGTCTAGTCTCTTTCTGGCTTAGATAGATAAGAGGCATAGAGACTGGCTGGTACAAAAAATAATTCTTTCAGTGCTGTATTAGATTGTACCTTTAGAACTGAGCAGATCTCCCATTTGTCACTCTTGTGTAAGGCTGTGTGGCACATACCCATAGAGCAAGGGCGCCCAAGGTATACATAATCAACGGCTACCTGGGCAACTTGCCAAGATCCTGCAAGTGCTACATACTGTGAATAAAATGGAGAAGACTGCAACAGCCTTGATTTTAAATAATTAAGTGCAGCCCACAGAGGTTACAACTTCTAGCATCTCCATCGTGGTCTGAGTAGCCAAGAATGAAGATGACACATAGTTTCCATGGGCTGCCTTACTGTATTAAAGATGAGGCCTGCCATGGACCATTTAGCCACACCCCTACCTGCAAGGTGGTGGTCGATGTGTGAGGGCACCGGAAGGATGGACATACAGCATCTTTAGAATCTGAAATGGAATTCAAGTGCTTCACGTTCCTCAAGCTGCACCTGGTATGGTGCATCTTGTTATGTGAACTTTTCCTTCATGTGTTGGTGGACTAGCACAAATAGGCACAATCCCCAGAAAGATGACAGCAGGCCTGAGTTCATTCATGTTGATTGCTGAAAGAGAGCACAGAAGCAGCATCTGGCTGGTGGTTATGTTGATGTTACTGTGACAGGTTCGATCACGGATCCCACCTTGGGAACTGCCAACTGATGTGCCAAGACTACTTCCACCCCTGCTTTCCCTGCCAGCTTGAGACTCCACACACACCCGTCTGCTCCACTACAGACTCGGGGTGTGAACCACGGGCCCCAAAGCTGCAGACTTAACTGAAAGCAACTTATAGAAGTGTTCCTGTCTTTAACGCTCAGATGTGCAACTCCCAATGGGGTCTAAACCCCAAATAAATCCGGTTTACCCTGTATAACGCTTTTACAGGGTAAACTCAAATTATTCACACTCTATAGCACTGATAGAGAGAGATGCACAGCTGTTTGCTCCCCAGGCATTAATACATACTCTGGGTCACTTAATAAGTAAAAAGTGATT